>NC_044908.1:49063501-49377074 GCF_001633185.2 Quercus lobata | reverse complement strand
AAGGATGGTCTCTTCAGTTTGCAGCTGAAAGTGCTTGACAAATATTATGAGCAAAATTTGCTCAACTTCTTCTCACGTGCTTTCCATGTTAAATGCAATCCTACAGTTTCCGATTACTGTAAGCTTTGGGAGGCTTGGGAAATTTCAGGACACCGATTGTCAAATGATGACTGTCTTAAGTTCTGGGTGTATGTTTTGAAGCACTGGGGTGAAAAGACTGAGAAAACCATCACTGAGAAGCTGGTGAAATTGCCGGTTGCTTCTGGCTCAGATGAAGTTTTGCTGTTCAACAAGCATGATGTTTTTATTGCTGATGATCTTCAGCTGAAAGATCTCTTCAATCGGTTTTCCGCTCAATCTCTATTTGTCTGGTACCCTCAGCCAAGCAAACCTTCTTTACCTCAGATGAAGTTGTTTGATATTTACAGGAAGATTGGTGTTCGCACTATATCCGAGTCTGTAGAGAAGGAAGAATCATACACAGTGGATGTTGCTCAACTCAATCAGGTGAATCCAAAGGAGAATTTGATTACAAAAGATCTGGTTACACTCATCCTTGGTTTTCTAGCAAATCCTGTGATGAAAATGGAAGCTGAAAGAAGGCATGAAATTATCCGAGGGCTTCTGAATATTACTTTCCTTGAGATAGTTGAACCAATAAGCGTAAAGTACAGTTTATCACTTTCTTCAGGGGAGATCGTGAATGCAAGAGCAAGCCGAATGATATGCTGGGATAGAGAGTCTTCAAAGTTTTTCACACAGAAGTTGGACAGGTCTAGTGGATATAAGAATCAAATTGAATATGCAACAGATTTTTCTGAAGCAATATCTGAGGGTGTGTTATGGGAGAACTGTGATCATATTGGTGCACTCTCTGAACTGATCAAGCTGGCCTTCGTGCTGGAATTTGATGAGGAAGCAGTTAGGTTTTTAATGGAGTCCAAGAATTTGCAAATATACTTAGAGGATGAGGAGTTCATTGCATCTGTCTTTCCTTCTGACTAGTTAGATATATACCATGAACTGTTAATATTTGTGTTTCTTTCATATATTTCTTGTGTGTTTCTTACAGTGTTTTGGGCGTAAATGTCAAAACTCAAAAGAATGAATCAGTTGCTGCTATTCTGATTCTAATGGTCATTCATAAGCTGTTAAACTTATATTGTCTTGTCCTAGATTTTCCTTTGTTTGTATTTCTATTTTGGGGCGATACTCTTTAATTCTGAACTAAATGTTAATGTTTGGTATTGGCATGTATATATATTTTTGAGCCTCAAGTTTCGGCTTTTTGGATTTTGTTGAGCGGTGGACCAAAACATGGTCTTTGACATATATGGCCTTCTAATAATTTTAAGTATATTGTCATACTTTTCATATTTCTAAGTTAATTATGTTCTTTATTTGACTTTTAAGCAATTAAATGACTTTTTGTGGCATCTCGGATGGTATGGATTGGCTGTGTGTATATTGTGTTATATACATGATGAAGAGGTGTTCTTAATTGTAATATTATTAGTCTGTTTGGAATATGGTATAGATATGGCTATCATTTTCCTCAAGTCATAACAAATAATATTTGGGCTGGGTCAGTAATATTGTGTGGCTTGGGGGTACTGTAATGCAACACTATCCTTCTCATGGACGTAAGTGATATTAGTGGAGAAAATTGTGATACTTGAGATTGAGTGGATCAGATTGGATTGTATGATTATTTTGTACAAGGATGTATTGAATCCTACAAAAGACGCGTATAAGGTAGATCTGAACTATGTAAGCAATCACAATAAGCCTTAATTTGACTGCATTCTTTTTCCGGTCATGAGTCATGACATTAGGTTTGGTTTATTTCCTGTTTTTTTTTTTTTTTTAATGTTTTTTGCTGGACTTATGTATTTAAGTTTCCGTTTATTTATTTATGTTTAATATTTGCTGCACATAAGTTGTTGGGTTTGCTAGGTTCATATAACTTCATTGAACAAGTTCCTGTGTTAGTCTGAGCGTTACCAAGTTCATTGTTTGTTCATGCTGGATCAATTGACCTCATTTTGCAAATACTTCAAATAGTCTTTCTAGAACCTTAAATGTCTAGCTTAATTGTTATTATGATGACTAGTCCAAAGGCCTATGATGTTCTTGTGTCTAGCATGTGAGAAGCCAAATGAATAGTCTTTTGTTGAGCCAAAACGATTCTTTTTCAGAACTTTCAAAACTCACTGATTTGGGTGAGAAAAATGTCCAAGAGGAAAACAGAGAAAGAAAAAAAAAATTGCTTGTACAGAGGCATTGAGTGAGAAACAAAGAGACAGATGGGACAGCAGGGGGAGACTGAGAGGGGAAGAGGGAGAGGATGAGAATTATGGGAGCAGAGAGTACTTTTACCTACTCGGTATAGTGTTGTGCATGTGTGGGTTTCTAGTAAGGTATATTTGATTTGCAGCTACCAAGCTGAGCTGTGCAATTCAAAAGCAGATCGAGGCTGATCTTTCGGATATCATCCTCACAAAGGTATGCTCTTTTCTTTCTTGGGAAAAAATGTTAAGCCTTTGATTTCTTTTTGCTTTGTGTAATTAATTAATATATTGCTTCTAGGCATAACATGTGTAATCTGTGATTTTGGAATCTAGCTTTCTCAATTTAACGAAATGTTGGCCAAGGCATATGGGCTAGCTGCATCAAATGTTGTATTTCCTTTTAGTATCATGTACATTGCAATTACAATATCTAATTCTTGTTATTTATAAATTTGAAAACAGTTCTCAGGAGGCTTATTAGTTATATATAAGAAGTTAACAGATGAGAAAATGAACTCCTATCCAATGTACAATATGGATTTAGGCTGTGCCTAACTAGAGAATGAATAAATTAACTCTATGCATGCCAAGGTGATACCCCTTTATCATTCCAACATATTATACATGCGATACATTTTTCTCAACCACTAGTGAGGAACTAAAAAGTTAAATTTAATTCTAGAAACTATTGACATATTTTTAACCATTCATGTACAAATATAATTGATGAGATGACCTAATGTTCTTGGAAATGGAAGTTTCTAGAATGAGCAAACTAATGATTGTCACATCCAGATCTTTTATCCATCTTTTATCTTTTCTTGCTTGCCAAGTCACAAGAATTGTAAATAGTAATTAGGAAGCCAAAGGAATGGACAATTTTTTATTTAATGGCACGCCACATATTGATTATAAGGTTGCTTTTGTTTCCTTTGGCCAAATGTCATTTTTTTTTTCTTTCTAATTTTTAGAACACTGCCCTCTATATATCACATCTATGATAGCAAGCTAAGGTGAGAGTTGAATCATGAGAATCCCAGGAGAAAAAAACATGATAAATGCTCAAAATTTTGCTATCTTTCCTTCTTCTTCTTTTTATATATATTTATTTTAAAGAAAACAAATAGAGAGAGTAAAAACTTTTAAATTAATAAAATTAAGTGCATTTTTTTATAAGTAAGAATAAAACTTGGTGTATAATTAGACAATGAGACTGAAACTTGTGAATAGGTAACTTGCTTGCTTGTCTCTTAGCTTGAGCATTTAGAGTGATTGGTAATGTAGTTGGAAATTCAGTAGGAAATTAAAAGTTTGTACTTGAATTGAACCAAAATTATTACGTTGTTTATGCTGAATCTCCCAAGGCTGAAATTCTGAGGATAGGTGTATTAAATTCAAAATCATTTCAGCCTCACTGCAATTAGAAGCTCTAAGAAAATTGAAAAAAAAAAAAATTGCGCTTAGAGAAAGCAGCCCTATCACTTGGTGTTGATTTCGGTTTCTGTGATGGAATTTAACTCTGAGAATCAAAGAAATTTTATTGAATATAACTTTAGTTTATCTTGGTGATACCATTGACAACCCATATTAGGCTTCTTTCCAAATATGTATGGAGAGTTTTTTATTTTTTATTTTTTGCTTGTATTGTATGTAGGGTGCAATAAGTATAAATAAATTTCATAACCAGTGGTCACACCTTGTGTACTATGGTGGAGGTGCCTATGAAGGCTTTATCACTTCAGATATGGATACTTGAGAGCCTAAACCTTTGGCAAAATAGAAAGTGTGGACCAGCAATTGAGTTTAAGAGTGTAAGGAGTCAACAGGAAGATCATTGTTTATAAATTCTTTATGATGTTCAATGTTTCGATGGCATTGAAAGGTACTTTTCATGAATTTTTTTTCCCTGAAAAAATGTACTTCTCAAATTGTTTTCATTGTTTACTGACATATAACTAGTTATGTTATAGACTTATAGTGTAGCTAGAACCATCTGCGCAAGCTTGTTGGATATGCTTATCTAGGTTTTTTTGGAAGAGGGTCTGGCTGTTTCTCTTTTTACATTTGTAATTTAGATTTTTTCTTTTTTTTTTTTTTTTTTTTTTTTTTTTTTTTTTTTTTTATGGGTTATACTTGGATCAATAATTCTTCAAGCCGTAAAGATTGAAAATGATGTGAATTATAGGATAAAAACAAGGTGGATGAAGTGGAGAAGCGCATCAGGAGTATTGTGTGAGCAGGTAGAATAACTATTTAGTTAAAGGAAAATTTTATAAAACTGCTATACAACTAGCTAGGGCAGAAGGTTTTTTAAAGAAACTTACAATGGTGTATATCCAAAAGGGCCTAACTCTTGGATACACAGCACAAATTTTAAACCTCTTTAACACACTCATTTTCTAAGAATTAAGTCCTTTTGGATATACACCACTGTAAATTTTTTTTAAAAGCTTTTTTCCCTCTCTCCGTGTGTGTGTTAAAAATATTTAGTATTCTAAAAAAAAAAAAAAAAACCGCTTGACCCGCAACTAGCCTAGTTCGCATCAACCCGACCCAACCCATGCAGGTCCATTAGGTGAGGCGGGTCAAGTTGGGTGATTAGATAGATAATTTAGTAAGTTGGGCACAACCCCTCTCCTCTCTCTCTCTCTCTCTCTCTCTCTCTCTCTCTCTCTCTCTCTCTCTCTCTCTCTCTCTCTCTCTCTCTCTCTCTCTCTCTCTCTCTCTCTCTCTCTCTCTCTATATATATATATATATATATATACACACACACACACACACATAGACTAGTGTCTTTTTTTTTCTTTTTTCTTTTTTCTTTTTTATAAAAGCGTTTGTTTTGTTGGAAGTGAAATAGGGAGGATAGAAAATAGAAAAGAAAAAATTGATTTTATGGTGTTTGGTTGGAAAAAAAAGGAGGATAGAGAATTGTTAGGGCCTAGATGTTTTCTCCCGTGATGGCCTAGCCCACCAAAATTATCTCCCCAATTTAGGGAGACCATAGAGGAGAAATGAATAGTTACCCATAATGAGGAGAAAATAGAGCAGAGATGAACAGTTGCCATTAATAACTAAACTACTGCAGCACTGCTTCCTCCTTTTACGACATGTTGGTTACCTTTTTCTTTTTCTTTTTTTGACTTATTGGTTGCCTTTTTTTTTTTCTCTTTCCTGGATCATCGCTTTCTTTTGTTTTGGTTTTCCTTTTTTCTTTTTTATTTATTTATTTTTATACCTGTTGGTTGCCTTTTTTTTTTTTTTTTTTTTTTTTTTTTTTTTTTTTTTTTTTTTTTTTTTTTTTTTTTTTTTCTGGCCTGTGGCCTTCTTTTGTTTTGGTTTTCTTCTTTCTTTCTTTTTTCTTTCTTCTTTTCTTTTTTACTTTTTTTTGGCATGATTTTTATTTTTTAATAAATTTAGGCGATTGCCTTTAGTTTTTATATTTATTTTTATTGTTGTTTGCCCACTTTTTTTTTATTTAATTGGACATATTTTTTAACAATAACATATGGGTAAATTTATACAACCTCATTGGTTGTTGGTGGATTATACTCAGCCAAAGCCTAAGACTATTGACAATTTGACATCCCTGGACAACACTAAACTATAGGAAACTGGGCCTCAGTCCACTTCAATTGTTTACGTTGGTTGAGTAACATTTCTATGACAATATGTCAATAACTCACCAATTCTTGAGCCAACACATTGTCAACTAGATCTCTATTTCAACTTGTGAATGTGAAAACAGATTTGTTTGAATAAAGCATTATTCTCTTGGCAATTGTTTGAAGCTTTTGTAATAATCTGTATAAGAGAAGGATGACATCAAGGAATTAGAATACATCAAGAATTTTTTAAGATGTATAACTTATCCTTATTAGGTGTTCTATCTTTGAATTAAAGAAGCAGTTTGAATAGAAGACTTGTTATCCAAATCTGTAGCAGAGTTGGTCTTGGAATATGATTCTGCATAGATATCCTTAACAGTGAAGATCTTATCAACTTTCTCTCCCCTTAAACTCTGGTAGCCAGTGAGGAGGGCTGTGAGGTTGGAGAAGAGAAATGGACAGTGGAAAAAGAGAAGGAAAATAAAAAATTAGTACGAAATAAAGTAAAAAAAGAAGGAAAATAAATTATATTATATAAATTAACATAAAAATAAAAATAAAAATAAATAAAAACTAATGTGAGACTTAAATCGAGTCAAACCCAAAACTAAAGAAATTTTTTGAGAAACTCTTTGGGATAAAAAAGAGTCACGACAAAGGCACATTATGGGGAGTAATTGCATCCTGTGTACGTTAGGAAGCTTAAAAGAACCAAAAGACTGATAATCAATCATGGTTTTAGGATTCCGAACAGTTTCACCATTTTTTTTATCACAATTTTGATGTGATAGACCGTCAATAATTTCCTATTATTTTCACATTAAACTTTATTTTTTTCTCCGCCACTCACGCTCATCATAATTTTTTTTTTTTTTTAGGACCACGCTCATCACAATTGTGATAAAGAAATGGTAAAATAGTTAGGGTTCTATATTTTTTTCTAATCATAGATGACAATATAATAGGAAAAAAGTGAAAAGAAGACCGATTGAAGTCCAAAAGTCCTCGTCGTCCACTATGATTCCACACTCTCTAGTCAGAGTTCCTTTGGAAAAATGAAAAAGAAACCAAAGGTCTTTAAAACAACTTGACCCAAGCGGTCGAATTAGTGCGAAAAGCTCCACTTTCCGTACAATCCTACGAGTCTTTACTTTTCTCTCTCATCAACCTAGTTCTACTACATCGAGAAGTAAGCTAAGCTAGCTTCGTCACCACCTTCTATATAGAGTTTTACATATATATATATATATATATATATGTGTGTGTGTGTGTGTACATTTCATTCTCTCTCTCTCTCTCTGTAAGCAAAAGCAGAAATCTCTGGTTTTTCAGCTTTTTGTGTTTGTGTAGTTTTTACGTACAGATATGGAGGCTGCAGCGAGAGAACACATTGAAAAGATACGTAGAACAAAGTTCTCCATTGGAGGGGAACAGAACCCATTAACAGAGGATCTTCACCAGGCTGTCAAGAACCTCTCTGCTGAGCTTTATGCCAAGGATGCACATTTTCTCATGGAACTCATTCAGGTTACTTTCTCAACTTCATTTATTCTTTCTTAATAGTATATGCTTGTGTGTTTGCGTTTTTATTTTTGTGATTGGCTCTCAATGATGTATATCAGTATATGTTTGTGAATATCAGATTGCCCATGTCGTTGTTCTTCAAATTAAATGTTTAAACAGTTGGGTAATGATTATCATACACTCACTATTGCATCGTATTTTCAAAAACACAATTTTTTAAGGAGTGTGTGCATTCATCATTAAGTGTGTAACAAGATTTATTTTTTACAATTTTTTCACAGACATCTGTGGCTAGAAGATTTTAGCTTCTGATTGTGCTTTTTTTCTTATTTTTTACTGAAGAAGTAACAATATTAGTTTTTTTTTAATTAACTTTTATATTTTGGACAAAACCTTAGGCTGTTTGGTTTCACTCATAACTCAAATTCAATTTTCATAACTCATATTTCTAACTCTGATTTTTCAGTTTCTCGTTTCATATCTTAGATGCATATCTCAAATCTAAAACTCAAATTTGTGCATAAAGTAGTGGGACCCATTGAAACACTTTACTCAAAATTTGGAAATATCTAAATTTTGTTTTCAGTTTCTTTTAACAACTCAAAATTTTGAGTTTTAAGTTATAAAAACTCAACTAAAAAATCAATTCAAATAACTTCATTTTCAATGGGGCTCATGTTTTCTTGAGTTTTTTTTTTTTTTTTTTTTTTGCTGAATTTGAGTTCAGTTTTTATCAATCCAAACGCACTTATGTCTCATCTTTTAAAAGATAAATTACTAGAAAATGTGGGATGCCAAACTCACTCAAATGACAAATTGTTAATTTTACATGGGCCCACCAGGGGACACCATTTTTCTGTATTTTATTTACATATTCTATCTTAGAACTGTGTTTGGATGGAAGGGGTATAGGATGTTTACATGTATCTGATGGGGTGTGCGCTATGGCTCCGGCATCCGAGCGGCTTCTGAGGGTTTTTTATTTTTTATTTTTTTTTTTTTTTTATATTGGTAATTTTGTAGTTGAGCTAATTGTTTTGGGCTTTTATATTTTGTTTAAGATTTTAGATCTATAGTTTTTTTTTTTTTTTTTCCTTTTTTTTGTAGTTTTTATAAGGAGGAAAATGTTAGTTATAAATTTTTTTTTACAAATTGCTGATGTGATAAGTAATTATTGGTAAGTAAAAAATTAGTGTAAGCGGTGAGTTCAAATGTGAACTAATAAGAATTTGCTACATCAATAAATTGTAAAAAAATTTGTAATTATAGCTTTACTCTTGAAAGAATTAATAATATTGTTAAAGAGGGGAGTAAAGTATAATTTTATAGAATTGCCCCCAAGTCAAACTATGCCTCCGTCCCTATATATCCCATGTAAGATGGTAGATACATGTATCAGATATATGATAGATTTTCTCCAGCAGGAGAGGGAAATAAAGGGAGAAGGTTTAATTAATCTTTATTTCAAAATTAGAGAAAGTCTATGCTCACAACATTTTCACAATAAAAGTCTATGCTCACAACATTTTCACAATAACCTTGATTTGAGTTGTGGTGGGTTTGGATGTAATCTTATTTTATTTTATTCTGAATTACAGTAGACAAACACTTCCACTTGTGAAATTTTGTTGGGGCCATAGAAGAACTCTTAAAATTAGCAAAAGATAGTTATAATTGTTAATTTATATGATATTATAGTTTTCTCTCCTTCCAAATTAACATCCAAACAAAGTGGAGTACTCTTTTACTTAATTGTTAATTAAATGGGGGGAAATGCAATCATTCTCTTGGCCTTTTCTCTCCTTCCGCTCTATTCTCTCTCCCTCTAAACTTCTAAACATAGTTTCTGTGAAAAAAGGTTTTGTATAGACTTAGTGTTAGATGTATTTATGGAGCAAAAGAATAGGGTTGACTTTTATTGACTTATGTATAATGTTGAATTATTTTTGGTCAGAATGCTGAAGATAATAATTACGTGAAGGGAGTGGATCCATCTCTTGAGTTTGTTATAACTTCTGAGGACATTACAAACACAGGGGCTCTAGCAACATTGTTGATTTTCAACAATGAGAAAGGTTTCTCATCAAAAAATATTGACTCTATTTGCAGTGTTGGTCGGTCCACCAAGAAAGGCAACAGGAAATGTGGTTATATCGGAGAGAAAGGTACTTTACCTAGTTTCCTAGAATTACAGCTTATATTAGCCACTCTAGTCTAAGTATTGTTATGAGAACTAGTAACACCAAAAGTTGTTATATATGGTTTACTCAAAATGCTATTTTGTCAAGAAGACTATTAATAATATTAACTGGGTTGACTTGGAAAGAAGTCAAAACAAGCATGACAGTTTTGATTTATTTGTTTTAGTCAAACATCAAAATTCGTTGATCCACAATTGGAAGAAATTATTAGGTCAACCAGAAGGACTGCTGAAGTGGTTCTCCTAACCAATGAGACGATGTCACCTATGCAAATGTGTGAGTGAGCTTCCTAATCAGCATAATGAATAAAAAATAAAAAATTACCAGGTGATGTCACATTTGCATAAATAACAGTATTTTATTAGTTGGGAGGTCATGGTGGCAATCCTCCTGGTGGACCTAATAATTTCTCCACAAAAGAGCAACTTCCGCCTATTATTCTCTAGTGATAAATGCTAACTTAAGAGTCATATGAAATATGGGTTACAATAGTTGCTTGAATTAGGAATGAAATATTGTTGCCTTGGAAAGATTGTTCAAAGCATAAAATCTATAAATAAATCTTCTTGCATGATGAAATTTTGCAGAGTCAAAATATAGCTTATAGAAAACATGAACAAACAAGTCAAGGTATGAAGGAATGTTAATATTTAACAATTTATTTTGATAGAGATAATGTGTATTAGTCTTTGGTATTTAAGCCAATGTATATTCTTAGTCACCAATAAGTTTTAGTTCAAATGATACTTCCTCTTGTAAAAATAGCTTTGTTCAATTTAGTCTTTCCATTTAAAACAAACAAAGTTGACAGAGATTAACTAGAGGACTGAATTGAACAATATTGAAAGTTAGGGTATTAAATAAAATGAAGTTAGAGTATTGAATTGAATTTTAGGCAAAGTTAAAGGGTGTAATTTAAAATTTAGCCAAATATTTTCAAAGACAATTGTTTGTTTTTGGTGTTTGGTTGTGTTTTTGAAAACTCTTTTCTATAGTTTTATATAGATATTAAATAACAACTTTAAATCACAACTTTTAAAATATTAATCAGAACAACTAAAATCAATCTAAAATCAAACTTAAAAATAAGCATGAACAAAATAAAATTATTGAAAATTACACTAATAGCCCAACTATTATCTAAACTTACACATTCAAATCATAATTAAAAACATCTGAAACCTCCAAACTAGTACTTTAAATTTGTTTTTGTACGACTTTTAAAATTTTGGGGCGATTCCCAAAATTTTGAGGATTCATGAGATATTTTTGTTATTTCAATGTTTTAGATTTTTTTTTTTTTTTTTGGTATCATTTTGGTAGATTTAGGGGGTACTTTAGTCGCCAAGAATATTGTAGCTCAATTGGCACCTCCTAGTGTTTCCAATGGAAATGGTTCAAATCCCCTCTCCCCTATTGTAACCATCTAATTATAGATAAGAAAAACAGTAAAAAAGAGAGAGGCTTTTTTAGTCATAGTGTGTTTTAAAGGTATTTTGTAAGTTTAGGGGTTTTTTGGTTATTATGTTAGTTTTGAGAGTAATTTGGTCTTTTGGAAATTTTAAGGTTTCTTCTATCATTTTAGAGGTTTTCAAGAGGGTATTTTTATCATTGTATAGGTTTCCAGGTTATTTTTGTAATTTTGTAGTTTCAAGGGCATTTTAAAATTTTTGAGGTTACTCTAGCCACTTTTGGAGTTTATGGGTATTTCTATCGTTCTAGATGATTCTAGGATATCTAAGTCATATTAGAGGTTTCTAGGGGATATTTTTATTATTTTAAAGGTTTAAAGGGTGTTATGGTCATTTTGAATGTTTCAATATCATTTTGGAGGTTCTGAGGGTAATGTTGTCATTTTATAGATTACGGGATACTTTTGTCATTTTGGAGGTTTTTGTTCTTTTGAGCCTGAAAAGCATAAAACATTTTTAGACCCTAAGAATGTGTTTTTCCTGATTAACAGAAAATGATTTCAGTTTGACCCAGGTTTTCAGTTGTCCTAAACCCTCAAAAACGAGGAAAACATTTTTTGAGAAATGTTTTACATTGGAACAAACAAGTTGTTAGTCAAGGACATAAAGACAAAGTCAAATGATTAGAGCCAAAGTTTGTTATAATTAAATGCAAATCCTTAAAAACATAAATGGTTCTTCGAATTTAAACGAAACTCCAAAGCTGTTTGGTCCACCATTTGTAAAATATTTTTTCAAAATAGGTAAAAACAGGTTTGAAAATATATTCCAAACATGTTTTAGTATATGTTTTTATTCTTTTGTTTCAGAAATCCTCACTTGATGGCTTGAATATAAGATATGCGTTCCAAAAGTTTGCTGTACTTATAAAACCTGTGATGTTCTTTTAGAAACTACAATGAAAAAATGTCGTTAAAAGTTGGAACCTTTTTTAATAAATAAATTACAATAACCAATGGAATTGACAGCCCCTAAGCTCTCTCTCTCTTCAATCTTAATGCTTGTGAATTGACTTCTATTCTAATCTTAAGATGTCAGTGCAGAGTGTTATGTTTTATATACTCAATTATTTTGAAAGAAAAGGATAATTACTGGACAGGATAATTTAGCTGTTCTCTTAGTGCTCTAAGTAGCTTATTCTACTATTAATATGCAGGAATTGGATTTAAGAGCGTCTTTCTAGTTAGTTCTCAGCCATGCATATTCAGCAATGGATATCAGATACGGTTTAATGAAGAGCCTTGTCCACATTGCAATCTCGGGTACATAGTTCCTGAATGGGTCGAGGAGAGTCCAACTCTTTCTGACATCAAAAAAATATATGGTTCTAGGACTACTCTTCCAACGACAACAATAGTCTTACCTCTGAAGTTCGATAAGGTCAAACCTGTGAAGCTGCAGCTCTCAAATGTTCATCCTGAAGTTCTATTGTTCCTATCAAAGATTAGGCAGCTTTCAGTCAGGGAACATAACAAGGATCCTAGGCTAAATACAGTAAGTGCAATAGCAATTACAAGTGTGACTGAATTGGTGGTGAGGAAGAACATTGATGCTGTGTCCTACACACTCCATCTCTCTGCTGATGAAAAGGATAAGGAGTATGAGGGAGAATGCAGCTACTTTATGTGGAGGCAAAAGTTTCCTGTCAGGCAAGAAAACAAAGTGGAAAGGAGAATGGAAGTTGAAGAGTCGGTGATCATATTGGCTTTTCCTTTTGATGAGCGCCTCCACAGGGGAATGAGCTCACCTGGGATCTATGCATTTCTTCCTACAGAGATGGTTACTAACTTTCCCTTCATAATTCAGGCTGATTTTCTTCTTGCCTCATCAAGGGAAACAATTCTCTTGGACAACAAGTGGAACCAAGGGATTCTTGACTGCGTGCCCTCTGCTTTTATCAATGCTTTTGATTCACTAGTTATAAATTCCGTGAATGCGCCAGTGTCTAGTTTGGCTCCGATGTTCAGGTTCATTCCCATCAACAGCTCTTCTTATCAAGAGTTGAATGTTGTCAGGGAGTCCATCAAATCCAAGCTTCTTGAAAAAAGTATTCTTCCAAGTGAGTCATACACGGAGCAGAAGTCCTTTCATCAACCTCGTGAAGTTGGTAGGCTTATGCCTGCTTTCTGGACCATTCTGGAAAAGGCAAGGGAGCAAAAGGTGAGCTTGGTTCATCTTTCATCACATGGAAAGCACATTTTGAGCTCCTCATTTGATAGAACAGAATATGATAGCATTCTGAATTTCCTGGGTGTGGAACTAGTCAACAACGAATGGTACGCAGAGTGCATCCAAAGTTCTAAACTTGTTAAAGGAGTGTCAGAGGACGTGTACTTGGAGCTTTTACTGTTTCTTTCTGATAACTGGAGGTTCAAATTTGAATTAACCAAAATCAAGGACATTCCACTAATAAAATATGTGGATCTTTATGGCGATGTATCTCTTTGCAGCATAAATGAATCCAAGCAGTTGAGTCGTGACAGAGTGGTGTCCTTATCCCTTCATTCTGATCATATCTCATGGCTGATTGATTGGAACAAGGAATTCAAATGTCCAGCCAATTACTTTTTTTTGCCGAAAAGCACACAAGAAGCTATTCGGGTCTTCTCTAAGAGGGATACAGTGTCATGGTGGCTACGAGATCATGTGAATGTTGGTGCTATGAGCGTCTATGAATACGCACTTCACCTAAATAAATATCTCAATAGCTGCCAGAAGCGTGCCATTGCCTTTGTTCATTTCTTGTACCACTCGCTTCGAAAGCTTTGTCTTTCCCAACAGGAGGTTGGTGTTTTATGTGATTCTATGCCACTTGTGGATAACTATGGAAATCTAAAGAGTCACAGGAAAGGGGTTCTTGTCCCTGCCAAGGGAAGCAAATGGGTGGGATTGATTGGTTCAAATCCATGGAAAAATGAAGGCTACGTTGAGTTAGCAGAAGACTACTTGCAACCAGGCTATTTTGCTGATGAATTTGCTTCTGGAGAAACACTCTTGGAGTTCCTCAAAACTTATGTTGTGGCTTCTGATATCCCTAATATATCTCCTCCTAATGCTGCAATTCCTACAGTATCATCGCCACTCACCAAGAAAAATGCATTCTTGCTGTTGGGTTGGATTAGAAAGATGAAACATAAAGAAATTGGCCTTCCCAAGAAGTTCTTGAAATGCATAAAGGAAGGTAGCTGGCTGAAAATTACTACTAGTGGCTGTCATGGTTACCGGCCACCTTCAGAGTCATTCATGCTTTCCTATTCACTGGGAAACATTTTGCAGAACGGATCAGTGCTTGTTGATATTCCGTTGCTTGATCTAAATTTTTATGGTGATGGAATAAATGAGTATAAGGAGGAGCTGAAGAAAATTGGAGTCATGTCTGGGTATGGAGAAGCATGTGAATTTATTGGAAAGCATCTTATGTCTTTCACAGAATACTCCACTTTAAGTAGGGACCAAGTGCTGTCTGTACTAAATTTCATCAGATTTTTGAGGGAAAAGTTTCTTCCTCAGGATAAGTTCATCAACAGTATCAAGGATAAGAGATGGCTAAAGACATCGTGCGGTGTCAGGTCTCCAGTTGAATCTGTTTTGTTTGATGAGGAATGGAAAACTGCGTCACAAATCAGCAGCATTCCCTTCATCGATCAAAATTACTTTGGAGAGGAAATCCTTTCTTTTAGAGAGGAACTCAAGTCGCTTGGTGTGGTAGTTGGCTTCAATGAACGTTATAAGCTCATTGTAGACAACTTCAAATTACCTTCAATCTCATCTCTGAAAGCTGAGGCTGTTCTTTTGATACTTGAATGTATGCGTCATCTGGGTTCATCTAACAAACTTGTTCTGGCATTGAGTGGTGTGAAATGCTTCAAGACGAATCTCGGTTACAAGTTTGCTGGAGAATGTTTCTTGTTCGACCCTCAATGGGTTTGCATTCTACAGGTTTTTAAAGGTTTTGCATTGATTGATCATGATTTCTATGGAAGCAATATCTTCTCTTACAGAAACGAGTTGAAGCAAACTGGGGTGAAGGTGGATTTTGAGGTGGCGGTAAAAGAATTTGCTGACAAATTCAAGCGGGAGGCATCTTCCATGACTAAAGAACCTGTTCTCTCTTTTCTTTCATGTCGTAGTCAGCTAAAAGAAAATGAATATGTGTTTCCTCTAGATCTTAGGAAAAACATACGTGACCTTAAGTGGTTGCAGACTATGCTTGGTGATAAGAGATCTCCGAGAGATTGCATTCTGTTTGGGCCAGATTGGCAGTCAATTTTACCAATTACTGTCGACCTCCCTTTCTTAGATGATAGTGACAACTATTATGGCAAGGACATTCATAAATACAAGGAAGAGCTGAAGAACATGGGGGTTGTTGTTGAATTCAAAGATGGTGCAAAGTTTGTAGCAGCTGGTCTTCACTTTCCCATGGATCCTGCCCGCATTACTAATGAAAATGTGTTTTCATTGCTGCAATGCATACGGATTTTAAATGGAGTAAATTACTCCTTTCCAGATCCTTTCCTAAAACAAATTTCTCGAAAATGGTTGAAGACCACTAAAGGTTATAGGCCTCCAGAAAAGTGCTTATTATTCGATCCTAGGTGGGGCTCTTATTTGGAGCGGACAGATGGACCTTTTATTGATGAAGATTTTTATGGTTCTAATATTACACTATACAAAGAAGAGCTCAAAGCAATAGGAGTCATCCTTGATGTTGAAGAAGGATGCTCATTGATTGCCAGCCACCTTGAGTTCCATGTTCAGTTGCCTACTATAGTTCGAATATATAATTACTTGAGTCTATTTAATTGGGATCCAGACAGTGAAGTTGCAAAAGGGATATGGATCCCATATGGAAGTCAGAATGGAGAGTGGGTCAGCCCCTGTGAATGTGTTCTGCATGATAAGGATGGTCTCTTCAATTCGCTGCTGAAAGTTCTTGACAGATATTATGAGCAAAAGTTACTTAACTTCTTCTCACGTGCTTTCCGTGTTAAATGCAATCCTTCAGTTGCTGATTACTGTAAGCTTTGGGAGGTTTGGGAAAGTTCAGGACGTCGATTGTCACATGATGACTGTCTTAAGTTCTGGGGGTATATTTTGAAGCACTGGGGTGAAAAGACTGAGAAAACTCTCACTGAGAAGCTGGTGAAATTGCCGGTTGCTTCTGGCTCAGATGACGTTTTGCTGTTCAACAAGCATGATGTTTTTATTGCTGATGATCTTCAGCTGCAAGATCTTTTCGAACAGTTTTCTGCCCAATCTCTATTTGTCTGGTACCCTCGACCAAGCAAGCCTTCTTTACCTCAGATGAAGTTGTTTGACATTTACAGGAAGATAGGTGTTCGCACTATATCCGAGTCTGTAGAGAAGGAAGAATCATACACAGTGGATGATGCTCAACTCAATCAGGTGAATCCAAAGGAGAATTTAATTACAAAAGATCTGATTATTCTCATCCTTGGTTTTCTAGCAAATCCTGTGATGAAAATGGATGCAGAAAGGAGGCATGAAATTATCCGAGGGTTTCTGAATATTACTTTCCATGAGATAGTTGAACCGATAACTGTAAACTACAGTTTATCACTTTCTTCAGGGGAGATCATGAATGCGAGAGCAAGCCGGATGATATGCTGGGATAGAGAGTCTTCAAAGTTTTTCACACAGAAGTTGGACAGGTCTACTGGATATAAGAATCAAATGGAATATGCTACATATTTTTCTGAAGCAATATCTGAGGGTTTGTTATGGGAAAACAGTGATCATATTGGTGCACTCTCTGAACTGATCAAGCTGGCCTTCATGGTGGAATTTAATGAGGAAGCAGTAAGGTTTTTAATGAAGTTCAAGAATTTGCAAATTTTCTTGGAGGACGAGGAGTTCCTTGCATCTGTCTTCCCTTCTGACTAGTTAGATATATACCATGAACTATTAATATTTGTAAGTGTTTCTTTCATATATTTCTTGTGTGTTTCTGTGTTTTTGGCATAAATGTCAAAAAGAATGAATCAGCTGCTGCTATTCTGATTATATTGGTCAGTCATAAGGTGTTAACCTTATATTGTCTTGTCCTAGGTTTTCCTTTGTTTGTATTTCTATTTTGGGGTGAAACTCTTGTTATATGTTTGGTATTGGCATTTATATATATTTTTCGATGGATTAGTTGCTACTTGCTACATTGCTGGTTCTGATAGTCTAGAAATAATGTTGTTCTGCATCTCTTTTCGTTTTTTATGTGCAATTGTTATATTTTTTTAATAATATGTTTGAAGATTCTGCTCTAATGTTAGTCATCTGAATCCTGCATGTGGTGTTTGTTGCTATTTAGAGGAACTAACAACTGCTCATATAAGATTGAAAAATGTAAAAGATGTGTTTAGATAATTTTGTGTCATTCTTTTTTCTTTTTGGCTCAATTTTGACTACTTCAAACCTTGTCCTCAGCCCAATCAACAATACACCATCTTGATTTTGCATTTAAGCTTTCTTTTCATGTTAAATCTGAACTCCAGTATTTGTTATATTCAATTTTCTTCATGAAACTTGTTGGATGGAGAAATCTTATTACGTATGGAAGATGTAGGGGAATTGCTGGCAAATGTGCTAGTACTAAAAATTAATGTAGCACTTAAATGCATGGTGAATAAATATAATCAGGTTACATCCTATCACTGACTGTTGATAGAGTGACTCAATCTTTGATTACATATACAATCCTATCTTCTCTAAAGAACTTGATTCATGACCAAGAACTACAGAGGAAATCCTGAAAATCCTATGAAGTTAGAAAAAAGCAGAAACAAATTAAAAAGCTGTCTTCGTTCTTCCTAGAGTGTAATCAAGCTTTTTCTGCAAGAAGACGAGCTCTTTCATTTCCAGAGCAACTCGGGTAGTAGCATGATTTCACATTCAACAAATTCTTTACAGGTCCAGTCCTTCGTATGGCTTTTGTGAATCGCCTTCCTCTATTTTTTTTCTTCTTTGTCTTTGTCTCCTGGGCCTAAAGTACACCATTGCAAGAAAATGTGGTTACAAAAATCCTTATCATTACTATTTTTATAATCAGTGTGTGTGTGTGTGTGTGTGAGAGAGAGAGAGAGAGAGAGAGAGAGAGAGAGAGCTCATAATACATACGTCATCAGAAGTCACTGATACAACACTCTCTGCACTCTCAGCACTCTCACCACTGAGACATTTTGTGTACAAGCTGTCCTCCTTACCTGCACACATTATAACACCCGTTTGTATTGCCTTCCCAAATTTCATAGACAAAACATGAGTGTCGACTCAAAGATTCAAGAATACTTACCCTCCTCCTCGTTATTATCTTCATATGGGACACAATATACCCTAAAACTTGGTGATCCAGGGGATACATATCTAACCTTATCATTCTCATCCTCCTCATCTTCTTCCTCTTCCTCACCCGCCATTGTTTGTTCCACCACCACAACCTTATCCTCTATAACCACAGTCTTCTCAACCACCTTGTCCTCTTCTTTTTCTTCTTTTCCGTCTTTACAATCCTTTCCACCCTTTTTTGCATATTTCTCATCTTTATGCTCCTTAGGCTTTTTACTTGTGTCAGGTTCAAACTCAGACTTCGGCACGGGTGACACTTCCAATTTCTTTTCCTCTACTGGCGTTTCCTTTGAAATTGGTACAGTCTCATTCAACGAAGAGGTGTTGCTCTTGCTATCCTCTTCAGGTAGAAGAGGAGTCTTGGGTGTTTCCTTTGTTATTGGCACAGTCCCATCCAATGAAGAGTTTGTGCTCTTTCTCTCCTTGTCTTGTAGAGATTGAGCCTGGGAATTTTCATCGTCTACCACCTCTTTTTTAAGTAGTTCTTTCTTGGACATGTCAGCATGTCTACGTCGTCTCATCTGCTCAAAAAAACGGCGAATGATAGGACGGAGTTTGGTTGGTACCGCCTCCCTTTGTGGATTGAGCTTTGAACTCCCTATCCCCATTGCTTATCAGAACAAAATGTAGGAAAAGAAGAGGGGGTTTGAAAAAAAACTAAGGGTTGGGTATGAAGAAGTTTTGATAGAAAAATGATGATGTTAAGAGTTTGAGAATTTGAAAGCATGGTTCAAAGATGGGGTTTGCTATAAATAGCAACATTGAAATTATTGGTTCGTTGTTCTTTCTGTTTTTTTTTTTTTTACAGGTGTTGAGGGGACTAATATAGGAAAGGATGAGTATTTGCAACTCAGCTTTGAAGGACAAGGACTGTCTCCTTGACTTCCAAATTTAGAATTCTTTGCTTTCATGGCTTTACCTGTGGAGAAAATGATCTTGCTTTACTGGTGGAAAGAGTCAATACATGCTCATTCATAACCATTGTAAGATAGAAACTGCCAACTCCTGTATTAGGATATCTTTATCTTTAAAAATTGGTTAGGAACCTCATTTTATTCCCATGGGGAAATTAATGAGTGCTATTATACATCTGGATGCTGAAAATCTGGAGGAGCTACAATTGTCATTGGTACTTAGACATATTCCAACCATTTGCAAAGTGACGGGTCTTATTTACTTTGACCTGAACCAAAACCCTCTTTATTACAAACGTAATTATTTCTTGGTTTGGATTAGATATTACAAATTTATTCTCTGGAGGAGCTTCTATAGCCATTGGTCCTTAGACATCTATATATTCCAACCATTTGCAAGTGACGGATCTTATTTACGTTGAACTTAACTGAAACCCTCTTCATTACAAACAAAATTATTTCATGGTTCGGAATAAATATTACAAATTTAAAGATGCATTTAATATTGCAATCATTTAAAATTTTTAAGTAATGTGACAGGATGTACCCATTTTTGTGCCATCAGACTCTTATGGCTCATTTTGTATCACAGGCTATCCTTCCTGGAATTTACTAATTTAAGAAGGTTGCAACTTTTTTTTTTTTAGAAGGAAAAACAAAATTGCTACTTGGCCCATAACCTGAAAAATGAAGTAAACGGCCATGGCCAATGAGAGAGGAATACAGCAGACCTCGATAAACTTGTTATTAGACCTTGACAACATAGCTTTATGTCATGACTGGATATCCATAGCAAATGGAGGATAACAGAGCATAGACTGCTTGATCACAATCCAAAAACCATAAAAATTTGAACGTTTTAAGATTATGTGCATAGCAAAGTGCTTGAGGTCTAGAACTAGCTACAAATCTATGTTATGCGTGGGAATATATAAATATTACGTAATACGGTATAATATATAAAAAGTAACAATTATTTCAAGTCTTTTATTTTTAAAGGATTTCAACAAGTATTCTTTTATCTTTTTATCTTTACAAAGTACAAATATATCATACTGTAGGGTCACGTTTTTTCAGGCTAGGTCTAAGATGCATGGAACCTTAGACCAGTGAGCCCAATACAATGAATTTGTAGAGAGTGGGCTAAAGAGCTGGGCTTTGATGTGTGAATGACGACCATCAAGGTATCCCCCATGGGCCGAGTTTAACAGAGAAAATTTGGTCATCGACAAGATCCAAGGAGCTTTTTCTGGTGTGTTGGGGGTTCCTCCCCCCCTTTATGTTTCTCTTTACTCCCCTTTTTATAGTCGTTTTCCTCCTCCCGAATAGGGTCCCTAGGGTAGGTACTTGTCCCATCAGCCCCTACCTCCAGTTGTTCGGAGTGGTTGTAAGGACAGAGAAGTATGACTATGTCAGGCAAAAGGCACTGAATGCAATAAAGACAGCCTTCCCTTAGACGCTTCCATTCTATCTGTTGTCTTTCTCTACTTTCGTGCTTTCCCTACCTTGTGGAATGGTCTGGAGTCTCACTACCGGTGGTCTGTTACCTCTTTTACCCTCGGCTATATCCATTCGAGAAGGATTCTCCCATGACCGAAGAGGGGTTTTTCCTTGGACTGGACCCCTGGCCTAGTATAGATATTGAAATGGGCCTATTAGTCTTATACCCCCCTACACATACTATTATATTTTGTATTTTTTTTTTTTTTGAGAAGTTATATTTTTTATGTTTGATTAATATTTTTTTGGTGAAAATGCACTTTTAGTCCCTATATTTTTGGTCAATTCCCATTTTGGTCCCAAAATTGATTTCTTTGCAAATTTCATCCCTAAAAATAAAATAAAATAAAATAAAAAAATCATTTTTAAAATGGTCTCTACCGTCAACCCACTAACGGTAACCTCCTAAGTGGCAGACAGAGTGCCCTTCTTGCTGACGTGGCCATTAAAATATTATTAAAAATAATTATTTGGCATTTTTAAATACCACGTCAACATTTTAATTTTTTTTTAAAACAAAGCCACACGTCAGAAAATTTATATAAATAATGAGATGATGATAATAATAATAATTCATCACAAAATTACAATGTTATCTTAACCAAAATTAAAAAAAACGAAACAAAAAGAATGAAAGATAGACTTTATAATAATTTATTACCCAAAAAATTGGTAGTCATATTCAAATTCATATCCACGTAGATTGTGTTTTGACATAAACTCAAATTTCTATTTAACTAAGTATTAATCCAAATCAAAATTCAACCAAATCTATAAAAGGGGGAGAGAAGATTTTGTAATGGGAAATTAAAAAAAAAATACCAAAGCCCATATTTTAAATTAAAAAAAAAAAAAAACCATCAACCTTAATCAAAATTATAAGAAAGAATAAAAATCCACAAGACAAGAGAGAGAGAGAGAGTACTCACAATTTTTTGTGGGGAAAATATGAATTAAATGTGAGAAATGATATCGAATTTATACAAAATAAAATGGGGAAAAAAGAGTCAAAATATAAAAATAAAAAAAAAAAGAAAAAAGAAAAATGATGAATGAAGTGTAATATTAAAGTAGAAAGTAGTAAGAAGATAAAGAGGCCGAGTAAAGAGTAGTGAGGAGATAAAGACGTAGAAAGGGAAGGAAAAAGTTGAAAAAAGTGTAATAATAAATGTGACTAAGAGGAAGAATAAGAGTTTATTTTTTTTTTTATAATAGAGAAAATAAAATTTTAGAAAGAGAAAATAAGAGATAAGAAATAAATGGATGATATGACTTTTGATGTGGCTCAATAAAAGTGTAGCAACAATAAATACTACATTTCGACTTTTAGATATATGTATATATAAATTATAATATATATATACATACATACTTACAAATACTTACGCACAAAAAAAATAAAAATAAGAGGGGCATATTTTCATATTGGTCCCATGCAACTAGGTGGATTTGTGAGGAAAATGATGAACATCTTATAATGTGGAGCACTCAAGTTTCATGAAAAGGATGTTATGCACTCCATTAAGGATCTTGGTATCAAATATGTTTTGTTTGAAGGAGATTCTAGTAATAATAATGTTATAAAGATAATGAAAAGTAGATGTTGCAAAGGTACATTAGGCTATAAATAAAGACAATAAAAGGGATTTATGCGCATATAAATATGTTACCAGAAGATTTTAAGTTTTGGGATTCCTTTTTTGTACCGTGAGTTAAAGAGAATGGAGTGTGAGATCCTATAAGCTGGCCCACTGGGTTGATGCTTGTAATGTTGGAGGGGTCCATATCTCTCTCGTTTTTTGTCCTCTAATGTATTCGTTCTTAAAAGAGGGAGGTGGATTGGGCTTTTCTTCCTTATATTATTTTGATATATTTGAGTAATAATTCTTCTTCTTTTTCTTTTTTTAATGTGGAACACCAAAGTGTAGCAGAAACTCAAACAAATCTAATATTTTGAGAATGTGGGGCAGAAAGATGTTTGGTTGATAAATTTTTTTATCAAATTGGAGACATCAGTTCACCTTGCTTCAATAAATCGAAGTAGAAGAGGATATTAAAAACTAGCCTTTATATAGAAGCTCTTCTATTTTTTTTTTTTTTTAATAGTTCAAAACTTTTCACCAAAATTCTAGGGGAATGATGAATGTTTAAAAAGTGATAGGAAAATACCTTTTTCAAAGAGGAGATGGTGTATAGGGAGATATGAAAGCTCAAATAGTGTGAAAACACTATTACTTGTTTAGATTCCCAGTTTTTAATTGTGGCTTGATTAATTTTATGCTTAATACACTTAGAGTCTGTTTGAATACCACTTATTTTGCTGAAAACTGAAAACACTGTAGCAAAATAATTTTTAAATGTGTGAATAGTACCGTGGGACCTATTTTTAATGAAAGTTTTGTTGAAAAAAGAGATTTGTAGGTCTCGTGAACAGTGCACGAGACCCACTGACAAATACATTTCAGTGAAAATTTTGCTAGTCAAAGAGGTAGTGGATCCCGTGCACAGTGCATGGGACTCACTGACAGACACATTCCCACATGAAATGCACTTCTCAATAAAATAAAATAAAAAATAAAAAGGAAAACGCAAACACAACACGACCAAAAACGCAATCCAAACGCGTACTTAATGCGGAATATATGTGATTAGCAAATTAATCAATCTAAGCACTCAACAATTGCATGGATGAACAAATAAGTGCAGTGTTAAAATGGAAAGGGTAGTGGGTAAAAGAATAGCAAACACAAAATAACACCGAGATGTGTTATCAAAGAAGAAATCGAAGAACTCAGTGAAAAATCTTTTCGCGACCTTCCAAGTCAAAATGATCCACTAGTGAATAAATTAGAGTACAAGGATACCAAAAAGACCCTCAAGCCCAATCTACCCAAAGTACTTTAGCCATCCAAGCTCAAGCTACCAACGGACTTCTTGGAGTTTTGTCTTCACTAGCTTCCTAGATCCTGTAATACCATCTGATTGCACTGCCAAGCCTTACTGACTTCTTTTGGCTAATACCCAATACTTCCCAAATTCTAAAACACTCTCTACACTCTGAATAGGTATGAGTTGTGTTTGGGTACAAATCTCCTCTCAAGGTATAACAATGGGAGAGGAGAGGTGGGTGTGTTGTAGAAACCTTTCTAGGGTTTTCTTCTAAATAGCCCCATTTTTCAATTTTGTGGGTAATGAGAGTATATATATTATGCGTGAATGGTATAAGAGTCACACTTAAAATCCCAGCTGCCAGTGTGTTTCACAGGTTATCTTGCAAGTTGGCTAAGTCGCGAGATGAGTCGCGAAACTTACTGACTCTTCAACTTCCGGCATGTGCTCCTTATGTGACATTCAACTGTCTTGATCAAATCTTTACCACTTAAGACTAAACTCATTACAATTAAATCCCACAAAATACAAGGAAATGAATTAATGAAATCACAACACTTTTTGTCACGGAATAAAGCCAATATAAATGTTATGTAAAAAACCATAACTTAACAAGATACAATTAGAGGAAATCAGTGGAGTTGTAAGAAGAACCTAGAAAAGAAAGATAAAAGTTATGGAAAAAAAAAAAGATAATAGGAAATTAAATCAAATATGAGATTAGTTCAAGGAAAATGAAAATACAATAAAAAATACAAAGTAGTAAATTAAAACAATATCAAAGGAAATGTATCTTTCTCAATGAAGAGATGGAGATGAATTGAAAAAAGAAATTGAGTAAATCAAAGTCTTTGTCCAAAGAAAGTAAAAACTAGAAAGTAAAATATATACAAATAGAGCAAGGATTTTAAAGCTCCTAGTGGTTGATAGCTGTCGGGGACGTTTTTGCGACAGGGGCTGAAAATGTATGAAAGGCCCAAATCTCTCCTTGGGTTCTTTAGAAATGTTTATTTGTGGAGAATCAAGCTCAAAATTCTAAATGTATAATGAACAAAAGGCTAATGGTGTTTTGACAAGAGAAAATCAAAATGCTAATAATGAAAGTGCAAAAAAAGCATAAAAACATAACAGGTCTGAAACTTCGACCCACAGTCACACAGAAGAAGAAATTGAGGAAGAGAGGGAAGGTTCCCCTGTACCCATATTTCCACCCCTAAGGTTTAGAATTGTGAGAATGTCTCTTGGCTAAGTGGGTTTTTACTCTTAAATTTCAGCTCTATAGGGAAAACGTGGTTTAACAGATCTAAAACTTCGACCTACAGTTACACAGAAGAGGAAATTGAGGGAGGTCGTGAGGAAGAGAGGGAAGGTTCTCCTGTACCCATATTTCCACCCCCCAAGTTTCGGAATTGTGAGATTGTTAACTGGCTGAATGGGCTCTTGCTTTGAAGTTTCAGGTCTTTTGGTAGAACGTGACCTTCCTTTTTATGAGCTAAAGAGAGAGTTTTATATAGAGTTTAGGGTGATGCTCTTGACTGGTTTTTGAGTAGTGGAAGAGGATTTATCCCCTATGATACCATTTTGGTGTTTTGGCTTGGGTTGCTTTTGTTTAGGGAAGAGTTTGGTAAGCTTTTTACATAATTTTGGAAATAAATGAGGTTTGCTCTAATTGGTTGCCTTTGGTCAGACATTTCAAACCATTGGGAGGCTCACCTAAGTGAGGTCTAGCAGATGGAGTTGGCCAATGGGAGCCAAATATGTTTTAAAGGTAAAAGTGGGTTAAGGCAGAAACTTTAGGCCACAATCACCTAGAGCATAAAAACTATTTTGGAGTGGAAATTTTTGATACAAGACCTATTCCATGAGCCTGAGGTGCTACCAGTGTCCCTTGCCCACTTGGTAGCACACATGGGCTGAGCTCATGCAAAAGGTCCGAAAGGAACCGACCCATAACTTCCAAACCACACTTCCTCAATTTCTCCCAATAAGTCGCATGGGCTTGAGCCATATTTAAAAGAATAAAATATAATATAATACATGAATTGAACTCACAAGGAAGTCGGGCTTGGTTGAATCAGGCTTGTAAAAAATGTGTTGCAAAAATGGGTATCAACAATAGCTATTTGTTTATTTATTTATTATTGGGATTAGATGGGAGAGTAAGACATTTGAATTTAAATATAAATAGTGATCAAACATGAGTGTGCGTGTTAGATAATGAGGAGTTTAAAGTTAAACATGGGTAAAAAGGTGGATGGGTTTTCGGTGGTATTTTTTTCCCCCAAAAATAACATTGGTACACAGTTTTGTAGAGTTGATAAAATTTTGGGTAAGTTTAAAAATTAGGAGATTAAGAGCAGGTTTTTTTAGGGTGCTATTTTTTTTTTTAATCGTGTTTTTCTGTTTTAGTTTTTTTTTTTTTTTTTTTTTGAAAAATAAAATTCCTCTTTTTGTTTAGATGAGGGATTAAGAAATTTGAATTCAATTAAAAGGTGATCAACGTGGTGTGCTGGATTGTAGAAATCTATTTCTAAATAGTGATATAGAGAAAAGATTGAGATAAGAACTTATATTTAAAGGATCAGTAGGCTAAGGCCAACGTGGTGTGCTGGATTGTAGAAATCTATTTCTAAATAGTGATATAGAGAAAAGATTGAGATAAGAACTTATATTTAAAGGATCAGTAGGCTAAGGCCTAGTATTTGAATTTAAATAGAACACAGAGATATTGAATTGAAATGAATTGTGAGGTAAATGATTTTTTTTTAACATGTTTTTTATGGATTTGAATGTGTATTTGAAAATTGAAAGTGGTGCAATGGGGTTAGTGAGTTTTTATTTTACGTATTTGTCCCCAAGTTTGTCACAACTTAATCTTAAAGTGTAGGAAGTATTTTTGAACCACATAAAAGTTCAGTCAAAAGAAGCGAATCATGTTATAGATAACTAGTCTCATCACATGCGCTTTGCGTGTGCAATGAGGCTTTTTTTTTTTTTTTTGGGGCTAGTGTCATAATTCCCCCCCCCCCTTTTAAACGTTGGATAAGTTTATTTTGAAAACATGGATTAGTATAAGAGTGTCCTATTTTGTATGCATTTTAAATAGAGTTGGAGATATATATTTACCAGGTTGTCCTCAAGTTTTTTACTTGTTAAAATGTAAGGTTTAAGGGTATTTTTGAATCACATAAAAATTCAGTCCAAAGGGGAAAATTATCTTATAAATATTATAGATATAGATATAGATATAAAATAAATAGATAAAGGTAAATTGCAAAGTGTACTCCTAAGAGTAGAAATAATGCGGTCTTCAATAGCAAATGTAGGAATCCAAAGCTTGATTTGGTGATTGTAAACCAAGCAATGGAATTCTTTCATTGCCTTTCTTCTCCAAGGCTGCTGACTCGGAAAGTTTTAAGGAGGATTAGGTGGGAGAAGCCGCTTCAAGGATGGTGGAAGCTCAACACAGAAGGCTCTTATTGTGGTAACACAGGTTTGGCAGGCTGTGGAAGGGTGATTAGAGATGATGCAGGTAGGTGGGTTATGGGTTTTAGTAGGAGTATTGGCATGATCAACAGTTTTGCCGTTGAGCTATGGGGTTTAAGGGAGGGTCTTCTTTTATGCAGCAACCTTAACATTAATGCTCTTGAAGTTGAACTTGATGCCAAATCTATTGTGGATGCCTTAGACAATCCTTCTTATGTGAATAATGTCATATTGCCTCTGTTGGATTATTGCAAGTTATTGATTTCTCACATTCCGCAGTTTTGTATTAAGCATTGCTTCTGTCAGGCGAATAGGTGTGCGGATAGTCTTGCTAGATTGAGCTTTTGTCTTGATGCTGATTTTTCTACCTTTGATAGTCCGCCTGTGGACCTTATAGATGTTTTTGAGGATGATCTCAATGGTTTGTTTTGTAATAGGATCTGTTCTGTTTGTATTGTTGCTGCTTAGTTTGTAATGAAGCTCCTTTTCACCAAAAAAAAAAAAAAAAATGCACATGAAAGAAAAGTAAAGGAACCATTAATACTGCTTGTGAATTGTAAGGAGTATTCTGTGAAGCCGTCGTTGAAGGGGCCATATGAAACAGATGCTTGTCGTGGCTGTAACACGCTTTAATCAGATGCTGTGGCAAGGACATTTCTAACAGTTTGAGAACATTTTCTCAAACCGTAACTCAATTGAGGTTGAGGCCCATGAATTGGGCTTTTGGGACTACCAGTCCTCTATCACTGCCTCTACTGATTACCAGCCTTATGGAACATTGTCGGCTTTAAGCATCCTAAAATATTTTAGGATGCTTAAAGCCGACAATGTTCCATTAGAAGATAATCCGTAAAGAAGTAACTGAAGGACATCTCTAATTCCTAAATTGAATCTTAGTTGCAGGAAAAAAAAAAAAAAAAAAAAAAAAAAAAAAAAAATTCGTACACAGGTTTTTTTTTTTTTTTTTAAATAAATAAATAGAATTGGGTGGTTTGACTTTTAAGGAAATATCATTTATGTCGTCCACTCATGATGATTGCTATTTTTTTTTAAGAGAATTTTTAACCTATGACATCTACTCTTGAAAATGTTATTTATTACATATTAAAAAATTAGTTACCACCGCACACCCTTGGTACGGTGGTTACTCCACAAGCACATATACTTGTACTTGTGAAGTGTAAGGGGCAAAGACTGGAGTTCAAATCTCCAAAAAATAGTTATATTAGCTAATGCCTATATGTGTATGCTCTTTATTATCAAACCAATACATATTAAGAAACTAGCTATATTAGCTAGTGCCTATATGTGTATGTACTAAAATATCATGCGAGTATTATAGATTAATGTCGCTATGAGATTCGATTAGTTGTTACTGTTTCAGTTAGTTACATTGTTCAGTGTCCGTTTGGCAAAGATTATTTTTGCCAACTTATTTTACTATTCAATTTATTTTTGATACTATTCATGGGTCTTACTGTACTTTTTAGTACTATTTATGTGTCTCACTGTACTATTTAACTAACTTTTACCTTTATCTACAGTACTTTAGCAAAAAGTTTTTAGTTTTAGTAAAATAAATGAATCCTAAACAGACCTTAAGTCATTGAGACTAATATGCAGCTCTTCATTATCAAACTAAGACATATTAAGAAACTAGCTATATTAGCTAGTGCCTATATGTGTATGTACGTACTAAAATTTCACGTGAGTATTATAGATTAGTGCTGCTATGAGATTCAGTTAGTTGTTACTGTTTCAATTAGTTACACTATTAAGCCAATTACTGTTGAGACTAATATGCAATAACTTAGTAGTTATGAAAGAATCAATGAGATGGTATGAAAGAAATTAGCTAAACACTATTCTAATCCCACCCCATATTCTAGAGGCTTGTTACCCTCAAATGTAACTCCATGGTTTTGAACCTGGACCGGACCATACAATTCGACCAGGTTAACCAGAAACCGTTCATCAAAATGGTTCTTTTAGCTCCCAAAATCGGCATATGTAGAAAAAGCAGCGAACCCTATCAACTGCGATTGAATCTCCCGGTTTTGAAAACAGTGAAGGGTTCTTAGAGGTTCAACCAAGTCAAATTTTTTTTTTTTTTGATACTTACAGCCATTGTTGAAGCTTCTCAACCACGGTGAGATGTTGTTAGATCTTGAGCTTGCATCTCCATTTCTTCTTCTTCTTCTTCTTCTTCTTCTTCTTCTCTCTCTCTCTCTCTCTCTCTCTCTCTCTCTCTCTCTCTCTCTCTCTCTCTCTCTCTCTCTCTCTCTCTCTCTCTCTCTGCATTTTTGCTATTTTTGCATTTTCGCTCTTTTGAAATTTGCTATTCTTTGCAGATGAGATAATGATGATGAGCTTTTAGTTTTTTCTATCACGGTCTCCTACTAGACAATAAATGCTTGGCTGTCGCAGTATAAAGTGTCAACACTTACTTCTTTTACTTGTTCCAAATGCTTGGCTGTCAACCATTTACTTAGGCTTTGTATTAGTATTTAACTAATTTTTTAATGGGCAAGTCTACCAATCTTCTAGATTTTACAATTCTGTTTTTAAAGTTTTAAATATCATAAGTAGTTGACCATTTAAATGGACTTTGGGCCGTTGGGGAAAACTTAAGATTAATTTTTATATATATACATATATATATATATATATATTCTCTTTCTTCACTAAATTAAAACAATTTCCATTATGTTATCAACTCCCTTGATTAAGAAATTTGATATCTAATTTATTTTTTCTTATAATTTAATATTTCGTATTTGTCTTATAAAAGTTATGATATAAAAATATATTTGAAAGATAAATTTCAATATTTATTTTAGCTATTTTAGTAATTTTTTCTCCTTTTACTAATTTAATATATTTATTTATCTTTTTTTAAAATTTAAATTAATTATGACATCATCACGGTTCGACCTCGGTCCGACCTTCAAAACCTTGAACATTTTCCTTTAACAGTTCATTGAACGGTCTGGGTCTGAAAATCATTGTAACTATCTTCTTCTTCCTCATTTCTTCTCTTACCACTTAGTTCTAGTATATCCAAGAACATAACAAGACACCAATCGGCTTTTTGTGTAAACAATGATTGAACTCTAGATTTCTTATTCAATCATCAGAGACTTTACCAGTTAAGCTAACTTGAACCCACACATTTAGAAGAGATTTAACAAGAAATTAAAGACTAATCCTCAATAGATTGTAATACCCCTTAAAGCATTGCTTGAACTTTGGGTAGGGTGGCAAAATTCCTTGTCCCGCTCTAAATTACCCAGCATGGATTTTACCTACCCAAAAAAGGGATGGGATAAGAATGGATTTTGTCTGACCCACCCCAAGGGTGAATATAATTTAATTTATTTATGCATATCATAATATCATAAGAGGTCGAACTTAGTGCAATGATAAGTATCTTCCACCAAAAGCAATAGATCATAGGTTCAAGTCCAGAAATTAGCATCAAAGTAAAACACTTTGTTAGGTCCATATGTTAATGTGTTGCCAATCGTGTCAAATTGTAACTCAAAATATAAGTCTTGTGTGTTAAAGATGTGCATTCCAAGATCAAGTTGAAGAAACAAGAACTTCTCAAGAGAAATGATGTTTCTATCTTTGGCGATAGCAACCTCAACAGAGTCCTGATTGATCTTGAATCAAAAATTTTGTTTTGATCGTATTTGTTTTACATTAAGTCGGCTATTTAGCTGAGTTATTGTAATCCTAATTAGAGTGCCTATATAAAGATCCATTAAGCATGATTTTTAGAAGTTTGGAGAGGCAAAAAAAAAGCTTGTGCTATTAATAGAGAAAACCCTAGCCTCCACCTATTTAACCTATGAGTTCAAAAGCAAATAGAGAACCATCTTTTATAGTGTCATTGTTGCCATAATGCAAACCAAGGCTAAAGCCACAAAGTCATCCAAGGATTTTTTTTTTTTTTTTTTTTTTAATGGTTATCAAATCCTTAAGAGATTCTTGGAGTCATGAACATGATTGATGAAGTAAATCCATGGTAGAAGAATCCAACCAGGATAGAGCAACATTTGATCACATAGGTTACTACTAAAGGTAAAAATAATGTTATGATTGATTTTGTTGTAAGAAATTCAATTCTTAATAGTGGATTTTCTTTAAGGTTAGTGGTTAACCCCTATAGTGATTTTTTTTTTTTCTTGGATTGTTGTCCTTGAGTTTTCCACTTCTTTACCATATTGTTTTAGGGGAAATTAATGGGTAATGAATCTAAATTTATAATTGGTTAATTTGTTAAATTGCTCTCTCTCTCTCTCTCTCTCTCTCTCTCTCTCTCTCTCTCTCTCTCTCTCTCTCTCTCTCTCTCTCTCTCTCTCTCTCTCTCTCTCTCTCATTAGCACCAATGCCACCTCATAATGGATGCATGCAATATGCTTCCATCCCACCCTGGCCTATGGCCATTCCTTTCCCATACAAATTTTCCCATCCTTAGAGAAGGAATGAAGCACCTATGATCCAATAATCTCACTCCACCTTGTTGTGATATCTAACTTTGACTTTAAAATGTATAAAGCAAAAGACACCGAACAAAATACCTAATGGGTATTTTATTTTCTAAGGTTTCTTTTGTTAGAGACGGGATATATAAGGCGAGAAGTTGAAGTGAAACCCATGTGCAAATCTTCTAGTTCTTATCCTAGGCATGGTCCTTACAAAAGAATTTCTTTATACAAAGTTGATATACGCGTTACATTCTTTTTCCCTCCTTTTTATTTTATATGACTATCTTTAGAAAATTAATTACCTTTTAATATGAAAAGTTAGATTCCTAGAATTGCAACAAGGCCTAACTCTCATGTATATTATAATTAATAAATTATTATTCATCCCAAAATTTTAACATATAAAAGATGCAAATTACCACCGCGCATCCTTGGTACGGTGATCACTTCACAAGTATAAATGCTTATGAGGTGTGAGAAGCAAAGGCCACGGTTTAAGTCTCCAGGAGGGAGTTTCATACACGTATATACTTAGATTATGTTGGAGTAGAAATTCTATCTTGTAAAAAAAAAAAAATGCAAATTAACTTAATTAATAGTCTGGCAGTCTTCTTCACATATGGAATTAGACTCTCTCAAGTGAATATGCGTAGCCAATTATATGGAATATCATACACTCTAATACTCATGACAAATTATTATATATCTACTGAGAGTCTTTAGCTTAATTAGATAGTACTTTCTTGTGCTTCCAACGGACACATTACGAATTCAAATGCCTCCACCTAACTATTGAGTTATAAAAAAAAAGGCGAAACTATATTATTGGTCCCTGAAATTTATCCTGTGTGTGCAATTAGTCCCTCAAGTTTAAAGCGAGCACAATTAGTTCCTTAAGTTTTAAAACTGAGTTGTATTTGTCCTTTTACTAACTGCTATTAACGATGTTACTTATGTGGCTAACGGAACAATGACTTAACATTTTTTTAAATGATGTGGCATGTTTTTAGTTAAAAATTAAAATATATAAAAAAAAATAAAAAATAAAAAAGCTTCCACATTAGATGATATTGACCAGATTAAAAACAAATCTGATATTTTAAATTCCTCTCAACGATCAATCCACCATCATCAAGCATAGCCACTACAGACCGTGCACCATCATCAGCCACAAATCAAAACCCAAATCATCAAGCACTATCATCAAACTCTCCCTTAACCCGCTAATCAAACAAAGAATAAAAACCATCAAAACCCCAAAAATCATCAAAACCATCAAAGAAGGCGGCGGGTTTGAAGTTGAGGGAAACGAGGATGTAGGAGACCATGAGGCCGACAATTAGGGTGGTGAGCACGGCGGTTCTACGGAGGTCGAGGAGGAAGGTGGCGCAGGGGATGAGGGCGATGGCGAAGGATGTTGCTCCAACACAGGGGTCGAAGGATGTTGCTCCGACGGTTCCGCTGAGTTTTTGAGCATTGTAGGCGAAGGATTTGCTCCGACGGCATCATTTTGGCTAGCTGGAATATCAAATTGAAGAAAAGGATCTGAGATTGAAGAGAAGGATCTGAGAGCAATAGAGACAAGTAGAAGGATTGAGATAGAACAAGAAAACAAATCTTTGTTTTCTTTTTCTTAAAAATCTCTTTGGATTTTGGTGGTGTAGCTCTGTGATTCAACGTTAGGAACTTAGAATTCTCCTTCTTGTAATGAAAGTTGCGAAAACAAACTAGTAAAATCACTTAAGAGTAAGTCTTGGCTAAAATGATAACACACAAGCCCAACGAATTTGTGGTGGGGGAGATGGACAATTAGTTAGTGGAGTGGTTTTCCAAATTTGATTTTTTTTTTTTTTAATTATAAAAAAATAGCTTGTGATGGAAATTCCATTTGAGTTCTTTTGTGGCTGCCAATCTCTCGCTTCCCCCGTCGTGCCTTTGTTAAACAAATATCAAATTTGTTTTTAATCCAGTCAATATGATTTTTCAATTTCATCTAACATGGAAACTTTTTTTTTATAAAATTTTTAATTAAAAACATGCCATATCATTTAAAAAAATGCCAAATCATTATTCTGTTAGCCACGTAAGTAACTCCGTTAACAGCAGTTAGTAAAAAGACCAATACAACTCAGTTTTTAAACTTAAGGGACTAATTATGCTTGCTTCAAACTTGAGGGACTAATTGCGCACGCAGGGTAAACTTCAGGTAGTTTTGCCAAAAAAAAAAAAGTATTATATATCCAAAAGTTCTCTAGAGTAGATAATAAATTTAATTATTTAAACATTAATATTTGTAGTGAATCCAGAAGCCCATTACGTTGCATGAGTGCATGAATGGTAATGATCAAGAGAATAGGTTGAAGGAGATCAAGCTTTTTTCATAAGAATGTGATATAAGTTAAGCTCCTTCAGTTTAGGAGTAAGGATGTCATTGCATTAGGTTTAGGAGTTGGTGAGGGTGTTGGATGTGTCTCTCTCAACAACCAATCCCATTGGGTAGAAGAGCCAATTGGCTATATTTGTAAAGTTTCTGTTGAACAAAAAGGATGATGATGATTTTTTTTTTTTTTTTTTAATAATTTTTCTCTCTTCCCAACTCCTCCCTCTCAATTGTTCTAGGAGGTTGGTCAAAAACAGCTTCATAAAACAAAGGAACATATATCATATTATAACAGGCACAAGCATACTATTGTTTAGATACATATATAGTGGAAGCAATTAATTAATTAGCTTCATTTAAGTTGAATGGCAAGTCAGCCATTTCTTCCTCCTGACTAATCTCTCCTCCATCAAAGTACTAGCTTCTTTGGATATGTTTTTCTTCAACAAGATTCATTTAGCACAAACAAATTAATAGAGTTACTTGCTCTTTTCTAGTTAAAAGATCAATAAGTGGAGCGGGCACTAGTGCTTTCTTCATGATCTGCACCACTAGAAGAGACCTCAGTCGTAGTACTGGAACTTGAAGATGATGACGAAGAAGTTGAAGAAGCAAGAGGCACACTAGACTTGTATCCCAACATAAAATTAAAAAATCTAGGTTGTGCCACCCCAACATTCTCGATTTTGTTGTTTGAGCTAGTTTGATTAATCAGCATGTCATTGTTTTTCATGACACTTCCTTTCTTCAAATAAATGCGACAAAGAACCCAATTTTCCATTTGGACCAAAGAGTTCTGCCAGAAGTTAAACCAAAGTTTTAATAAACACACAAGTGATAAAAATGTGTAAGGGATGTTTCTATATAGTGGATTGACTAAAATATGAGTAACTCTATATATATATATATATATATATATATATATTATTATGTATATATGTAAGCTCTGTGCAAACTTCTCAAGAGTTCATCTGCCTACCAATCATCTCTCACAAACCTTGTAGTGTAGGAGTGGGATTTTTGGGCACTAAGTACAATTTTGCTAGGTATGTATGTATATATAAAGAAGATTGTGTGGATGGAACTCACCTGGATTGAGTTATGTATCTGTGGGAAAGTGCACCCTGAAGTTTCTGCATAGACAAGACGATACTCATGCATGATCCAATCAGTTCTAGACCCATGGGGAGGTTTCCCTTTGTAAAAAACCAAAGTCTTTTTCATTCCCACAATATGATTTCTTCTTGGAGATACAATTTTTTTGTCTGTCCCAGTTGTCTTCCAATAACCAGAATTAGTTGTCCTTTTGGTTCGGTTTCCATTAGGATATTTTGCTTCCTTTTGGCTGAAAAAGTACCTCTCTTGCTCGAGTTCACCTACACATACATATAAACTCTATGATTTAATTCAATATTACAAGTCTAAAGGTACCATGCAGGAGTAAATAAACAACCATATATTATTACTTACAAGGTCAAGATATATATATGTAAACCCATGCATGCATGCAACCTTGCAAATGTATGTGAAGTTCAATAACTTTTAACATGCATTTTTAGTACAAGCTAGCAATACTAGTTTTATATATATAAAAGAACAAACAACTTACAAATTATTTGACAAATCACTGGTCATTCCCATGGGATTATAATTTAATCACTTGTATTATTATGTATTAATTACAATATGCTATTCGGCAGTTGGGAAAATAATTGTGCAAAATTTTGTGTCCCTAGAGTTATTGTTTTATTAATGGTTAGTGAGTTTATGAGCAGTGAGCTTACACCTATAAAGCTGAGAAAATAGTTATAAAAGTCAAAAACTATTATATTATCAAAAATAAAAATAAAAATTCAAAACTATTATTAGAATGATAATGTTTTCACTAACCCGGCAATAATTCCCATGGATCAAACTTGCAAACGTTGATCTCAGGAATGACTGAAGCAGGCAATGGGCATGAGAAAACCTTGCATTTCAAGTACTGGAAGACAAGCTCTTCATCAGTGGGCTGGAAGCGAAAACCAGGAGGCAATATTCTGGTTACACCTTCCTGAGTAAAACTCAACTTGTCCATATGATCAAGACCTCTCTTTAGTATTTACTACTTAGCCTCAGTCAACACAAATGAGTTGAGATCAAGCAAGCCATGTTGAGCTTTTATAGCCATGAGAGGGTGAGAGTGAGAGAGATGGGTGGCTGGGGTTGTTGAAGAAAAGAGATGCTTCTTTATGGTCTTTGTAAATTGGTAGGGCAGAGGGAAAAAGATTGGGATTGTAGCACAATAGTAACCAGATATCATTTGTATATTATGTTTGACAATTAAAGAAAGCTCATATCGTTCATCAAAAAAGGAAAGAAAGCTCATATCTCATCCTTTTCATCTTTCAATAAGCAATGCTAAGGCCAATTTCTCTCACAACAGCTGGTATTTATTTATTTTTATTAAAATAAAATTACTTTCACTTAAATTTAATAAAAAAAAATTTCACATCTAGCCGTTGATATTTATTTATTATAATTGGAATAATATTACTTTTACTTTCGTTATGCATCAACCAAAACGTTCAAACTATATTAACAATTGTAAAAATGTTATATATCTCTAAGCTCATATTAGGCATTGAAAGACAATATATTGTTTTTCAATGCCTAATATTATATGATAAAACAAGTTATAAAGTAAATTGTCATTGGCAGAATTTATTAATTGTCTTCATGGTAGTTCAAAGCACATCTTACTAAAACCTCTCTGATGTGTAAACAATCAGTCAAATATAACTGGCAGTAGCATTTCTGTATTATATATTTGATTGGCTGGAGGACCTTGGAAAAGACTTTGATGAAGGGTTGTTTTTCAAAGTTCATATATCCAAAATTCAATTGATATTTCAAAAAGGGGTTGTTGCCATGTTGGATAGAAGTAGACTGGTAGAATAGTACCACTAAGTTGAGGTCAGCTGTTGTCATGCTTACCCAGTAAAAAAATACATTAAATTAACCTCAAGCAAAATTGTGTGACTAGAATGAGATGTGTCTATCTAAAGAGAGGTTATATATGCAGTTGCAAATGGGGTTCGTCTGCAAATTAAACTTTGAGTTCTGAGTACCTCCAGCATAAGAAATTATTGGGTGCATTAAGCCTTCCCCCTCATAAATATGGGTCGGAACACATATTTGAAAACTTCCTTATATGTAAGAAGAATGTATGACTTGACTAATTAGTAATTACACATTATAAAAACCTTAATCACTCTGTTATTTTTGGCCTAACTTGACTAACACACGAAACCTGAATCTGGATTGTACCGACGGATTCTATGCTTGAGAAACTGTGCTGAGTCATATATAAACTTAAGCTATTAAATATATATATATATATATATATATATTTAATTATTTTAACAGCAATTATATTACAATGTTAAAAGCCAAATAGATCTCCTTTTTAGATGCATGTCATACTTGCACTTATAATTGTGTTATGAGTAGTTCTAGTACCACAAATTTAGTTACAACTTTTCTTACAATTTTCCTGCTTGACAGATTATGATTGACTATCTATCATTTTCACATGAGCTCGTCACTTTTTTTCTACTACTCATAATCAGCGATACAAAAGAGTTGTGACTAAATTTATGGCATTAAATTTTTTGGTGTATTATATAAAGCTTCGGTAATGTTTTAAATTTGAAAAGGCAATTGATGTTTGAAGAGGGAGAGGGCCAAGGAGGGAACCTTCTCTCCTTTCCCGTCCAAACATAGGGAAGGGAATTTTTTTTATCACATTTGAGTCCAAAGTCATACAGTGACTCATAGCTTTCTTTACTTTCATGTTTTCTTCCTTCAAATTTTCCTTTTTAAATAAATAATAATAATAATAACTTTACTCCCACCAAAAAAAAAAAAAAAACTGTAGCCATGAATGGATGGGTGACTCATAAAGGTTTGTAACCAGCACTTTAGCCCCACGGTAAGCGATTTAAAGAGCAACGTTTTTTATTTTTTAATATTTCTTATAATCAATATTACCTTGATTTTTTGTTTTTGCTGAACCTTGATTATTTGTTTTTAAATGATTTGTCTAGAAGGAAAAGCCATGAAAGTAAGGGGAACCCTTACAATTGCAAAGCAAAGAAGAGTCAACTACTTTTCTTAGTTGCGAAGATGTTGCCTTTTTTTTTTTTCTCTCCATGTGAGATGGCCAATTCGTTTACATGGTTCGCAAGTATTGCTTAAGACCACAGCAACAAAGGTAATGTCTTTATGACCTTTTGGGCACAATTCTTTTCACTTATGTCTCGTGTCACATCTCAACACTACTTTTCTTTTTTCTTTTCTTTTCTTTTTTTTCTTTTTTTTTTCTTTTTTTTTTTTTTTTTTTTTTTTTTTTTTGTGGAGAAAACACATCTCAGCACTCATGAATGTCCTTTTTCACTTATATGTGTAATGCTTTTGGATAAAATTATGGGCACAACAAAATCTAGTTGTCAAGCTATTAATAGTCGATAAAAAAAGTGATAGTAGTAGTGAATTCAAACGAAAACCAATAACAATTCATCATTTACATTTTATTGTGAAATTGTTGTGTCTATATCACTATTCAATTATTTTACAAATGGTCGCTCTCGAATCTTCCCCACTCTCTACAATGAAAGTAGCCATTGGATATTACTCTCAAGATTCATCTTTTTATTTTCTTTCCTCCTCCATCCTGAAAAGACAAACTACTCAAGTTAAAGGTTGATAGTAGACAAGAAATGGAGCCTTTCCTGACAATTATTCACAATATTATAAAATAAACTTGTGTTTCCTTTAGGCGTATCACGGTTCATGTGCTCATAATTTACTATATATCATGGTCTAAGAAAAAGCAAGTTTTATGCTTAATGCATAAGTAAGTTTGTGAATGGTTTTGGGACTCGAGAGTTGTGACCTATACTGAAATTGTCTAGATTGTTCTTCAAGGTGAACTTATGCTTTGAGCATCTTTATGAATAAAGTGTCAGACACTAAGACTTGGTTCTCTTAATTAATCGTCTTTGCTATAACCAATCATGAGGGGGAAAAAAGAAGTCCAATACATATCCCAAAAAAAAAATCACAAATGTTTTCATTTTCAACACATTTCAAGAAATATTGTATGATTTGTATCATCCCACATCATTTTAAGGATCTAACCATAAATCTTTGTGCATCTTTTAGAATTTAATATCAAAATCGTTATATATATTTGACATTTTGAAACGCTCTATTTTTTGTTTTAACTATTCTTAATCTATGTTTGAATGGAGAGAGAGAGAGAGAGAGAGACTCTAACCCTAACATAATGCTCTAAGTTTCCTTCTCTTGTCCCCTTCTCCCCCTTCCCTCCATCTCTCTCTATTCCAAACATACATTAATGATTGTTGTTTATAAATCATTGAAGCAAATTGTTGTTTCAATCATATAAGGAAAAAAGTATTGGTTTATGAAATATTTTTAAAAATATTTTATGGAAAAATAAAAAATAATTAATTTTTTATGGCTTTTTATTTATCCCATAAAAGTGATGTCAAAATTTTTTTTAAATTGTTTATTAAAAATTATCCTAAGAGCACCGATTAACGAGACTCATCATATACTTACCATGTCATCAATTATGCATAAACAATTAAAGAATTTAAACCTTAGACATTTTCGTTGTAAACACAATATATATATATATATTAGTTAAGTTTCAAAACTCTTGGCAACATATTGACTTAACATTTGGTGCAACAAGAATTCATTATTTACTTGTGGGTATAAACAATAATGATTAATATCAAGAAGTTTTAAATGGTAACTTACCATTTTTAGTGTGTGCCAAATGCCAATGTAGTAAAGTCCAATGGGCCTATATGTACACCCTTACTAGGCTGTGTCAATGTAAAGCCCAATGGGCCTAGATGTACACTTACTAGGCTGTGTCAATGTAAATCCAATGGGCCTTGCCCCTGGGCCCATATAAACAGTCACAAATTTTGAGGGAAAACGACCCCATTTCATTCGGCCCATTATCCCATCTTCCTCAGCCATCGCGTTCTTTGTATTTAGGGTTTTAGAATCAAAAGCTTTTAGGTTTTCTCAGATTTGAGGGTTTTAGCAACTGAACAAAAATCCAATCTTTCTCTTTTTTTCTCTCTCAATGGATCCTTCACAAGTCCAATCTGCTGAATTTGCTCAATTTCTCGCTGTAAGTTTTTTTTTTTTTGTTTTTTTGTTTTTTGTGTGTGTTTGGTCTCTCAGAAAGCTGAGGAAAATAAAACAGAAAATCTGAGGATTGAAAATATATATTATTTTTTTAAGGATTTTGTTAGAATAGACAAAAGTCTCTTATGTTGTTTGGTAACTGGAATGTATAGTCATGTGATTTTTTGAGTGTTCTGTTTAGCTGTTCTAAACTAGGATGTCTTGTTTGCAATTATTGATTTAATAATTTTAGTGTTTAAGATTAACTGTTTTCAGTTGCCCATTACACTACTACTACAAACATGCACTTAAGGAGGTTTTGAACCCATGATCTTTACCCTCTCTTTTTTTTCCCATTAATTCTTGTTGGAGGAGTGAGTGTCATTTGAGTCGGGGTCGGGGTTTTACTAGGTCGAAATAGATTATAATAAACTGGGTTATATAAGTGATTACAAGAAGTCCCAAATGAACTTGACTAGTTCTATTAGGCGCGAATGTGGCTAGTGCTTCCATAGGTTTGAAGAAATGGTATCAGAACAATGTTCTACTTGTTACTTGTTAGTAGAGCCGCCATGTCTGTCATGAGTTGTATGTATGAAAGGGAAAATGTGTGCGGGAACATGGTGGAGTGCTACATGAACTAGTGACGAAGAGGTTATAAAAAATGTTGGATGTCCCTTCCCCCATTGGGCTAGCCTTTTTTGGTCTCTTGGGTGATGCCCTCAGTGGTGCGGGATGTGTTGGAGGCATGGAAGGAGGGGTGGGTTGGCAGGGGAGGTAGTGGGACGATATGGTGAGTTGTTCCATTGTGTCTAATCTGGTGCCTTTGGCGAGAGAGGAATGCTAGGTGCTTTTGAGGGAGCTGAAATCAGTATGGTTAATTTCAAATATCTCTTTCTGAAGACTATATGAGTGGACTTCACCAACTTCTTTGTTTACTGCAGAAGGGTTTCAAGATTTTCTGGATTTCACTAATTATCTTTTGTTGTTCATGTTCCTTTTGTTTTCACATTGCCTCTTGTATACAGCCTGTTCTTGGGCAGTTCTCTTTTTCTTTTTTCTTTTTTCTTTTTTAATGAAGTTATTTACTTATCAAAAAGTCATTGATGTTGCCTCTTTGTCTATTGCTGTTCTTATTTAAGATGCTAGATGCTGAGACTTGCAGGTGGTTAAGTACAATTTTTGCACACTCTGCAACTCACTTGACAGTTCAATATAATTTTCAAGTAATAAATTTAATAGCATTGCCCATATGAAAAGGAACTAATGACTTATTATCAATAAAAATCTTCAATTTATTTGAAGAACTCTTTTTCCATTTGTCACCCAACTTACCCCATGCTCCTGCATCATAAGATATGTCGGTATTGTTTTAGGACTTCAACTTTAACTTGCACGACTTTTGGACATGGATTCAGCCTGTCATAGAATTGACTTTTTTAACAATTCATGGTGGTAGGGGTGGTATTTTGTTGGTAATAGTAAGTTGTGTTAGTAGCAAGATTTATGTTCAATTTATGTGATTTGACTGAATCAGTTTGTAATGCCTGTGCAGCAAGAAGAGCAAAGAGCCAAGGTTGGTGAGATGGTGATAAAGATCACAAATGTCTGCTGGGACAAATGCATCACTGGTACACCAGGGAGCAAGTTCAGTTCCAGTGAATCTAGTTGCCTTTCAAACTGTGCTCGGCGTTATATGGATATGAGCCTCCTTATTGTGAAACGCGTCCAGAACATGCAGTGAAGGTCTAGGAGCATTGATGTGCTATCTCAATCACAAGATGTTGTTTTTGCCTATGTCCTCAGTTAAATTTTGTTGAAGATGTTTTATTTTCCTCTTATTTTTTCTTCTTTTTTTGGAAGTAGATCTCTTTCCGTGTTATTGAAACTATTTTATTAAAATGTTATATGGATATGAGCCTCCTTATTGTGAAATGCGTCCAGAACATGCAGTGAAGGTCTAGGAGCATTGATGTGCTATCTCAATCACAAGATGTTGTTTTTGCCTATGTCCTCAGTTAAATTTTGTTGAAGATGTTTTATTTTCCTCTTATTTTTTCTGCTTTTTTTGGAAGTAGATCTCTTTCAATGTTATTGAAACTATTTTATTAAAATGTTCTATTAACTTTATTGCACTCTAGAATCAATTCCCAAACATTTTATGACGAATAAATCTGTTAATTTGTATGTTTGTGAACAGTTGCATGAGTTTTCTGTTTAAGCCTTTCTGCAGCTTGATGGTTTGGTGGTCTTCCTAAGAAGCTATAAAAATATAAAAGACAGTTGTGAATGAACATTAGTATGTCTGAGTTAAAAGGCAGTGACATAAATGGAGATCCCTCAAAATTTAACACAGCGACTATCTTCATGATTAATTAGGAGTGCCTTATTGTTTGTGGTACAAATCTATTGTATTTTCAGCAAAAAACCTCAACGACCTTGTCCAATATTCCTGTTGCTCAGCATTTACAATCAGGAGACAATTATAAAATCTTGAATACAAGTGGACTTTTGGAACTGTCCGCTAAAGATGCCCCCTTGATTAATTGCAGTGACCCTTCCAGTGGCTCCAAAGAAGAAAAGTTTACTAATTAGATTCTTCAGCTTTCTTGTATAATTAAGCTGCGAAATGATATTCCATCTTGTCTAGTAACTTACATGTTTGAATCACATTTTTCCGTTTGAAAACAAAGACCAACATTATACTCCAGATTTGACATGATCTCGTGTAAATATTAGGTTTTTATGTCCCCAGTATTTTCATGCATTAATTTTTTATACTAATGTATATGGTCATGTGGTACTGTTTTAATTTTCTGCTGCTAATAGGCTTTTTGTTTGTTGTAATAAGCACTCTTTTCCTCCTGTTTTTTTGGAGGGATGTGCTTTCTTTCTACCAAATGAAATCGTAACTATTTAAAAGAGAAAATGGTTATGCATTACTTTTATTTCTTTCAAAGAGGTTGGGAGTTTGATCACGTAGTACTTTTATACTGGTATTTTTGGGGCTAAAGCTAAAGGCTTATTATTATCACTTGGCGCGTAAGCCTTGTAACCTTCCACTTGAAGACATAAACAGTAGCTAGCTCCCACAGTTGGACATATCACAGAAGAGTTGCTAACAAGAGGGAGTTGAAAAAAAGAAATAGGTCCTTGAAAGGAAAATGGTGTTATTGGTTCGAAGAAAACACAGCAGCAAGTTGGCCTTGGTTTGCAACAAGGAAACAATGTGAAAACTGGCACTTGTGTGGCCAAAATAGTTGCAACAAAAGACCATCACTAACAAAAAAGGTCCCAGATAACTAAATAACAACACATTTGCATACCTGCTAATGGATGAAAACTACAAGTTGCTAACCATATATTAACATGCCAGATACTTGGCTACAAAAACTCAAAAAGGTTAATTGTAGTACTTAAGTAGTAGCCAAGCAAACATCAACAAGGCTCACAAACATAGTTACAGGTTATAACCAAACTTATGCAAAGGGAGTATCACTAACACTAAGAAATTGGTCCAAGATAATCTCTTTCCAAACTAACCAGTGCTTGAAATTCTCTCTCTACCTCAGAGCTACTTCGTTCCAATCACAATGAAACGGATCACAACATCTTTTTCAATCTTTGACAGCTTGTCATTCAAGAAGACAGGGTACTCCCCAGCCACATACCAGTAATCTGGAATTTTCAGATTTAAGAGAGATGTTTTTCACAGGTCCACAACTCAAGAAGACCCCATGCTTCAGCACCTTGTGTACAACGCCCTCTAAAATATCTCCTTGGAAAAGCTATGCAGCTAAAAAACAACCGGAAACAATACATCTCTAGTGTGCTGTCTCTACCCTCTCCTATGCTCTCCAGAGCAGTGACAGCAAGAAAATATCCAAGCTCCTTAGTGGCCTTCCTTGTACAAGGTTTTCCATCAGGGGTACAGTAATTGACCGCCAAAGCAGCAATCCTTTTGCATCAAGATTTTCAGTAAGGATTATCACATTTTAGGGCAACTCTACTTTGAGAACCATTTTTTTTTTTTCTTACACCTTTCATAAACCAAAAGAATAATACAATAACCATGAGTGCGCAAACTCGATTTAAATTTTGCAAAGTGTCCCAATCTCTGAGAAGGCAGTCATCAAAAGAAAATAAACAGTTGCAAGGATGGACCATATAAATATGCAATAGCTGAAAGAAACCATTGTATTAAAAATTCACAAGATTATATGGGAAATCACCAAAAGATCATAAGCAAACAAACAATAGTAAAAACAAAATTCCGCAAATATTTGAGGACCTCATGTGTCATATAACAATTTTTTTTTTAAATATTTATTTTTATCCATTGAAGTAAAAACAGTGGATTTTACAGAGAACAGAAAAGCTGCAACATTTACCAAGCAGCTGTTTCCACAACCATGAGAAAGATCAGTAAAACTAATTAAAAATACAGGACTTGCCAACATGTATCATATAACATGTTTTAAACCAATTTAAAAAAAAAATCATCTAGCATGTTATCTATTATTTGAGTTTTTCAGCTTTGTATAGACAGAAGCATACAACAGCTTAAACAGGGCAACATGGTGGTGGTGGTGATGTGAATGAGGTGGAGCAGTAAACAAGTGGTACAGCAGAATTGATAAGAAATAACATCTATGGTCATAAATAAAGTGTGGCTTTGTAATTTTGTTCCAGTGAGGCACTGCCATGTGGATGATGCCAGTGATTTGCTTGTTCTTATAACAATAGTGATGTTTGTATCGGTGAATTTTGGCCCCAGTGGGAGAGGGAATGTGAGATTCGTACTAGTGACTTCCACTTCATGAGACAAGATCCACATCCTATGAATACAGTCATGGCCTCATGGGATATGAAAATATGTGCTAATAATTAATAACTAAATTATAGCTGAAAATTTATCATTTGAGATAAGATAAACTAACTTTCACTTAAGAACTTATGAAATAAGATTCACCAACATTGTATAGTAAAAAACAAGTACGGAATTTTTACAACATGTTAATTTTATATCTTATTAACTTATTTACAAACTTGCACAATCCAATCTCAAGTGTATATATATAAGTATATTTCTACACATTTATACATATAAAATATAACTTTACATATGCTCAAATCAAGTCTCATACTCATGAGTTGTTTCATGAACATATTATAATATTTGGGCTTGGATTTTTTTTTGTTTTTTTATAAGTAAATAATGTTCCATTCAAAAAAACTTGAAAGAATACAAAAAACCAGAGAACATAGGCAGTGTGCTAAGGTCCTAAGGACCCATCAAAAAGACAAACTATAAAGCATGGAAAGTACAACTATCTAGCAACTCAGGCAAAAAAGGAAAAATAAAAACTTACAAAGCATTTTTCCACTCAAACAAAATCAGGAAGAGAGAAAGCTTCAAGTTCCGAGCTTGAATTTTTTTAATGGCCAAGCCTAAAACCAAGCTTGGGTTTGCCTCATTTGATAAATAAACAAACATAAAGAAGCTTTTTCCCGAGCCAAAAAGCATTAAGCACTACTAATGACCCTCATTAAAATACCTCCAACAAAGCTTTCATTTCTGTAAAACACCCATGAAAACCAGAAAAATTCAAAACTTTGTCTACCAAAAAAGAACCCATTCCAACTCTATCTAATAAGATATTTTCTCATGGGTGATTTAGACTTGCAGAAAATAGAAGCAGCAAAGGAAAATTTCAGTCTCAACCCACTAAGAAAAAAACTAAAATGTTTTAATACAAGCATTTAATTCAATCATTGAGCTGGATCTCGAAGACCCACTTGCTCTAAACATATAAAAATGCCGACTTTATTCACAAAAGCCTCAAACCCTTGTAGTTTCAAACACATAGTAAATTTTAACATTGGCATTATGGCATTTCTGAATAAATGGATGCTTACCCATGTAAATGCATGTTAAATAAAACTCTTTCACATACAAAAGGAACTAACTTGTACAAGATTACAGGGAATCATCCAAAGCATTAAAAAAAAAAAAAAAAAAAAAAAAAACACTTACCCATATTAATAATTTCATATATAAGACCCAGTAAATTCTATCAAATATGAAACAACCTCACAAGCTTTAGAACAAACGAACAAAAAAAAAAATTGAAAAAAGAAGTCAGTTTTGGGGTGAAGAAGAACACAGACAGGAACAGAACATGGGCCTTGCTTTGTTATTTGTCTGAGACTGAACCAGTGTGGTAAAAAGAAGCCCAGGGAAAAAAAAGAGGTCCTACCGGGAGTCGAACCCAGGTCGCTGGATTCAAAGTCCAGAGTGCTAACCACTACACCATAGAACCCTTGTTGAGATGAGATAAGAAATGTATTTATTTAACAGCTAGCAATGGTATTCTCAATATGGATTTTTAATTTTTTTTTTTCCTGATCTGCCCGATACCGAATTTTAAAGTCTACAATAAGAAGGCAAACATAAATTCATTCAGCAAATAATCCAGTTCGATAATTTGCCTTTAATACTCATTTATTTAACGCCAAATTCAACTTTAAGTTTCGACTTAACCATTAATAAGTTAAACCGAAATATAATAATGTGTTCATTAACATAAGGCTAGATTTAAATACTTATATATACTTTAGATTGAATTGTACACCGTCTTTGTTATATATGAGAAAAGAATAAGTTAATTAAATAATTTGTAACAAAAATTTGAGCTTGTTCAACCATAAAATGAACCAAAGCTGAATATATAATTTAGTTTGTTAATGAGTGTAAACATGGCTCATGTTCAAAAATATAAACATAATTTTAAACTTTTAATACACAACTTAGTTCATTTACAACCCTACTAAAGAGGTAAATTAGCGATACAATTGATTTTAGTTTGACACCTTAACTCAAAAAAAAAAAAAAAAAAAGATGGCCTTGTTTGACATGACACAATTTGTTATGGGTAAAAGTTTAGTATAAATGGCTTCATGTCTTGTTCCCTATCCATGTCCACTTAGATTTGTCTTCTCTTTTCTTAACTAAGGAATCCAATCCTAGAGGCATACTTTACGTGAAATAGACAAAAGTGGTAGAGAGAGGCCCCCTACTTTGATTATGCCATCCTAACCTAGAGGAGGTGATGGGGAAGCTGCTAGTTCAATTGAATGAGGGAAAGTTGCTTCTTGGCTTATACAAAATTGAAGAGTCAATGGTTTGGGCAATCACTTTTTAGATCATGACTCGTAATCTTGGAGCCTTTTCATTTGTAATTGAGCTTGATTTAAGATGGGAATGGATGGGGAAAGAACCCAAAAGCAGTAATTGTTATATTGACATAGCATATTTCAAAACTAGGATGAAAGATTAACTACCCTAAAAAGATGAAAGACTTCATTTCTTTCTCAAATTGGATTAATGGATCCACTTAGATTAAAAATAATAATTGTGTGGGGGAGTGTTTGCCTACCCAAGGACCCAAAGGCTAGGAACTTGGACCTTGGGTACGGGCCCACAACAATTATTATTTTTAAGTGGATTTAGAGATGGGAATGGCAAACCAACTCATGGATTCCTGGGCCTAGAGTCTAAGTCAGGAAAAACAGACCCAATGTAAAGATTAAAAAAATAAAAAAAATAAAGAAGAAGAAAAAGGGTAGCCAAAAAGAAAGCAACAAGATTAGCCGAAGAGAAAATAGTCTTGTCCCTCGGCTTGACTGAGGAAGGTATTTCAAGTTTAACAACAACACGAGTCTTAGTAGCTCTCTCTCTCTCTCTCTGATTCATCTCCTCCCCATTAATGGGATTTTCCCTTCCTTTTATAGTAATCTATCCTTAATCCTGACCCTTCAGCTATAGGGTGGTAATTGTTCGTTAGATACTAGTCACATCCCCTATTTGGGGGAAGTGCCAGGTGAGTTACAAGCTATCCAAGTACTATTTAGGCATCACTTCCTCTATTAATGCGACTGTCCTAGTTCATGCAGGATATTTAATGTGGAGGTGATGGGTGCTTCCCCAACACGCCTCCCCCCTTTTCTCCTTTTAGGCCTACTCATGGCTGTCAGCTTCGGCCTATGTCCCTTGGTACGGTGGTAGCTTGTCTCACCTTTCTTGGAGTGCAAGGGGATCTCCCTCAGTCAACCTGATACTTCGCCTGTCAAGCCCGTACGGCTCAACGCCTGACTCAATATTGGTTTTGTCCTCCTGCCCCCCCCCCCCTCCCTCCAAACAATAATAATAATTCATTTTCCCCTTTCTTTAAAAGGTTAGCTTGTTCCACACTTTGACAAATTCTTTTGCAACAACTTGAACTAAACCCAGGATATCAATGTGAATCAAAGCAAGTTTAATGAATGGGTCAATTATGTATTGGTCTGCTTAACTCATAATAACTTGAAAATGACAATCCTAAATGGGGCATTCTGCTTTAACATAAGTTTGGTTAATCCATATAATATAAGTCATCTATACTACTATTTAAGGGGTTGTCCTTGTTTGAACCGAATTTTTTTGTTCCAAGATACCCCTATAGCCTACATTTAAGTAAGGACAAAACTTGGTAAAAATGCTTCTTTAACTTCCACGTAAAACACTATCTACAAAATAGGAACACACTCCCAGTACACTCACGTTGGTTTTCAAATTCAAATTGCTTCTTCTTCAGTTCTCCAATTCTCTCAATTCTGTGTTTTCAAATCCTTTCACCCACCTCTTTGCTTCAGATTTCACTACAAACAACAACAACAACAGCAGCAGATAAATTTGAGGTAACCTCTTTCTTAGATCAAATTTCAGCCCTCGCTCTCTCTTTATGATCTCTATTTGGCCATGTTTTGCTTATTGTTATTTTGAAACTTACTAGGTATTTTCTGATCTATTTTTTTACAGGCCTTTTGGTTTAGGAGGGGCCGCAATTTAAAGTTGGAAAATTGTAGGTTGTGTGTTCATAAGGCTTTCAACCACGGGTTTCTATGTTGCCAAATTAATTAAGACTTTAATTCTTGCGATTGTGTTGTGACGGTGGTTTTTTTATATTTTATTTCCCTTATTATGCATTTTTGACTTAGTTTTGTGCACTTCTGTTTTCCTCCTTTTTGTTGTTGTTTGAGTTTGGCTGCCAAATTGTTGATGCATAACCTAACCTTCATAGTGATCGTCATATATATGTTTGGTGCAGAGGGAAGAAAGATCACAATAATGCTACCATATTTTTTTTATTATTAAAGATCAAAACGAACATGTCTTCTATTTCCCTCAGGGCCACATCGAAACAGGTTCATTTTTAACTTTAAAGCTAGCATTTTTCACCTTATCTTAAACTGTTATGGTTTGCAAGTCAGATTTTGGGCGACAGTTGTGAAAGATTGAGTTTTTTTTTTTTTTTTTTTTTGATAGTTTTGGTTCATTTTTAACTCTAAAGCTAGCATTTTTCACCTTAGCTTTAATTGTTGTGGCTTGCAAGTCTGATTTTGGGCGTGACAGTTGTGAAAGCTTGAGTTTTTCTTGATAGTTTTGAGCTTTTGTTTCGGGAATAAAATCATATGAGGTTCTCAATCTCAAATGCTAGAATAATTATTGCTTAATTTTTTTTAAAAATGGATGTTTTATCTCCAACAAAAACTTATTATTTTATCATGATTTACATTCTAAAAGGACTACACTTTCTTATCATTATCATTTCCATATCATTATTGTAGGGCGTAAATGATTTATGGGCCAAGCCGAGGAGGATTATGGCCCAAGTTCAACAAAATAGACTTTGGGTACCGCCGAGGGTAGTTCAGTCCTCGGCAGACCCAAAGTTCCCCCTCGTAAAGAAGGGTAAAAATGGTATAAAACTGAAACTCGGAAAAAAGATCTAAAATATCCGGGGAAAGCTGCGGTTATTATCATTTAATATTCTGAACCCGACAGGGCCACATTCTTTGGCTTTTACAACCACCCCCAATGACTTTGGGGGATAGACTGATGGGACAAGTATCAGCCTTGGAAAGATTGACCCTACACGTGGATGAAGGATAAATGGATACAGGCGAGTATAAAAGGAAAACTAAGTAATCTGGGGAAGGGGCTGGGAAAAAGTGGCCAAGAAACGAGAGCCTCCCAGCCCACCTCCATGAGAAGTACTCTAGGGGTGACGATCATTTAACCTTGTATGAACCCCCTGAACAACCCACCGCCTATCGATCAAGGCCTAGCCTTTCAAACCCACGCTCTACAAATGATATTGTTAGGGCCGTTTTACGTGCGAACCCGACACTGTTACGGTCCGCCACGAATCGTGACCCTACAATTGGCGCCGTCTGTGGGGACAGGCTTGCGTGTTGGCACAGGTGGTAGGTTGAAACACTTCCTCTGTTATTTCTAACCGTTGGTTATAGAGTTCAAGTATAAAATCTCACTAGGGGCTACGTTTCTTGACGAGGGGCTTAGCTGAAGAGCTAACTTCCCTAAAAGCTAAAGCTCCTCGTACGGAACAAACTAGGCGCTTGGTAACGTTAACCGTATAGATAAACTCAAGGGGCTTGACTGAAGAGCTAGCTCCCCTAGAGCTAAAGGCAAGCTAAGGCCCCATACAAAGAGAAAACTAGGTTTTGGACAGAACCAAGGCATTGCATAGTCCTCGGACTCAAGCCTGTAGGAAAACCAACTACCTGGATGTGGAAAACTAGGTTTTGGACAGAACCAAGGCATTGCATAGTCCTCGGACTCAAGCCTGTGGGAAAACCAACTACCTGGATGTGGAAAACTAGGTTTTGGACAGAACCAAGGCATTGCATAGTCCTCGGACTCAAGCCTGTGGGAAAACCAATTACCTGGATGTGGAAACTAGGTTTTGGACAGAACCAAGGCATTGCATAGTCCTCGGACTCAAGCCTGTGGGAAAACCAACTACCTGGATGTGGAAACTAGGTTTTGGACAGAACCAAGGCCATAGTCCTCGGACTCATGCCTGTGGAAAACCAAACCTACCAAACCATGGAAAACTGGCTTTTGGACAGAACCAAGGCATTGCATAGTCCTCGGACTCAAGCCTGTGGGAAAACCAACTACCTGGATGTGGAAAACTAGGTTTTGGACAGAACCAAGGCATTGCATAGTCCTCGGACTCAAGCCTGTGGGAAAACCAACTACCTGGATGTGGAAAACTAGGTTTTGGACAGAACCAAGGCATTGCATAGTCCTCGGACTCAAGCCTGTGGGAAAACCAACTACCTGGATGTGGAAAACTAGGTTTTGGACAGAACCAAGGCATTGCATAGTCCTCGGACTCAAGCCTGTGGGAAAACCAACTACCCGGATGTGGAAAACTAGGTTTTGGACAGAACCAAGGCATTGCATAGTCCTCGGACTCAAGCCTATGGGAAAAACCAACTACCTGGATGTGGAACCAACTATGGCACGTAAACCTCAAAATCCATCCGAGGAGGACTCCTAGTTCACAAGTGGGTTAATACCTTGAATGCATAGATTCCACAATCTGCCCTCGGTACGACGCAATTCATTACCCAAAAACACAATCAAAGTCCCTCGCTACTTAGCTACCCTTTCAGACGAATTATTTAGAGATTATCGTTCTCGGACATTGGTCTAACATGCATCGCGTAGTACTCAGCGCTTATCCCGGTTAGTTCCAAGAATTTAATTTATTGAAAGTTATCATTGTTATACTTGATAATATTTGTGAGTTTGAATTAGTAGGAACCTGTATTAAAGCATTTTTTCTGCTCAGAATATCCTTAAGAGCAAGCTTGCATTTAATATTCATGCATAAAGTAGTTGTTACGGAGAAGAAAGATATGTATAGAGAAATGGACTCCTGTTCTATTAAGACAAAGGAACAGTACAGTGTACAATGAAAAACTAAAACAAGCTTACACTAAAGCTGACTACATAAGTAAAGGGAAATACAAGCGAGTGGAGAGAAAGCCGTGGGGACAGCTCAGAGGAGAGGTTGGCTACTGCGCCAAGTTGTTGTCTAAGGAAACTATTCCTCGACACTTCTGCATGCCCATAACTCAGGCAGCCAAAGAACCTGACCTCAGGCTAACACCATCTACAGAAAAGGCGCAGGGAGCCGGAAGTTGGGAAGCCCCCACAAGAATTTGCCGGTTACAAGGTAGACAGTGCTGATGGTGGAAATTCCTTCTTCGGACATACCAAAAATCTGGCATGACCAGAACCTGCTTCGGATTTTAACTGAAAGGGGGGGAGACACCCTCCCCCCTCCGTAGAAGTGTAAATTTCTCTTAAGTTTATGCTTTCTTGGCCCGTGCATCACTCCTTCGAGTCTCGGGAGGACACGGCGCCTCCGCGGTGGAGAAAGTTCTTTTTCCCTAACCCTCGCCTCAAACATGATTTCCTAAAGGAGGAAGCTGAAGGATTTGTGCGTAGGAAAAGTAACTTTCTCTCCTATTTTATATCAAAAGATAAAATAGTAGCATTTAATTCACGCAGCGTCCCAAGGAACGCTACAGACAAAATGTCTCTGGCTCGATTTCCAACGTCGTCTGCAACCCTGAAGTTAGAGGAGTCTCGAGAAGGCGCACCTCGAATACTGGGACGCCCAAAAAGTATCGCGTGGCCTGAGAATACGGAAATACCCCCTAATTTTGGGCCCAGTCAACTCACGGCCCAGGTCCGATTTAGCACAAGGGCCCGGGGACAGGACCTAGGTCTTGAATGGTCCTCGGACTCAAGCCTATGGGAAACCAAGTACAAAAGATGAAAATTACAAGTGTTGGACAGAACCTAGGTCTTGCATGGTCCTCGGACTCAAGCCTATGGGGAAACCAAATACTTGGGTAAGTAAAGGTTTGAATTTCGTAAGATGGGCTACTTGATAAAAACGTCAAGTCACTTCGTCTACGGCCTAAACACCATAGAAGGTTAAGGCCAATAAGGGGGTAAGGAAGGTGGTGGGACGCCTCAGCATTTAGTCGTATAAGAGGGCTATTCATTTGGCAGGGGATATGTCCTCGGACGGTTATTTCTCACATGGCATCAAGCCTTCGGTTCTCTCCTCGGCTAGTTCCGGGTAAGTACTATTTTTTACGGGTCGGCCTTATTGTGCCAAGCACTTCTATTAAAGCTATGGCGACATCATTTTATTATCAAATATTTTGATCTTAGTCGTCATTGATTTAGATGCTATATTATTGTGCCGAGCAGCGCTTGCAAATTTATGAAAACATAGAGACATAACATGCAAAATAAGGTAGACAACAATTTTTATTAATATAAAAAATTATTACAACATACAGAAAGGGGCTCAAACGAGCCTATACAAAATGTAAACTGCCTAAGCAACCATTACATCTGTAGTACAGAAAAGTAAACTGTCAAGCGTCTTTTAAACTCGTCTTCAAAGTTTCTCCAATCTCTGCCTCATTGCTGCTCATACTAAGAGAGGGACTCACTTTAAAAAAGAAAATGAATGAAGAAGAAGGAAATAGTAAGGAAGAAATCAATGACGAAGATGAAGGGGATGAATAAAGAAAATGGAGGACATGAGTAAAGAAGGAGGAGAAGAGGAGAGAGAGATGAAGAGACAAAGAGAGGAGCAAAAGATAGAAAAGAAACAGCACCAGGGCGGAACTGGTGCTGGGAAGACAATAAGAAGAGGGAGGGGGAGGGCACCAAGGAGCAAAAGAGGGAGAAGCAGAAGCACTTAGCCCCTGCCTCAGCCCTGACTCCTAACACGCCGGTGCCATATTAGGTACGCTCGTGAGGAGCCGGATGGTAACGATCTTGGGTGTTCTCGACTCAGTCACGTCGAAAGTTTGACGTGACGAGTCCCTGCTTCGGATTTTGACTGAAAGAAGGATGAGGTTGATTTTGAGTCTTCGCCATCCTTGTCCCGATCGAGCCATGATAAGCTTTATCGGAACGTGGCGTTTTTGGGAGGGGTGGGGCTTTTGCATCCCTTGTTGTTATGGTAAAGTATTTTACGATTAAGAGTATAAACCAATGAGTAAACCGAATCCTAAGGGAGGCTAAGTATTCCAGAGTCGCAGGGGGATGAAAAGGGATTTTTGGTAAAAACAATAACCTCCTCCTGTCCTACTTATACAGAGGGCAGAGCGGGGGGCATTTAATAGGTTCAGATCTCCAAAGGAATCAGCAAACCCAAACACGCCGGTTCCACTTCTCCACCCCATCAAAATAAACCGTCGAATTAAAGTAGTCTCGTAAATAGTGATTATTCAAAGCGCGTTTTGGATACCCCAAGCGATAAGAACGCCTCAAGCGCGAAATTAAAAACTATCTCGTAGACCGGTGAATCTCTTGGGCATATGAGGAACCGCCAGCATGTTTAATAGGCCGAATGGATTGGGCCACAGGAAGAAGTTTGGCGTCACCAAAACCCCCCTGTCCAGCCCAGAGGTTGGACAGCCGGGTTTTGAGGGGCTAATGTAGGGCGTAAATGATTTATGGGCCAAACCGAGGAGGATTATGGCCCAAGTTCAACAAAATAGACTTTGGGTACCGCCGAGGGTAGTTCAGTCCTCGGCAGACCCAAAGTTCCCCCTCGTAAAGAAGGGTAAAAATGGTATAAAACTGAAACTCGGAAAAAAGATCTAAAATATCCGGGGAAAGCTGCGGTTATTATCATTTAATGTTCTGAACCCGACAGGGCCGCATTCTTTGGCTTTTACAACCACCCCCAATGACTTTGGGGGATAGACTGATGGGACAAGTATCAGCCTTGGAAAGATTGACCCTACACGTGGATGAAGGATAAATGGATACAGGCGAGTATAAAAGGAAAACTAAGTAATCTGGGGAAGGGGCTGGGAAAAAGTGGCCAAGAAACGAGAGCCTCCCAGCCCACCTCCATGAGAAGTACTCTAGGGGTGACGATCATTTAACCTTGTATGAACCCCCTGAACAACCCACCGCCTATCGATCAAGGCCTAGCCTTTCAAACCCACGCTCTACAAATGATATTGTTAGGGCCGTTTTACGTGCGAACCCGACACTGTTACGGTCCGCCACGAATCGTGACCCTACAATTATCTTATCTTATCTTTTTTTATTTTTCTTTTCTTTTATTTGGTCAGTTTCATGGGTATTTAAGTATTTTCTCTAATTAATGACTATTTTTTAAAGAAAAAAGAATAGGAATGATATATATTGATTTTTTTTTTTTTTTTGAGGTTATCAAGTTTGACCCATTATTTTATTGTATATGTTCTAAGTGGTGCCATCTCTTCCTCTTATTATTTTTGTTTGTTGTTTTTCTTACATTTAAGCCTTACTCTCTATTTTTTGTAATTTTTTTAGGTTGACATATCAACAATTTGGTTAGATTGCATAGCAGACACATTGGATGAATTCGGGTGAGCAAAGTGGTAGTCAACCTATCAAGTAGTTGTTAAAAAACATTTTTTGTAAATATCCTACGTTATGAACTTTAATATTGTCCTTTTTTGTGCCTTCCATTGCACATTTGATGATTTTGTAAGCAATTGTTATATACACAAATTTGCTAAAGCAAGAATGATAATGGAGAACTTATCTTTAAAGATAAAATTTTTAAATTGTGGTGAAAATTGGTTCTAAATAATAGACAAACTTTTAGGGATAAAAACCTACACCTTTAAATATATCTTATATTTGATAGTTTAAAATGTTACTTCATTTTAAATTTTAAAATTTTAAAAATTGGTAAAATTTAATCTGATCCAAAATAACTTACCAAAAGACAAAAAGACTCCAAACAAACCATACCTTTTGAATTTGCATCAAGTGTTACGTGTTCTCAGTTAATAAATTTGCATCAACGGTTCTTTTTTTTTCTTTTTCTTTTTTGAGGGTGGTGAGTTCTTCAACGTTGGTTTTCTATTTTTTTACAACTTCAAGAAAAAAAAAATCCCGATGTTTTAGGTATTTTAATAATACTAGCCTCTAAGCATGCGCTCAGGTGCATGCTCAGAGGCTCTTCTATTTTTTGGGTAAGAGTTAATTTTGAGCATTTATTATAATTTGAGATTACTTTATTTTCCAATCACAAAAAAACCTAGGAGTGTGATGAAAAAATTATTTCACTTGCTAACGCATAATACTCATCACAAAATCTAGCAGGTGAAATAATTTTTTCATCATACCCTTAGATTTTTTTTGTGATTGGAAAATAAAGTATTCCCAAATTATAATAAATGCTCAAAATTAACTCTTATCCAAAAAATAGAAGAGCCTCTGAGCAAGTGCGTGAGCGCGTACTCAAAGGCTAGTTTTATTTAACATTTTGAATTTTAAATATAGAATTGAGTAATTAAATTAATATTATGGTTATATTGAAAAAATCTATATTGAAGCTCTAAACTGCTTAATCCTATTTTCAAAAAAAAAAAAAAAAACAATAAAATACTCTCATTTCATTATTATCTTTTCTTAAATTGAATATTTTTTTAATTTAGATGGAATTTCATCGTGTTGAAAAATATGAATTTTTAGATTGTATGTTGTAGGGGTGATAGGCCCAAGAGCCAATATCTATATATATATATATATATATATATTGGATCAAGGGCCCAATCCAAGGATGTTAGGTAATCAGAGGACGGGTAAAACACTTTCATAAGAATCCATGTTAGAAGGTGAAGAAGTGAAGTCCGATCAAAATCGTCCAAGAGGGTGGTCCAAGAAGGAGTGCCTCCTCGGCTGAGCAAAGCCAAGGTCAGAGGATGTGAATTGCCATCAAGAGTAACGTTCTAAATCATTCCATGGATGAGGATAAGTATCAGAAAGGAACAGGAGAGAAAAAAGCTACGAAATATCTAAAGAGAAAGTTGCTACTACCGCATTAAATGCTCTACAGCTAACTCTCTGGCCGCATTGATAAGAAAGTGATACTTGAACAGTAACTTTCAGCCTTACAGCTGCTACCCAAAGATTTTAGGAAGGTGCTAATGGGACAAGAATTAACACCAACAATCTGATCTGGGCGTGGAAGGTGGAGATGAAAGGGGAAGATAGTATAAAATGGAAGAGAGGCCCTGAAAGAAAGGGGTCAAGAAATTAAGAGAAAAACACTGTAACAATCAAGAATTGAACTTGTAATCTAACTTGAGAGAAATATATAAGAACTGATCTCTTCAAACTGTGCTGAGAACAATTTTATTTAGAATAAATCAATCTATCTTCATTTTCTTGTCATTTGAATCCACTTTACTTGTTGTCTAATTTATTAAAACCCAGTTTTCCAACCCACTCTCTACAAATTTATTGTATTGGACTTTTTGGACCCAAGTTCATTTATCCTTTGAATTGGGACTCAAATTGCGTCCTTATATATGCTATTACTATTTTATTTGATTTTATTATGCGATAAATTTTTGTATAAATTTTATTTGTTTATAATTATTATAATTTGTGTTTACAATATTTAAAAATATGTTAAACATTTTGGGTCATTTATTTTAGATCAGTTGAAATTGGTCATGCCTATATCAACCCGACACAATCTATTTATTAAGTGTAAACTTTCTATCTTGTATCCAAAATAAACAAGTTGTTTTAGATTTTAGAAACTTTAAATAATTATTAAATGAATCGTATTTAGGTTGATCAATGTATAGCTAAATATCTTTATATACACAAATACAATCTAGCAAGACAAAATTGTCACCTCTGAGTAGATGAGGATCATATCCATAGGTAGGATAATAAAGCAAAAGTAATAGCAATATGAATTGTCACCTCTAATAGATGAGGATCATATCCAATCCATAATTAGAATATTAAAGCAAGAATTTTCAAAAATTTTCATCAAATGTTATCCTAAAAGATGGTTCCAAATCCGAGCTACTATCAAACAAGGTACGGACCAAATAAAAGCAAATTAATGGTGCGTAACTAATTTCATCGTATTCTAATCTTTTATCCCAAAAAATAATAATAATAATAAAGAAAAAACTAATTTCATCGTACAGGTCTGGCCTGTCTGCCATAAACACCCAATAAAAGTTCATGGATGCTTATCTCTCAAAAAACAAAAAAAAGTTCATGGATGCAGCGTCTCGATCTAGAACTCTTTCAATCATTTGACTTGGTGGTACCATAGTCCTCAAAGTAAATCTGCCCTGGACTATTCTTATTTCTTAAGCCTATGAAATTTATGGCATGGACCCTAAAAATTTTAGCTGACAACACATCATAATGCACAAGAATTTGATTACTAGGCGAGTCAGTCATGGACAAAAAATGTTCTAAACCAAAAGAACTACCTAGATTGCTCAATCTCATCTCTTGGACTCTAATCGTCTAAACATAAACTAACCATAACCATAAGCTTATATAAAACCTTCCTGGTTCGAATCTTGCATTTCCATATATTATCCCACCTACCACTATATATTACTTCCAACATGAAAATGACAAAATTGCAGATGTTCTTGTAGAAGCACTTCAAAAGAAGATAAATATATTAATGTTAAAGATTTTCTTTTTTCTTTTTTTTTCTTTTTTTTTTTTTTGTAAATATTAATATGTCTTGTTATGATTAAAGCAACATCACCTTTACCTAAGTCCACCACTAACACCAAATCTTTTTTACACTAATTAACCATGATCTATACCGCAAAATAATGTCAAAAATTGTAAAAGAAGTTTGTGTTCTTAAAATTATTGATATATGGACAAAGTTTGGTGCCAAACATATTTGAAACTTTGGAATCCAACTACTAATAGAGAGATGACATTTGTTTTTGTCATATATAATGCACATAACTCACTTAACCCAATCAGCCAAATAAATTATTTGTATTGCACATGATGGAATACATATCATCTTTCTATAGGTGGTTGAAGCAAAACATTTTTCTCAATATATAATAGGACTTGAGAGAGCTGTAATGGTTGTGATGACCACTGAATTTATGTAGAAAATAATTGTCATGTATATAAGAAAGTGAAAGATGTACCAATAAGAGCCTGTAATGCTCTAACGACCAGTTCAATAATGATATAATGCAAGATGAAAGGTGTAGAATGATTGCAAGAAAGTTTTAGAGAATATTGAAGCTGCCTGCCTATATATGTGGTTAAGCTTCGTTCGGTTTAGAATGTTTGTGGCCTATTTGGAAGTTAAAAAAAGGAGGGGGAGTAGAGTAAAAGGAGGGAGAGTAGTTCAATTACTTTGTTTGGAAGTTTTTTAAGGAAGGAGAGGGAGGGGTTTCAACTTCCTCTGACCCCTTATTTTTCTTTCCCCAAAATTGGAGAGATTTGGAGGGAGAGTAAAGTAGATAAATTATTGACTAAATGAATTTTCTAATTTACCATTTCTTAATTAACAAAATTACAAACATATAATCTTTGTTTGTTTCATGAGAAAATAAATAATTCAAATAGGGGTAAATTTGTCTATTTAAATCATTTCCTCTCATTTTCATCCTAATTTTTAAAACTTCCAAACAAGAGGAAGGATTAATTACTCCATTCCCCCTTACTAATTTTAAAAACATCCAAATAAGGTGAGGGATAATCATTCTTCTCTACTCTCCTTCCTCTCTAAACTTCCAAACAGGCTATAAACTTCCAAACGGGCCATTAGGAACATGCAAATTGGTCCTGACTCCCACCTGAAAGTGATGATAATGACGTATTTAGAAATCAAAATATGCTTGACCAAAATAACCAACAAAAATGCATGGAAGCCTATTGATTAACGAGGTCCAAACAATTCAATATAAATTAATAAGTTGCTCTCTTTTTCTTCTGTAGCTTTTTTCTTTGTCTTTTAAATAATAATTTAAAAGCTCACAACAACTACTCCTAATATTATAATGTCTAAGCAGCTGTAAGGTTCAGACACAGAGAAATATGTTGCTTTTTTAAAAAAAAAAATTTCACATATAAATGACGTAGTTACTTCAGTGTTAAAATTACAAATTGGAATTCTACATATATAAAAAGTCTCGCATAAAATAATAATTATGAAAGTAAATAATTAATATAACATAATATTACACCCAAATCTATAGATTTAAGTTTTTGGGTCAAATAGTGTTCCTATATCTTATTTTTCCTAAAAATATCAATTTTGTAATGTCTCTTGAATCATAACATGGGACTAATGAGTAATGAAATAGACATAATTCAATAATATTGTTAATGACCATATAGTCTTGCGGCACGTCTCTCTCATCTGTAAGTTGAAATTTAGGGGTTGAATGAGGCAACTTAAATCCCCTCCATTTTCAATTAGCAAAAAAGATAAATGACTCAGTTCATCAAATATATATATATATATATATATATATAGTATGTCATTTATTTGTATACTTATAGTGAATTTGAATTCTAAATGTCTTTATTAAAAACATTAAAAAAAAAAATTCAACTATTAGTTGTACGTACAGCAGAATATTCAATATATAAGTGTAAAATTGTGTTAACATATTGCACTTTGCTTCAAATTCTTAAAAAAAATTGCGAGAACCACAAAATGTAAATACAATATATTGTTTTTAAACTCAAAAGCGTATCATTAAAAAAAAAAGTAAAGGTTGTAAGACAAAGAATGCCATGTTTTCCTATTGGAAATAAGAATTTAAAAGATATATAACACGTCAAAGACTGCCGACTTTTTTTTTTTTTTTGAGAAAGCAAAGACTGCCGACTTAGTCATTATTTGCTCTTTATAAAAAGAATCAAAAAGTTCAAATTTCACTATTGCGAATGCGACTGTCTAATTATATAGATTAAAAAAAAAAAAAAAAAAAAGTAGCTAAAAGATAACACCCTTGCCAAAATTTCGATCAGACCTAAACAGTGGAAAAAATCTTTCTAGCTCGGAGCCAACCTATGAACAAGAACTTAATTCAGACCACGAAATTGCAGGCCTCCTTCCTTAGTGGACTACCTTTAGTTTGATTATTATTTTTATTTAGTTTATTCAAAATGTTCAAGATGTTGATTCTTATAATGAAACGACTGTAAATTAGTATTACCCCTCCTCTAAATTGATATGAGTTCCTTAATTATTGCTCATAACTTTCGTTAACCAGCTTAAGCATTTCTCATACAGTATTAAACTAGAGTCCATTCACCATGGTTGTTTGACAAATCTAAATTAATTCAACATATAAATTGTTAATTAATACAAAACAAAAGACCTATATAGCTAAACTAAATGCAAATCATCAATTCTTAAAATATATTAACTATCGCTAAGGTTTAGGTTAATGCTAATCAAGTTCAAGACATTTCAAAACTAACAAACTTGGTCCCTAAATGGCTAAATGCTGTTATTTATTCCCTGGCTAAATGCTGTTATTTTTTCCATTCTCTCTCACCAAATCCTAGTCACTAGCAAAACCCATAAGCCCAGTCACTGGTGAAAACAATAATACTAGCGAAACCCATAATCTCTCTCTCTCTCTCTCTGTGAAATTTAGTCATTTATGAACCAAGTTGGTTAGTTTTAAAATGTTTTTACATTTCATCCAAAAAATTATAAATATTTTTTTAAAAAAAAAAACTCTTAATCTATAAAAAATAAAAAATTATAGAAAATCAATATGCCAAAAAAAAAAAAATTATCTTTAAAAAATTCAAAACCTAAGTCCTACCACATCTCTAAACTAATCAAACTAACCTAATATGATAAAATTAACAAAGAAGATGTAAATTACCATAAAAATAACAAGAATAAGCTAAAAGTTTTGTAATTCAACTAGCACATCTTAGTATATATTTTTAACAGATTTATTAAATCTCATACTTCATAGTATCTATTTATAAAAATAATAACAAAAATAGAATAGATACAAAAAAAGAAAAAGAGAAAAGAAAAGAATAGATAACGATCATGATTAGCTTCATGTCAAGTCATAATCCTTAATTGTTTTGAGGAGAAATTTTTTTTTTTGAAAAATAATTACAACATGCTGTTAACTCTACCGTTCGAATCTTTTCTCTCTTAAATTTTTAACTACTTTATATATAAAAAGATGTCAATTCAGATACAACGCCTTTAACAATTTTGTGGAGAAAATTAATTCCAAATGTTTGGAATAATCTATCTTGTCCAGCTTTCGCAATACATATTACAGTGTGAACGTGAAAGACTACCAAAATAGAAAAGCTAACGATCATGATTAGCTTCATGTGACATCTTACATCATTTTTTTGACTAGTCATCTTACATTATTAATTGTTTGAAAAAGAGAAAATTTTAATTTCAAAACGCTTGGGATAATATCTGTCTTGTCAAACTTTAATTGGTGATCTAGATTACAAAGTGAACATAAAAAACAACATAAATAGAAAAGCTAATGGTCATGATTAGCTTCATTATGTGAAGTCTTACATCATTTTTATTTTTTTATTTTTTTTTATTTTTTTTGATAGGAAGTCTTACATCATTTATTGCTCGGGAAAGAGAAAATTAATAAACATTTGTGATAATCTGCCTTATCATACTTTAAACGTGAAAGACAGCAAAAATGGAAAAGCTAACGATCATGATCAGCTTCATGTCACTTGTACATCATTAATTGTTTTGAAAAGAGAAAATTATTTACAAATCTTTTACACATGTCCAACCTTCTTTTTTGGCTGATCCTATCTTGTCTGAAATTCGCAATTGATATTTTGATACAGATTACGAAATGAACGTGAAAGGCTAAAAAAATAGAAAAGCTAACGATCATGATTAGCTTCATGTGACATCATACATTATTAATGGTTTGAAAAAGAGCAAATTTCCCTATCAAAAAAAAGAAAAAGAGAAAATTTAATTCCAAAATCTGTCTTGTCAAACTTTAATTGGTAATCTAGATTACAAAGTGAACATAAAAGACCAATATTTCGGGATAATTCATCTTTTACTCTTGTCCAACCTTCTTTTTTTCTTTTTTTCGCTGATCCTATCTTGTCCGAAATTCGCAATTGATAATTTGACACAAGGGTCATTGCTTATCACAACTGAGAGTGGTGTATAGCTATAAGCTAAGGGGTCAATTTCTGGAAAAAGTTGTGTATGTACAGTCTTCCAATTGTCAAAAATCCTCTATTAATTTCGGTGCAATTTCTCTAGAATCTCTACCTGGCCTTACTAGTTTTTTTGTCCTTAATCACATAATAAATTATGCAACCCACTCCTTTTAAGATAACTTGGAACCCCAGCAGGGACAAGTTTCGCAATAATTCATCACGCATGCAAGCCATCTTTCTGGAATGACAAGGCTCATAATTCATACATGCTGGAAACTTCTAATTTTATTATGAGAACAAAATGTCGATGTATATATAAATATGAGTTCTGTTAATGGGTTCTCTTAGTATGAATTTAAATACCGCTTATTTTACTGAAAATTGAAAACTAAAAATAGTAAAAAAAAAATGAAAACGCAGACACAATCCATACACTCTCTTAGTGTATCTATTATCATCCATTGAAAAAAATAATTATGAAAAAATGAAAAGGTTATCAAAAGATTGGTTTTTTTTTTTTCATTTTCACGTAAATCTTTTTTAAAATAATTTATTAATAGATGTCTTTAGGGCATTCGTTATATATATATATATATATATATATATATGAATTGTTTTATTATTCGATATCTCTGGATCTTTTGTATTCACTTTCTACAAGAAACAATCACCAATGTTGGTTGTGATCAACTTTGTAACGACCCAAGGAAAAATGTTAGCCATATTTGCGCTATACCTCAAAAGAAATAGTCACAATTGAAGCTACTTGCAGTTGTTAATAAAACCCAGTTAAACCTAGTAAATACCTTATGTGAGACTCATCACACACCCACACACATCACACAATCAATCATATTGGGGCATCACATGCCTTTCTAGAAGCCTTATTTGTTTGTTGTTGGGTTCCAGCTTGTTCTCATCAATAAATTTCTTGATTAAAAAAAATAAAAAGAAACAACCACCAATGTTTTGGTGTAGCATCTGCATTTTGGTGCATTATTCTTTCTTTCTGTTAAAGATATATTAGCCCATTAATATAGGCTCAAACCTAATTCTACTTTGTGTGCAAGTCAAGTCTCCTACTTGTACTAGAAGTCTATTAGTTTAGGGTTTAGTCTAATACAAATCCTGTGTTACTTGGCTTGCACACAAAGTAGAATTAGGCTTGGACCTATACTAATGGGTTAATATATCTTTAACACTTTTGAAGATAGTAAAATTTAGTCTGATGGGCCTATCTTAATGGGCCTGACGGATGGGTACTGTTTGGTCTTTGTAAAGATGGGCCCACGCGCTCTGAAGGCCCATCGCAGACAGACATGGTAAGGGCCCATGATCCGAAATCTCTATTTGCCTAGAAAAGCCCTAAGATCCAATAAGGGAAATTGTATCAAAGTCCCACATTGGAAAGATCTGGAGGTTAAGAAGAAAAGAAACTCTCTACCACTATAAAAAGGAGTAATATTCACGCAAATCAAGGTAAGATGATTTGACCCTCTCTAACGCCTCAAAATAACTCAAGGGACGAATTCTGACTTGACCTTCGAAGGGCTTTTGGCCGACACCACACCGGTGCTCTCTAAGGGTTCTTCTTCCGTTCGTTCTTGTTGTGCAGGTTCGTTGACTCGCGAGTACGGTGTGACTTATTGGTGACAATTCTCAACGTCATCAGTTGGCGCCGTCTGTGGGAAATAGAGACGTATAGTACTCCCTAGATTCCCAGACAAAAGAGTTACATGGTACTCACTCGCTCAATGGCAACCACGAATGACGTTCAGGAAGAAGCCCCTACGACGGCACTTGAGAGACAGGTCAGGACGCTCGCCGCAGCCGTGGAGCGCCTCACCAAGCAAAACCACGACCTACAAGAGTAGCTGAACCAAAAGAATGCCGCGGTCAATAACCAAGGAGCGGATCAAGAGGGGAACAGCGCCGAAAGGAGAAATCAGGACGGACCACAGGGGAGTAACGCCCCGAGCAAACCAGTACGACGGGACATAAGCATCCCTTCCCCGACGGACACTGCTCCACAATCCATCATCGCGGAGATGCAGGCGATGAAGGAGCAGATGGACGTGATGATGAGCGCTCTCAAGGGGCGAGTGTCAAGTGATCTTGACGACCTTGTCAACCGGACTGACTCGCCATTCACGGCAGCCGTCAACTCCTTCCCCCTGCCAAGTAAGTTCCGTATGCCAAGTATGGATAGTTACGACGGAGTCAAGGACCCTCTAGATCACTTAGAGACCTTCAAGACCCTGATGCACCTTCAGGGAGTGGCAGACGCGATTATGTGCAGGGCCTTTCCTACAACCCTGAAGGGCGCAGCAAGGATTTGGTTCAGCCGGATAGCACCCAACTCCATCAGCACCTTCAAGGAGCTAAGCGCTCAATTTACTACGCATTTCATCGGAGGACATCGGTATAAGAAATCCACGGCTTGTTTAATGAATATCAAGCAACGGGAAGAGGAGACGTTAAGGGCCTACATATCACGCTTCAACAAAGAAGCACTCTCGATCGACGAAGCCGACGACAAGATATTGGTAGCAGCATTCACAAACGGGCTGAAGGGGGGTAAGTTTTTGTTCTCCCTATACAAAAACGACCCCAAGACCATGTCGGAGGTCCTTTACAAGGCCACCAAATATATGAACGCTGAAGACGCACTACTATCGCGAGAAGATAGACCCAAGAAAAGAGATAGACCGGAGGATTCCCGACAGGACCAGGGGCGGAAGAAAGGAAGGATGGGAGACCGAAGGGAGGACAGACGTCCAAAACCAATGAGCGGAAGGTTCGCAAATTTCACCCCGCTAAACGCGCCAATTGACCAAGTCCTAATGCAGATTAAGGATGAAGGGTCCCTGACGTTCCCAGGAAAGCTGAAGAGTGACCCCAGCAAAAGGTCCAGAGACAAATATTGCCGCTTTCATCGTGACCACGGCCACGACACGGCCGATTGCTACGACTTGAAGCAGCAAATCGAAGCACTTATCCGACAAGAGAAGCTGCAGAAGTTCGTCAACAAGGGGAGAACGGATCAACCCCCACAAGAACAACACCTCCGCCGAGAAAACGAGCGACCAAGACCCCCAATTGGAGACATAAGAATGATAGTCGGAGGGACTGCTGCGGCCGGATCGTCAAAGAAGGCTCGCAAAACATACCTTCGGATGGTACAGAATGTCCAGTTGACGAGCAGAGTGCCAAGGATAGCAAACGGAGAAGAACCTATTGTTGGGTTCACGGAAGAGGATGCACGGCGCCTACACCATCCACACGACGATGCCCTCGTCGTCAGCGTGCAGACAGGAGACTACAACGTGCACCGAGTGTTGATCGACAACGGCAGCTCGGCCGACATATTGTACTATCCGGCATTCCAGCAGATGAGGATTGACAGGGACCTGCTAATACCAACAGACGCCCCGCTCGTTGGTTTCGGAGGGAGTAAGGTATTCCCTCTGGGTTCGGTAACGTTACGGGTGACAGTAGGAGATTACCCCCAACACATCACCAGGAACGTGACATTCTTGGTGGTCGATTGCTCGTCCGCCTACAATGCTATCCTTGGACGACCTACGCTCAACTCGTGGAAGGCGGCAACATCAACTTACGCCCTAATGATCAGGTTCCCAACGGAGTATGGGGTAGGAGAGCTACGCAGAAGCCAAGTTGCCGCACGAGAATGCTACGTCGCTATGATGGAGATGCAAGACCAAATCCAGGCCTTGAACATAGAAGAGCACCGAACGGTGGCGGAACCAACAGAGAAGCTGGAGGAGATAACTCTTGACAGTTCCAATCCGGACAGAACAACCAAGATCGGAACGCTTGCCAAACCCGCAATCCGTCAAGAGCTCGTAGCTTTTCTGAGGAGCAATAAGGATGTGTTCGCCTGGAGCCATGACGATATGCCAGGAATCGATCCCTCCGTCATGGTACACAAATTGAATGTATTACCCTCATTTCCACCCGTCCGACAAAAGAAGAGAGTGTTCGCAACGGAACGAGACCAAGCAATAGCGGAGGAAGTCCGCAAACTCCAAGAGGCAAGCTTTATCAGGGAAGTCTACTATCCCGATTGGCTGGCGAATGTGGTGATGGTAAAGAAAGCGAGCGGTAAGTGGCGTATGTGCGTGGATTTCACGGATCTTAACAAAGCGTGCCCTAAAGATAGCTATCCCCTTCCAAGAGTCGACGTCCTAGTAGACTCGACGGCTCAACACCAATTATTAAGCTTCATGGACGCTTTCTCGGGTTATAATCAGATCCGCATGCACGAGGCCGATCAGGAAAAGACTTCGTTCGTAACCAGCCAAGGACTATTCTGCTACAAAGTAATGCCATTCGGCCTGAAGAATGCGGGGGCAACATACCAAAGGCTAATGAACAAGATGTTCGCGCAGCAGATCGGGAGGAATGTTCAAGTCTATGTCGACGACATGCTGGTGAAGAGCCAGAAGGAGGAAGACCACCTCGAAGATCTTAAGGAGACGTTCGGTACGCTACGATCCTACAACATGAAACTCAATCCGGGAAAATGCGCATTCGGCGTAACGGCAGGCAAATTCCTAGGCTTCATGGTATCCCAGAGAGGGATTGAGGCTAACCCGGACAAAATCCGAGCCATACTAGAAATGGCACCCCCGCGAAATGTGAAGGAGATACAAAGCCTTAACGGCAAGATAGCGGCGTTAAATAGATTCGTGTCGAGAGCCACGGACAAGTGCCTGCCCTTTTTCCGCACATTAAAGAAATCATTCGAGTGGACGGACGAGTGTCAGCGAGCGTTCGAGGAACTAAAGGCATACCTATCCTCACCACCCCTATTGAGTCCCTCGCAACCTGGCGAAGAACTTTTCCTCTACTTGGCTGTCTCCTCTGTCGCCGTCAGCGCTGCTTTAATTAGAGAAGAGGATAATGCACAGAAACCTGTATACTACGCCAGCCGGGCGCTCCGCGGCGCCGAAGAAAGATACCAACCAATGGAGAAACTCGCTTTCGCATTGATAACGGCGGCCCGCAAGCTCAAACATTACTTTCAAGCCCACACCGTGAACGTAATGACCGACAAGCCCTTGCGAAGGGCACTGAGTAATCCTGAAGCCGCAGGTCGACTGACACTGTGGGCAATAGAATTGAGTGAGTTTGATATCAAGTACCGTCCGCGTGTGGCCATTAAAGGACAAGCTGTAGCCGACTTCATAGCGGAGTTTACGCGTGACGAGGACAAGGGGGCAGAAGAACCCCCCAAGTGGAGCATCTTCACCGACGGGTCATCCAATCGGCGAATTGGAGGGGCCGGCATAGTGTTGCTGTCGCCCGAAGGGGACAAGATCGAATGTATGGTCCGTCTCGACTTCCCCATTACCAACAATGAAGCAGAATACGAAGCGGTGGCGGCAGGACTCGACCTAGCCAAAGCCGCCGGAGCTGAAAGTGTGGCCGTCCATTGCGACTCTCAGGTCGTGACCAATCAAGTAAACGGAGACTACGAATGCAAGGGGGAAAGGTTGAAGAGATATCTTGATCAAGTGAGAACGAGAGTCAACGGACTAAAAGCGACGGTCGTCCAAATCCCCAGGGGAGAAAATGAGCTCGCCGACCGGCTAGCCAAAGCCGCCTCAGCAGAACATGTGATGACACCGGGTAATGTACTTTCCTTCGTTCAACTCTATCCACTAATAGACCCCGACAATATGCAGGAGATACGCTCCGAAAGAAACTGGACCACCCAGATAGCTTCATACCTGAAGGACGGGTTACTGCCACAAGAGAAGGAGGCAGCGAGGAAGCTGAAAGTCCAAGCGGCGAGATTCGTCTTGATAAGAGACGTTCTTTACAAGAGAGGATTCTCCCGCCCTTATCTAAGATGCCTCGGGGTTGAAGAGGCAGACTACGTAATGAGGGAAGTGCACGAAGGGATATGCGGGAATCACTCTGGATCGCGGTCGTTGGTGCACAAACTGGTACGAGCTGGGTATTACTGGCCGACCATGCAGAAGGATGCCGAGTCGTACGTTAAGAGCTGCGACAAATGCCAGAGGTTCAGCAATTTTATCGGACAGCCAGCTGAGGAACTGACCCCTATGACGGCTCCATGGCCGTTCGCACAATGGGGACTGGATATCATGGGACCCTTCCCAACTGCGGTAAGGCAGCTCAAGTTCTTGGTAGTGGGTATTGACTACTTCACAAAATGGGTAGAAGCGGAAGCCTTGGCCACCATTACAGAAAAGAAAGTTAGAAGTTTTGTTTGGCGGTCCATCGTATGCAGGTTTGGTATTCCTAGAGTCCTTGTCTCGGATAACGGGAGGCAGTTCGACAACAGCCACTTCCGGGATTTTTGCACACAGCTAGGAATAAAAAACCACTACTCATCACCCGCCCATCCTCAGGCCAATGGCCAGGTTGAAGTCACGAACCGATCCCTGCTAAAGATTATCAAGACTCGGCTCGAGGGGGCAAAGGGAATATGGCCCGAAGAATTACCGAGCATACTGTGGGCGTACAGGACAACGGCGAGGACTCCGACAGGAGAGACGCCATTTCGACTGACATACGGGAATGAGGCGGTCATCCCCGCAGAAGTTGGCCTCACAAGTTACAGGGTTCACAACCATGACGAAGGCAGGAACGACGAATCAATGAGGCTACAGCTGGACCTGATAGATGAGGTAAGGTCGGCAGCGGAGCAAAGGATCGCAAGATACCAGGAACGCATGGCCAGACATTACAACTCCCGGGTCCGACACAGAGACTTCCAAGTAGGAGACCTCGTACTCAGGAGGGTCATGGGTGCAGCTAGAGACCCTACACAGGGAAAGCTCGGCCCCAACTGGGAAGGACCTTACCGAGTCACGGCATGGAAAAGGAAAGGAACATACCACTTGGAGACTACGGAGGGGGAGAAGCTACCGCATCCATGGAATGCGGAGCATTTGAGGAAATACTACCAGTGATAGTAACACGGCGAACAGCAACCAAATTTTCCATTTGGCTTTTTATTATAACTATTTATAAGTTTTTTCTTTAACATGTGTTTCTCTTGCTACAATCCTGTCGTGCCTTTTTTAAGCCCAAGGGGGCAGGCACTTTACCTTTACGCAATTAGATACCATTATAATCTTCTTCTACTTTGATGTCACTACAATTGTCCTCGAACTTAACGAATGCTAGTTTAAAGTCCATAATGTGGACGGATCACCAAAACGGTGAGAATTCTACATGTCCACAAAGTAGACGGATCACCAAAACGGTGAGAATTCAATACATGTCCGCAAAGTGGACGGATCACCAAAACGGTGAGAATTCTACATGTCCATAAAGTGGACGGATCACCAAAACGGTGAGAATAATACAAGTCCAAAAGTGGACGGATCACCCAAAACGGTGAGAAATTCTACAAGTCCATAAAGTGGACGGATCACATAGACGGTGAGAATAATACAAGTCCACAAAGTGGGCGGATCACCCAAAACGGTGAGTAAATTCTACAAGTCCGGAAAGTGGACGGTATATGCGTCATAATGTGGACGGATCACCAAAAACGGTGAGTAGTTATACAAGTCCACAAATTGGACGGTGTAGCCTCCACAAAGTGGACGGATCACAAAGACGGTGAGAATTATGCAAGTCCATAAATTAGACGGTGTATCCGCCACAAAGTGGACGGATCACCGCAATTCAACACTTCCACAAATTGGACGGTGTACTCCTCAAAGTGGACGGATCACCCAAAACGTTTAATAATTCTACATGTCCATAAAGTGGACGGATCACCAAGACGGTGATAATTATACAAGTCCATAATTTAGACGGTATCAGTCTCAAAGCGAACGGATCACCGTAATTAAAATTAGAGATATTTACGCACCTAAAACGGTGAATAATTCTACATGTCCGAAAAGCGGACGGACCTACAAAACGTTTAGTAATACTACGTGTTTGTAAAATGGACGGTATAGCAAAAACGGTGAATAAATTACGTACGTACATAAAGCAGACGGCTCTAAAACGCCCACAAGGTGGACGGACAACATGACGATATAAGTCAGCTTCAATAGTTTAGCTTATAAGTGGACGGATCAACAGACGAGCTTGTGCAAATTAAAATTCAAAATAAAAGTAGACGGAGAAAATCCTTAACGGATACAGATCACGAAAAGACAATGAATGAAAAGCATTGTTCAGTACAAATGAAACTTCAACCAAACCGTCTACAAATTATTAACAATACATAAAAAGGGAGACGGATCCTCATCAACAATTATATGGGTTACTCTGCTTTATTGGGGTCGACAACAGCGACCTCATTCGGCATAGCGGACTCTCCGTCACCCTGAGCTGCCTCTTCTCCAAAGAGATCCTCCGTATTTTCGGAGGCGACGGGTAGAGCAGACGTCTGACCTTGATCAGTTAGTGTTATCATGGACAAGTCCAGATCTGGGTAGGCCTTCTTCACCTGACGGAGCGAATCGTCGAAGCCTTGAAGGAACGATCCTGCCAGCTCCTTCAGCAAAGACTCGGAGTTGCGATATTCGCTGACGGCGTCATCCCTTGCATGACGGAGTTTTTTCTTCAGATCCTTCACCTCGTCTGCTTTAACCTTCAAGGCCTTCCCAGCCTCCTCCGTCCTCTGTTCAAGTTCTTCTCTCGTCTTCTCAGAGAGTTCGAACTTCTGCTCCATCGTGGCCTTCCACTTGTGCAGCTGGCTAAGCTCCTCTTCCGTCTGCCCAAGTTTTGACCGTACCCGTTCCAGAGCCGCTTCACGGTTGAGGCAGCGGTCCATCAAGCCCTTCATCATAACCAAGGACTGAAATAGACAAAATTAGAAGTGTCAAAAATGAAACTAGGGAGTGGACGGACATAAACTGAAGGATAAGGAAAGTTACCTGTCCGACGGCAAATAACCCCGTCTCCCCCATCACCTCCGTCGAATGATTCCCAAGATCCTCATAATCCTCTGCAGAAAGTATGGACGTAAGCTTCTCCAAAGCGAACTTCGAGTCCTCACGGAGAAGGGGAGGGGGCTTCTCCTCGCTGACGGGTGGAGCATGCATTAGGCCCTTACCGGCCCCTTGTTTAACTTGGGTGACGGCCTTAGGGCCCTCAGCCATCAAGCCCACCACGGGCTCCATTGACACCTTTGGCTGCTTGAGTGGACGGTCGGACTTTGGTGGCTGCTTCCTCTTACCCGATGACCCCGGCACACTGGGAACAACGATCTCACCCGTCTTCTTTTGCTCGACGGCTAGAGATTTTATCATTGCCCTTCTCTTGGCGTCGTCCATTTCTGCAATACAGGACGGATGATGATATTTTTTCAAAAATAAAATTTCAATTTCAAGGGTAAAAGTAGACGGACTCACGTTTGTGTATTCTTTCGTCGTATGCAATGGCCTCACGGGTAGGTTCTGGACCGTCACAATACCAGTGTATTGTCTTTGGATTCACTAACTTAGCCCAGGTCCTTTCCTCTGGCCTAGTTTTTCTGCAAATCTCTTCAAGGAAACTAAATTCCTCGAGGCTAATCTGCGGACGCTGTCTACCTGCAAAGACAGACGGTCAAAATACGCACATAAAAGTGTACGGATATGTAAAAAAGGACAAGTAAGACGGATATATACGTAATTGGTTTATTATTCCCCAAGTTGTATCGACGGGCATGTACTCCGTCTCTCCTGGACGGTTCATCCATCTGTCACCCTCCAGGAAGAAGTAGCGACTCTTCCAGTCTCTATTTGAGTCTGGGGTCTCAAAGATAATCTTCAACAGGGGACTTCGACTAGCAAAACGGTACAACCCCCTTGATCTGTCAATCTCATCTGGACGGTAACAGTGAAGAAATTCACGGACCGTCAATCTCCTTTCTCCGTCTGACCATGCACCATAAAGAATCTCCATTGCTATGAAGACCCTCCAGGCGTTCGGAGAAATCTGGGTGACGGACAGTCCCAGGTAATGTAAGAGTTCTCTATGGAGTGTAGAGAGCGGGAACCGAAGTCCAGCCTTCAACACCTGCTCGTACACTCCAACGCCTTCTACCCCGTCATAATAACATTTCTCCGACACGTAGGGGAGACGGATTGGAATGTAATCTGGTATCTGAAAATTGGTTCTAAAGGTACTGAAGTGTCTCTCCCGGATGACGGACGTGAACCTATGCACTGTCCACTCTGGTAACATGATGAACTGCCTTAGTCCATCAGCACCCACAACGGACTCCAGTGCTTTATTCCCGTCGTCAGCAGGACCCCCTATTTCAATTATCTCCACATCCTCACTTGTTGAGGACGAAGAGGATGCAGACGGACTCCTATCTTCGCCTGGACTATCTTGGTCTTTATGACCGGACGGGTATACACTCTCGTATTCCGTCCCGTCACGAACCACCGATTGGTTACTTGACGCGCTAGACATTTCCTACAATTAATGATGAAACCTAAGACTTGACGGGTTTAAAAACATTGACGGGTATAGTAAGCCTAACAACAATACTTGGACGAAAATGTAACTTGAAGAAATTGAAGTAAATACTTACCACACCTGGCGCAGAACGGGTGACGGTTGTGGTAATTGGTGGTTACCGGTACTCGACGGATTGCTCTGACAAGGTTGACGGTTCTCTCTGACAGACGTTTTCTGTTTGGAAATGCGAAAATGAGAGATTTAGACGCCTCATATATATAGGAGATGCACGGAAGACGAAGCGACGCTTCGATCCTATACAACGGCCATTCAGAGATTGACACGTGGCATGCTAATAAATGCTGACAACCTGTCTGCTCGCATCAACAGTTTGTAACCGTCGACTCTATTAATCCGTCTAAAATGGCAAGATACCCGTCATCATGTCTGACGGTTAAATCCATATGAAACCGTCGTCCTATCTGACGGTTGGATCCGTCAAACATTTTCAACCTTCTGTTTCGCGAATCCCACTCCGTCATCAAAATACCCGTCACGCCCATACATTAGAATCGTCACCCCATTGGTCCTTTGACCTAAAAGCAGACGGACCATTGGGGTGAAGGGGGCAACTGAAGATAGTAAAATTTAGTCTGATGGGCTTATCTTAATGGGCCTGACGGATGGGCACTGTTTGGCCTTTGTAAAGATGGGCCCACGCGCTCTGAAGGCCCATCGCACAGACATGGTAAGGGCCCATGATCCGAAATCTCTATTTGCCTAGAAAAGCCCTAAGATCCAATAAGGGAAATTGTATCAAAGTCCCACATTGGAAAGATCTGGAGGTTAAGAAGAAAAGCAACTCTCTACCACTATAAAAAGGAGTAATATTCACGCAAATCAAGGTAAGAAAAATTGACCCTCTCTAACGCCTCTAAAAAACTCAAGGGACGAATTCTGACTTAACCTTCGGAGAGCTTTTGGCCGGCACCACACCGGTGCTCTCTAAGGGTTTTTCTTCCGTTTGTTCTTGTTGTGCAGGTTCGTTGACTCGTGAGTACGGTGTGACTTATTGGTGACAATTCTCAACGTCATCACAATATAATTAATATGTTCATCTTTTTTGGTTAATAGTAACGTAATACAGTTTAATACTTGTCCAAATTGCATAGTTATTTAAATAAATGAATAAATAAATAACGCGCAGTCATATTGTAATCAATTTTTTTTTTTTTTTTTAACAAAGTTCTACGGTAAGCTTTAATGAACAAACGCATATCATATAGGGAAAAAAAAAAGAGAAAAGATAATGATAAGGAAATATGAAAATAAAGAAAAACACTTCAAAGTCATTTATAATCTTGAATAAGGATTAACAAAAGTAACCTACCCAAATTCAACAAAAACCAACTACAAATTGCATAATCCTCATCAAATTTTACAAATGGTTGGTGATGGTGATTAAAAAAAGAGAGTTAGAAGACTGTTTATATTTCTTTATTAAAAAAGAAAAAAGAAATGAGCTATGTAAATTAAGATACAATTGAGATAGAAAGGTTTTTTTTTTTTTTTTTTTTTTTTTTTTTTGTTTAAGTAGGAACAATTATCTAAAAAAAAAAAGGTTTGCACTTCTCATTTTATAACGCCTTTTTACACTTCTAATCATTCTAGAATATATTCTCTCATAAAATAAAATGTCAAATTATACCCATACAAAATCCAAACCAACGCATAAACAAATTTGGCCCCCCAAACTGTCCCTATAATTTTTTTTAAAGATAAGATTCTTATCCTATAGTGATAAACTTTGTATATCCCACACCAAAAACAAACAAATAAATAAATGGGCGTTCAAAAAACCCAGGATGTATACGAAATTTTTTTGAACAATTATCTTAAAAAAAAAGGCTTCAGTTTTGCCTCTTTGTCATTTAAAAATAGAAAAAACAAACTTACATTGGAGGGTTGGAGTTGACCATGAAAGGAGACCCATTTCTTGCTCTCTTTCTCTGACTCCTTAGTATTCGGCATCCAGACTCACTATTTAGTTTGATTTTTCTTTCTTCCTTCTTCTTCGTCCTTACTTCTTTATCCCTTTTACCGTTTTTTACTTATGAGTTATGAATCTGTCGAAGGTTTCTTTTTTCACGTTACAATTTGTTGGATTGCTCCAACTCCTACCATGAGTCTGGCTTACGTGTTCTGGCCACCAGCTTTCACCCACTTCAATATATTTACAATTTTATTTGTTAGTTTTACCATTTCATTAGTTTTTTTTAGGACAATAACATTTCATTCGTTTCTTTCCAGTTCCCAAAAAGTGTATTTTGACACTTGACGTGGTTTTCTTTGTTTGCTAGCAAAACACTTCTTACTATTTATATCATCATTTTTTGCTCTGTACTTCGCTCTTTTTTTTTTTTTTTTTTTTTTAGGAACCAATTTATTTTTACCCCCTCCTATTACTAAAATAATTTTAATTATTTACCTTGAGTTTCAATTAACTCAACTGATAAAATCTTTGATGGTTGAATAAAAGATCTGTAATAACTTTAAAGGCTACTGCCGAGTTTGGATTGCCTCATTCTTTTCTTAGCATTTAAAATTAAATAATTTGAGTTGCGAAATTAGCAGCAAGTTGTAATTATCTCTAAAAAATTAAAAAATTAGTAATAAAGAAATTTAAATTTAATTACTTTTTACTTATGTCTATTAAACAAAAAATAAATAAATATTTAGTATAAAACCATTAATTAGATCATTTCTACACTATTATTGATCTACATTATTTAGGTTTACTTCTCTCTCTTTATAATTATGACTATATCATTCATTTGATTGAAAGACCATAGTTTAGCTTAAGATTGTCTAATTTTCATTCTTTTGATATTTGATAGACTAATGATACACCTTATATTGAAGATTTGCTTTCTTCAAGTTCTATACTTTGTGAGATCATATTAACTGCAATTTCATTATCTAATTGATTACTATTCAATGATGTTATTCTACTTCTACCTTTGCATTCTGAATATGTGGAAGCAGCCATGGGGTCTTGGATGTACAAATACTTAAAATCGTTTTTTGTTCAATCAATTCAATGATGTTTTGTTACATCTCTTGAAGGCTTTATTTCTAAACTTTTTAAACAACTCAATAAAATTTGGATTAAAGAGTACTTGGGAAAAAATTAGAGGGTTTAGCAATAGTAATACTAATTATGGTTGGCTTTCATATGAGCTGCTACATTAATATTTCTTTTTTAGTTTTATTTCATCTATGAAGTGCATATGTAGCCATATAAACATCTATATAAGTATTTAATTGCATCGGTTATCTTGATAATTCTTAATAGGACTTTTCTTAAAGATTTTTTTTTTTTTTTCATTTTTAATAGCCAATATTATGTTTGTTTCAATTCAAGACAAACATAATTAAATTATACATCTATGCAAAGCTTTCCCGTGCATCGCACGAGTTTGTGACTAGTATATATATATATAAATATATATATATATATATATATGTAAAGCTGAGAAAAAATTCAATTAGATTTTAAATTTAAATTCAATTAGAGTCTAATTTTGCGCCATGTGTTCCATCTAATCTAAGTTTTTTTTGCCAAAAATGAGTTAATTTAGTATAGAAAATGAGGAGCCCAATATAAATAAACCATAGAAAATCTAATAATATATCTAACTCTATATATAAAATTAGAGGAAGAGAGAGTTTGAATGATTTTAATAGGAAAAGCTTAGAAGAAATCCAATTAGATTCTACAATTGAAATCCAATTTTGCGTCATGTGTCCTAAATTATTTATTTTTAGATAAAGTTTTATTTCTTAATTTTTGAATTAAATATGAGACCACATCATAAATACCCATTCAAGTAAGTTATTGCATACAAAAACCAAAGAGTTTAGAATTAATGAACATAATTTTTCTTTTTTTTAATAAATGACAAATTTATATTTTCTTGCTAATAATATTTTTACAAGTCTTTTTAAAAAGTTAAAAAAAATATAAGAATGACTATCAATAATATTTAAATTATATATGTAAGAATTATACTATGCATCTTAATGAATATCTTTTAAGTATATTCATGCATATGCATAGGGTTATAAGTTTTTTTTTTTTTTTTTGATAAACAAACACACGTACACACAAGGGAGAGGGAAAGGGGTTTTAATACAAAAGCACACCACAACTCCACTCAAAAGCCATGATAACTTTTAAGGGAGGGTGGGACAAGTTATACTACACACAACACACTCTTTTAAGCAATGTGGGACAATTACCCATTCTTTTTTTTTTTTTTTTTTGAGAAACAAACATACACACACACACAAGAGAGAGGGAAAGGGGTTCTAACACAAAGACACATCACAACTCCACTCAAAAGTCATGATAACTTTTAAGGGTTACAAGTTAGTTTATATAATATACCATGACTATGTACAGTCTATTACTAACTAGATAGTATATATTTGTTTTTCTAAACCAAAGTTTAGAGAAAATTCAATTAGAATCAAAATTGGATTTTGCTTTTGTTAGATTTCTATATAAATTCAAGTGTTTAAATTTTTGCTGTTATTTTTTCTCAGAACTAATGAGCATTTTTTTTTTTTTATATTGTTTTTATTCAGATATTTTGTATGCGAAGATATTGAACGTAACAAACTATAATTGAGCTGAACGATCCCATGCAACTATCCTCATTCAATTTAGAAGATACTATTTGACAAACTTATTATTTTATTTTATGTTGTATTTAGTATAATTTTATAGACAATAATTGTGAATTGATATTATATATGTAATATCCAATAGTGATTTTCAAAATAATATATGTAATAGCAATGTAATGAGAAACTTGGTGTAACCAATATCACGAAAATTGTAAGGAAAAATTATATTAGTACCTCCAAATGTCATAGTCAAATTATGTCCTATATGTTTAATAACCTAAATTAACATCAATAGCACTACTACAATTTAAGCACCGGTTACATACTAGTACTCTAATAATACAATACAATAGTGTGATCTATTATTATGTAAGAGAATAGAGTAAATCATTATTGTACTTTTTAGAGTATTGTATAATTACCGACATTCCCTCATCCCTAAAATATTGAAGTCCAAATATCCTATTTCTTTCTTCTCAAAAAAAGAAAAAAGAAAAAAAGAAAGAAATCTCATATTTGTAACCTAAATATATTGATGTCACTTAAGTTAAGCTCTGTTGGAGCATTTTAATATTAATTAATTAAAATGAATAAATATTACAACATAATTGCAAAGATGTGAGAGTAAATATGAAAAATAAAGAATTAGTGAAAATGTTTAATTTCGCATTGAAAAGGAGAGAGCCTATTTTATTCCTTTTAATTGTGGTGATTAATGGGTTAATATGAATTGACTTAGATATTAGAATAGATATGTGCACAAGGAGGAGGTGAAGGGTGGAGGTGCGCCTCAGTCCAAATAATGTTATGTAATTTTTCTCTTTAAATTAATAATATTCAGAAGTATTATTCAGTTTCTCTTTGTATTATTTCCATTATTATTGTGTTTGCACCAACAAGCTCAAAGTCAACGCTTTTACTTGTTTGTTATATCTCCTCTCGTGTGCATCCCCTTGATTGTCAAATGTTGAAATTCAAATTCCTTTCTAACGAGGAGAACTTGAATCCAAATCTTCCTTCCCACACTAGTTATAAGAAAAATAAAACATATTTTCATACCCAAAATTTTCTCTAACTAGTTGCTCTTTCCAATTATTAACGTTTTCATCTTTTTAGCTTCTTGAACCATGCTAGATGTGATGTACATTTGGGTGTGCTAATGGATTTGGAAGTATGTAGTTGTGGTGGCCAAGTATCTTTCCAAAGTCCAAATTCTAAATTGAACTTTTGTTTCCAACTCTACCACAAATGCCTTTCTCAAGAATTTTCCTACCTACTAGCAAAGCTTCTTCAATGACCATGAAGAACTATACCCGAACTTCACTTCCTTAGTTAAGCTAAACAGTCATGTGTTTAGTCTTCAATCCTTCCTTGTTTATCATGACAAGGTTAAAGCCAATATTATATTTGCCTTTTCTTCTGTGAGTAAATAGAGTATCCCCCTTTCAACTAATGCAGCTTTACTTTTTTCACTTTTGGTCCTACCATAAAATGATATTTATGTTTTATTATAAGAGTATAGTTTTGGAGTTGATTATAAAATTCAGAATTACTCCCATTGCCTTTAAATAAGGATAAAACTTAGGTATAGTATTTTAGGTGCTGTTTGTTAGGTTTCCCTCTTAAAATTCAGTCATGTGGCTATTTAATTAAAAAATACACTTCCATCTTGAAAGCTTGGATTTGTGCTAAAACACAAGAGCTTATTCAGACCCTCAAATAAGGGTGTTCTTTCTAGTGGAGCTTTGGGCTTGAACACTTTGTACAGATGTTGTTCTAACCATACGACACTTATTGGGCTGTTGTATCCTAAGAGAGACAAGTCAGAGAAGGTTTACACCGGTTACAAAATTTAGCCAACCAAGGGCTTGAATCTCCTTAAAGAGAGCGAGTGCCGCACCTCAGTCCAAATAGTGTTGTGTAATTTTTCTTTTTAAATTAATAATATTCAGAAGTATTATTCAGTTTCTCTTTGTGTTATTTCCAGTATTAATGTTTTCATCTTTTAGCTTCTTGAACTATGCTAGATGTGATGTACATTTGGGTGTGCTAATGGGTTTGGAAGTATGTAGTTGTGGCAGCCAAGTATCTTTCCAAAATCCAAATTCTAAATTGAACTTTCGTTTCCAACTCTACCACAAATGCCTTTCTCAAGAATTTTCCTACCTACTAGCAAAGCTTCTTCAAAGATCATGAAGAACTATACCCGAACTTCACTTCCTTAGTTAAGCTGAACGGTCACGTGTTTAGTCTTCAATCCTTCCTTGTTTATCATGACAATGCTAAAGCCAATATTATATTTGCCTTTTCTTCTGTGAGTAAATAGAGTATCCCCTTTTTCAATTAATGCAACTTTACTTTTTCACTTTTGGTCCCATCATAAAACTGATATTTCTGTTTTATTATAAGAATATAGTTTTGGAGTTGATTATAAAATTTAGAATTACTCCCACTGTCTTTAAATAAGGACAAAATTTAGGCACAGTATTTTAAGTGTTGTTTCCTAGGTTTCCCTCTTAAAATTCAGTTATGTGGCTACTTAATTAAAAAATACACTTCCATCCTGAAAGCTTGGATTTGTGCTAAAATACAAGAGCTTGTTCAGACCCTCAAATAAAAATTACGGCTAGATTGTTTTTATTCTAAATTAGACTAAGTGCAGAACAAGAGTAAATAAGCGCAATGAACCGATAACACTACTCTAAGCCATATTCATCCATCATCAGCAATAAAATGAAAGCTTAAAGAGTAAGGAAGAGATATGCAAACACAAGATAACACCGAGACGTATTATTGAAGAGGAGACCGAAGAACTCGGCGAAAAACCTCTTCGCGACCCTCCAAGTCGAAATCGATCCACTAGAGAATAAAGTTGGAGTACACAAATAACAAAAGACCCTTCAAGCCTGCTTTACCCCATGTACTTGAGCCCTCCAAGCTCCTATTACCAACAGACTTCTCGAAATCTTATCTTCTTTAGTTTTTCGAATCTCACAATTCAGCCCGATTGCATCCACCAATGAATGGCTTCTTACAATGCTTCCCGGCAGCACCAAAATCTCACTTTACACTCAGAATGGGTGTGGTAAGTGTTTGGGCTAGCAACCTGTGTAGATGATTGTGGGTATAATAATCTCTAACTCTCAAGTATATTTTCTAAGGTTTTTTCTTTGAAAAGCACTCCTTACACTTTGCGGATAAATAGGGTAGATATAGTGTGGGTAAAGACTTAGAAAAGCAAAACACAACTTTTTGCCAAACAGAGACTTTCGCAGGTTCTTCACGTGTAGGCTCTTCCCGCGAGACAGTCGTGAAATTGACAGCTTGGCATGATTCTTCATCTTCCAGTCATGTGCTCTACATGTGGCTTTTTCGCAGGTTGCTTCTCGTGAAATACTCGCGAGCCAATCGTGAAATCCACTTGTTTAACTTTTGAAGCTTGATTCTTCACCAATCTCTCACACTTATACCTTACAATTAAACCCACATACATACAGGGAAAATTATTGAAGAAATTACAATTAAATTTGGCACGGAATTAAGCCAACACAATATAGTTGGAAATCACAACTTTACACATCCCATGAGAAAAAATCCACATGGCAAAATCTTAAAAGAGGAACCTAAGCTAAGTGCTGTACTTAAGTCTTGCCCTTTAAATAAAAGGGTCTAGCTTACCTCCAGTAAAAATTTAACAGGATATCTTCTTTTGTTTTAAACAGAAGGTGTTACATCACTCACTAATAAACCAACGATGGAGATTAAAACTCAATGCCACCTCATTAAATTTTAATCAAAAACTAACAGAGCCCACCAAGACTAACGCTGCTGCTTTTGCTCACGCTAAGCTCACATTAACAGAGCCCGCCCAAGTTCTCCCTCTCTTTTTATTTATTTTTCTTTTTTCCAGCTTGCCTAATCAAATTTTAGAACTGGGCTAAAGCATATGTGAAGATCTCATTTTTTGCAGGAATTACTACAACTCAATTGAGTGAGAGTATAAACTCTAATTTGAAGGATTATTTACATAAATTTTGAACTTTTCACCTATATATAAAAAAAAAAAAAGATTATTTACAGTAATTTTGAATGGATAGTCTTGTAATTTTGTAGTTTTTCATGATGACTACCTTAATTGTTTGTAATGAGGAGGCGTGCTCTTTGAATGGATAGTTTTTATTTTGGGTTTAAAAAAATATATGCCAAGTGCTTGAGAAAAGTTTCCAAAGAATTTCAAATAGGGCTAGGGCCAACTAGCATATACTATGAAGGAAGCATTGTATTTGAAGGAATAATGCTAGGGCCAACTAGCAAACTGAAGCAACTACAACATTGCATCAGTTATGCAATAGCTATAGCATTGCACCAAGCACCTATTAGAGATTTTATAACAGCAACAACATAAATTAATATATATATATATATATATATTCTTCCTCCAAGCCAATAGCATAGCAACATACTATTCTTCTAATTTGCATAAACTGTTTGCTAAAAGAGTACAAAGTAGCATTAAAGATAAAAAGAACTTAGACCATTACAAACTTTGAGCTGCAAAAAAAATAGCATAAACTATGAGTTCCACAATTATAATCTTCAAGCTCCAAAAAAAAGAAAAAAAAGAAAAAAAAAGTAGCATAAGTTGTTAGCTCCAACAATTAAAAACAGTGGTTATTTACAATCATTCAAAACTAAGAATTTGTTGCATCCATTCAGAGATAGGTAAAAAAAAGCTTCAATTTTATCAGTTGTAAACTTTGTAAGAAATGAACTAATATCATCCCCTTCAAGATCACTAGGATTCTTAGAACATGGAAGAGGAACATGAGGATTTGTCATTCCTGCTTGACACATTACAACTATTAGCCAAATATTTACTATTAGAAAATCCACATAAGTCTCTTAAAAATTCTTCATTTCTTTTCTTACCATAAAATTTACTAAATTCTCAAAAGTTCCAAATGAACTTTGTTCTTGATCATTTCTAATACTCTTTCCCTGTATATAGTAGAAACATAATAGTTAAAAATTATGATTAATCTTATAGTATAAAACTAGTCGTTATCAAATAAAATTCAAGTAATTCTTAATTTATGCACTCAAAGTAAACTCTAATACAATGGTACCTGAGATAATGACGAAGGATTACAAGGTTCACCAACACTTGAAAAAAGAGGAATGTACAAATCCTATATAAATTAGTGATCAATAATAGTGTACAATTTATGAAAACAAAATCACCTAAAATGAAGGGGGAAAAAAGATTAAACAACATAGATGAAGTTACCTGAACTGAATGATCTGTGTATGGCAGGGGATTATAACTACTGGCCCTATTAACTTGCATAGATGAAGATAAATGCTTATCCTATGTAATGTGTAATGTTTAGTAAATTAATATGTCATTAAATAAAGAACCTAGAATATTTGTGAAGCAATATAAATGTTAAAAATTATAATGGCGAGACTAGTACTTGTAAACACTAATTTGTTTGTATGGGTTGATGAATGCTTCCTTTTTCTCTTCTTTTTGGGCTTTTTAAGACAAATTTTAATCCAGCATCTTCCTTTACGACCTTGCTTCTTCTTCTTGAGCCCTTAGTAAAAATGGTCGTCATCTCGTCTGATGAATTTTCTTGGTTAATATCAACTTGACAGGGATTAGATATTTTTCTAAGGATATCATCAATTTTTTTGCTCAACTCATTATAGCTTCCCAATGCTAGCTCGTATGCTTCCTCACATTCACTTGCTCGAGTGATAAGCTTGACATACATTGGACCCCAAAACTTATATTGAGTTGTAACTTCCAAATTGATGTCAGCTTTGATATCACGTCCATTAAAGTTTTGCACAATCTCATTTTTTTCATCTTTTGTCCATCTCTTAAGGATGTATTTCTCTGGAAGAACCTTAATATCCATAACATCAAGAATTATTAAAGTATGACTACACAAAATTCCACCTCTTTCAAACTTTCTACAACTACATGAAACAATCTTTTCAAAAGGATTCCAAATTACTCAACGATCTTTTGGTTTACCATATATTGAAACTATATACTCATGAGTTGCATTTCTTTCAACATGCTCCTTCACAAAAGCTAATTGGAACTCTTCATATTGCTCTTGAAACTTCAAAAATAATTTAGGTGTATAAATATGTGCTGCTTGAATCAACATAGGTGATGCAATCTTAACTTTTGGCAACTTTTGCCTTAAATTGTACTCAACCTTCAACTCCTTGTAACGTTTAGCATTAAGTAGTCTCTCAAAATGTATGAAGAATTTTATGATATCATAGTCTAACTGTAAATAATCCTTCAAATCAGAGTTTATACTCCCACTCAATTGAGTTGTAATCATTCTTGCAAAAAATGACATCTTGACATATGCTTTAGCCCATTCCTCTTTCACTTCAAACGTACTTTGAAGCCAAGAATTGTCAAAAGCATTGTACTTATGAAATATAGCATCCCAAACACTAAAAAACTCTTCCTCCTCTTCCCAAATTTTTAAACATGCATCGAGATCACTTCTAAATTCTTTCTCACCTCATAATAAATGGTTGACACGCTTCAGAGCATTTTGCATTAAATGCCATTTACATAATCGATGATAAGTATTTGGCATCACCAATGAGACGGCTTTTGCCATTGCTGGATCTTGATCAGTAAAAATTGTATTTGGTTTCTTCCCAGACATTGCTTCAAACAGCCACTGAAATGTATCAATAGTTTCATCATATAAAAGGGCATCCCCAAATATCACAGACTCTCTATGATGATTAAACCCAACAAACATTGCAAGGGGTCGATACGCCTTATTAATTCTGTACGTTGTATCAAAAGAAACTACATCTCCAAATAACTTATAATCAACAATCATTTGCGCATCTGCCCAAAAAATATTTGTTATTAGTTTTGAAGCATCTAACTGTACTGCATAATAATAGGAAGGATTCTCTTTCCTTTGTTTCTGAAAGTATTTAAATAAACTCCCTGCCTTACCACATTTCTGTTCTTTTTTCCATTTACTATAATGGTAATTCTTTTGATCTTGCTTGGTGTAACCAAGAGCATCTCTACCACCAACTTGCCTGGCCATGAACTCATATGAATCCTTCAATTTTATACCACTATCATAAGCCAAATCAATTTCCATTGCTTGTGCTTTTGAGACCTTTCACTGGGATGGCATCATGTGGGCACTTTGTGGAATATGGAGAATATGATTCTAGTTGAGCTCAAGGCTATGTATAAAATATTTCCCCTTCTTTTTATCAAGCCGAATTATCATATGAGCATTGCAACCTGTCCTTGTTTCAGCTCGTTCATACTTATTTTCACCATCTCTCTCCCATGGGGCTTTATTTCCCTCTTTACAACAAGTAAACTTTCTTGAAGTCACCACACCGTCTTTTTTTCTTTTCTTGCACCATTCTTTACGAATACTAAATCCAATCATTCTTCCACACTCATTATAGAAGCCCTATGCCTCTTGTTCAGAACCAAATTTAATGCCAAGTTTTGGAATATAATCAGTATCCAACTTTTGACTATCATCATTGTTTTCCTCTTCCATGTAACAATTAAATATAAATCAGAATGTACAAGAAATGTGAATTACCACTGAAAAATGAAAATAAATGAATGAATGGTGGCAGAACTTTTGTAATCTTATACATTATTTGCCTAAATTTATTAATAATGACAGAAAAACCCACAAATTTAATAATATTTAGCCTAAACTTAATCTTATAATTATTTTGACATCTCATAAACATAGGATTGAATAAGAAATCAAAAGTAAAGATGGAAATACCTTTTCTGATACTCTGACACTCTGACAATTTGCAAAGAAATTTCTTCTTCTTCTTCACTCTTTTTTCTAAATATTATACCAAATAGTTCTAAAATCTGATTTGGCCGACAGGCTGGAAAAAGGAAAAATAAATAAAAATAGAGGGAGAACTTGGGCAAAAAAACATATTTTTCTTATTGCTATTTATGTATTTTGGCGCTGAGTTTTGCTACTAAAGAGTCAATGATGTTAAAAAAAAAAAAAAAAAGGTTATCGCGAGTGTGAGCAGAAGCAGCAACGTTAGTCTTGGGTGGGCTCTGTTAGTTTTTGCTTAAAATTTTAATGAGGTGGCATTGAGTTTTAATCTCCACCGTTGGTTTATTAGTGAGTGATGTGACAGCTTCTATTTAAAACAAAAGGAGATATCTTGTTAAATTTTTATTGGAAGTAAGCCAAACCCTAAATAAAAAGCAAAAAGGACCCCCACCCAGATTCAAACTTTATGAGTTATGATCCATGTCGCGAAGAAAAGAAAGAATTCCAACAAGAAATTAATGATAAGATTATAAGGTTACACTCCTCTTGATCAAACATACCTCAAATCTCGTACCACGAAAAAAATGCACAATTTTTGCTTCAACTCTTCCACATGATTGATTATGATTGGTGAATAAAAAGTAATGGGTATCATCTCAGTTTGCCAAGTTGTAGCAAAAATTGTGAATTTGTTTACGGTGGTAGAAGAATTCTACATACCTACTCATGTCAAGCACCAAAATCTGCAATGGCATGTTGATCACAGCACATTGCACTCTTTTTTTTAAGAAACAAACACATACACACCTTAAGGAGAGGGAATGAGGTTCTAACAGCGTATTGGACTATGATAGCATATTAAATAAGCATAATTCTTTGAAAGGACCGATGGGAAACAAACCAAGAAAACCATGCTCACACCAAATCTTTTTATTTATTTCTTTTTAATTTTTTATGAATAACTGAAATATTTGTATTAAGAACTTAAGGAACAGAGTAAGATGAAGAAGCCCCTTCTCCTCCAGTAGGATTCAAAACAAAATCTGGGATGGTGGAGATGGAGTGTCTTCCTCAGATTACACCAAATCATTATTACATGTCAGATACACTCAAAATCATATATCAAGCAACCATCAATTGCAGTGTTTTCATACCATATCAATTTGGTAACCAGGAAAAAATAGATGTCTTCCTCAAATGTTAAAGTAAAGCATTTTCACAAGCTGCTCACAAGTAAACCTGACTGAAGATGCTGCTAGGCTCCAAGCTACAGCCATATCCACAATTGTTTAGTACTACATGAATTTTCTTGTTTTATCAGATAAACACACAGTCAATACCCATATGCATACTTGGCCCAATGCAACTTAGATTGAGCCAACATCTCAGCACGTTCCGCAGTTAGTCTCTCCTTCCAATAGTCTTTGCACCTGTAAGAACTTTCGAGGGTCAATAATGATAACGTTTTCTTATACAACGAAAGGAGGCTTACATCTCTTTACCTTCTTTTTAAGAGGATATCCAGTTCTAACATGTGCACTGCTTTTGCATATACTCCAACCTGCACCAGAGCATTTTAAGAAAGAGATCAAGTAAATGACTCAAACATTAAATCTTCGTTTTGTTTAGATCTAACAATTTGCATATCAAAATAAACATTAGAGGTTAACAGTGACATAAATTTTATATTTTTTTCAAGAGAGAGAGAGAGACATTCAAAAGCAAATTTAGCATCAGAACTTTCAACTAGTTTTCTAAAGAAGATAAACTCAAGAAAGATTGTAAGGATGATATTTTATCAAATCCATGTAAGTTAAACTTCAGCATGTTTAAGTACAGAATATAAACTTGCACCACAAAGAAAAATCCACCACATAATTCAAAATTCACAACTCACTTTTGGAGATCTTTAATAAATTTTCACATGTAGGCTATTCAACACCCGCTCTAGAACTCTGCTCCTTTACTAGAAATATACTTTTTTTTTAAAAGAGAGGAAATCATGAATTATAGGTAGGAAAGCATCCAATGATTAAAAAAGCGGCAGAAAGATAGGAGAAAGTTAAAGGACAAGGCTCTATCAATTTTATAACAAAGTGATTATGTTTATTAACATGTTTTTTCAAAACACAAACTTGCACCAGCCAACTGGAATGTCTGAGCATACCGGAATTACCTAACTACAATTTCGTATTTCAATTTGTTATTAGCTAGAAAAAAACTAGAAACCAATTGTTTAAATTTCAACATGTGCTATGGAAGTTTGCTCATTTACTACAAATGTACTTTTTAAGAAAGTAAATCACGAACTTTAACTGAGAAAGCATCTGTTATTAAAATGGAGAAAGCAAGTGAGAAGGCCCAACCAATTGTATAATAAGATCAAGTTTATATGTTTGCATAAAGTGGAATGCCAAATTGTAATTTAAAATATCAATTTTTTTCATTTCCCAGATAAAATAAATAAATACAAGACAAGACATAAATGACATAGAAAGGCGTGTTTTTTTATATCAATTAGTGCTGCCCAATTTCTTCATATACTAAATACAAACCTCTCTGCATATTGGACACTTCGACTTTGGACTTGCCGCTCTAAGGCCTTCCAAGAGAAACACAGAAGCAGATGAACAAGCACAGGACTTACAGAAAAGATGACCACAACTCAAAGCATACGGATTAAAAACAATATCCTGTAACAGTGTAATTAAATAGACATAAGAGAACACATACAAAATCCAAAATTTTGTTTTCTTTGCAGTATGACTGAAAGTAAGATCTCACCAAGCAAATAGCACAAGTCAGATCAAATTCTAGCTTTATCAGATGTGGAAGCATCAATGTCATTACAGGTGGGTTCACATTGAAATCACAGGAAAAGTTACTAGCAAACTCCTTTAAGTCTCCATTATCTGATCCATTAGAATTCAAGTAAAAGGCGCCCAATTCTATAAGCCAAGGTGATTGCAAAAGCTCAACATGTTCAGCCCGCAACTTGGATTTGAAATTCCTTCCATTTACAGATCCATGAATCTAAAATAGAACATTAAAATCACCGAAATCATTGTTTGATACAGAAAAAATATCAACAAAATCAGTAAGTCTAATTAGTAGATAAAGACAAATTGGGGGCATACTTTGTCATACTTCTTAAGAATCTTTCTGATCGCAATCGCATTCATGAGAGCATATTCAATCAGCATCCATCCTTCTAGTACCATGGCTTGCTGATCATTCCTGAAACAACGACGCAAGTTCAATACATATCTTTGCATTCCAGTAGCAACATGAAGATGAAGGAGATGCCTGACTCTTGAGCTAAAGCATCCAGCTATTTGTGAAGCTTCCTTCATCAACTCAGAAAAGAACTTCTGATCACACACTACAAATTCCACAAAGCTTCATAACTTTTAGAGTATGTCAAAGAAGCAAAAAAATCAATCATGGCACAAACAAAAATTTTATATATATATATATATATATATAAAAGAACTTCTGACCACACACTACAAATTCCACAAAGCTTCATAACTTTGAGAGTATGTCAAAGAAGCAAAAAAATCAATCATGGCACAAACAAAAAATATATATATTATAGGTCTCGATTAAGCCTTATGCAGAATTCTCACAAATGGGAATGTAATAATCCTACAAAAAATTCCTCTTCCTTCATCCTTCAGATACTCTTAAGCAGAAATTATTTCACATTTAGTACAATTTAAAAAAATTAATTAAATAAGACAATAATATAAACTTTTCAAATACTTAAGAAATTTCCTAATGTCCTATGACAGTTGACTCCATTTAAAACTAACATTTCTTAGTCCTTTCCTCAAAAACTAAAAACTCAACTTGGATTGGAGTGAACCCATGATTCTTATAATTATTTAGAAATTAGAATACAGAATTGACCTTTCACTGTTATTTGCTTCATCAAAAGCAACTTTTCATCACCATTTCCCTATCGCTTAGATTGGAGAGCTAACCCATTATTGAACAAGGATTTTTCTATAAGAGAAAAAAAAAAAAAAAAAAAAAAAAAAAAAAAAAAAAAAAAAAAAAACTTACATGGGCAAGATTGGCATTGGCAGCCAGAAGAATCAGAAGTGCAAGAGTGACGTAAAGCGTTGCAGCTCCGACAGGTGTTGAGTACTTTCTTGAGAGTGTTATATTCGACATGCCCACATTTTTCCAAGAACCTGTCCTGTTCTCCATGCAGGTACTCCGTGAACGCCTCTCCAAATTTCATTTTTTTTTCCCAACTTTTTCTCTTTTTTTCAATAATTAGATTTTGTACAGCTTGAATGATTTTAATACTTTTCACCAGTATTTGATTTTCCTTTTTCTTTTTCTTTTTTAAAACCAGTTGGTTGATGAAGAAGGGCGAAATTTTTTTGCAAACTTCTATTTTACCTTCCTCAGTTCTTTTTTCCTTTTTTCACTGAACCTTCCTCAGTTCTCTCAACAATCGAAAACGCGGTTCGAATGTGAATATAAATATATATATATATATATATATATATTTATATATATAGTCAACTCAACCACACGTTTACATATATATAGTCAACTCAAGTGGCAATTTTTTTAAGTTTTAGGACCCGTTTGAATATTTACTGGAAATTGAAAACACTTTAATAAAATAAATTTTAAATGTGTGAATAATATCGTGGGACTCAATTTTAACTTAACATTTATATTTTTCTGTACTTAAAAGTCTCGCAAATAGTGCACAAAACCCACAAAAAAACGCTAAATGCTTTCTCTTTTAGTTTTCAGTGCAATCCAAACTCATTCTTAGAGTATTTGCTTGCTCTTCTTTCTTCAAAAAAAAAAAAAAGGTATTCGCTTGCTTGTGCAATTTTTTTTTTCCTTTTTTTAGAATGGACAAAGATTAGTTCCAAACATACTTAGAAATATCTTTTCCAACTCATTACATGATACTTTATAAAACTATTCATGTATATATATTATTTAAACTATCTTCATCATACATGCTTTACCCTTACAATGAGGCTCTTTTAGTGTCTGTTTGGCATGATTAATTTTGTCAACTTATTTTACCATTCAGCTTATTTTTGCTACTATTCATGGGTTTCACTACACTTTTTGATACTATTCATAGGTCTCACTGTATTATTTCAGCTAACTTTTACATTTATCTATAGTACTTTCAGCAAAAAGTTTTCAATTTCAGTAAAATAAGCGAATCTCAAACAGACCCTTAATGTTATTTTCATTGGGCAAATTACAATTTAGATGTTGGATATTTTTATTCAAATATCATATTTTATTTTAATTCTTGTTTAAGTAAATTGAAGAAATCTATTTTTCACATAATTACAACTTAGCTGTTGGATAGATGGAAGGTTTTCAACAACTCAAGTGTATAGCTCTTTTCTAAATTATTTATATGCTATAATAAGTTACCATATATATAAACATTTACTATTTGGTTTAATGAAAAGTCAACGGTCTAAGTAACTCAATCTAAGTCTCTATGGTCAATATTTTGAAATAGTGAGCTCTTGTGAGGTTTTGTTTAGGGAGAGTGTTTGATTCGTTTTATGTTTTGTTTTTGGTTTAAAAGGTGTTAGTCTTATGACAAATGTGGAGCTAGGTTACGGACCCCTAACGAAAATGACATTAGGTAAGTAAAGTGTCAAAATTCAAATAACAGGTAAGTAAGTTGAATTTCGGGCAAACCACAGTGGATAAATTGTAATTTTTCCTTTTCCATTTATCCAAATTTGAAGTTTACATAGTTGCTCACTTAGGAGTGTCATGAGAATACCTTAAAAAATGAACAAATTAAGATGAGAGAAATTTATAATATGAGAGATTTAAAGATGCAGTGCCTACCTTTATGAAGGCAATAGAGTAATTAGAGAAATAAAGACAAAGAGAAAGCAAAAGAAATATAATGAAATTTCTTAAAAACAAATGATATGTTCATTCATTCTCAATTGAGTTTTGAGTGATTGACTTCCTTTGAAATTAGTGAGAACGTGGGAATAGATGTGCAATATTAAATTTGTTTTTTAGAAATTGAAGAAGAAATATAAAGGATGATAAAGATGGAGAGACATGTCGAATGACGTAACTGCATGTTATTGGGAGTATAAAGTTAGTGTGAATATGGGAGTAGATATGTTCAAGAGAACAAAGAAAATGTATGTAACTTTTTTTAAAAGAAAAATTGTTTATTGGTATTCTATTTTTAAAAATTTATATAAAATTTAGGAGTTTAAAATTAGTAATTTTACATGTCTAAATTATTTAAATTTTCTAAACATGTGAATTTGATAGTATTTAGGGTATCAAAAAGTAGGAATCCAAACAAGAAAAACCTCTTAAATAGTAGTATAGACAAGGCACATAATTTGTAAAAAAAGTCATATGACCAAATAAGCAAATATACACATGAATTGTCTCTTCGATTGCTACATAATGGGTTGGAAGAAGATAGCTTCAAATATATTTGAAACCAAACTTTTTTCTTTTAGTATAAAAACCTACTTTTTTCTATTTTATATGACCACTTTTTAAAAACACTCACATTAGATTATCTATTATATTGTCTATTGAATAAAAATATCAATTTTCCTTGAGGTTTTAATTGTTTCTCTCTCTTCATGCATCATAATCACCATCCATTCTCTTCATTCATGCTCGAGAAACACAAAAAATGAATAAAAATGCATATACATAGCTATAGTAGTTAGAGAACTCACATCAGTGGGTGCATAGTAGAAAAAAGATGTTTACACAATTTTCCTTAAAATTGACCCATATCAGCTTGTTTATAGTTGTGCAATTTACAAAAGAGCTACGATAATTGTGTATATGCACGATTATTGTGGTTGTGTATACATCATTTAATTAATTTCCTTTTTTTTTTTTTTTATCACTCTTCTTACCAAAGTCCTCCTATCTCTTGGTTAGTTGGTCTCTTTCCCCTTTTTTTTTTTTTTTTTTTTTTTTTTTCATACCAAACTTTTCGTCCCTTGGTTTCTTAAAAAAAATTTCTCTCTTCATACAAGACTCCTCTTCTCCTTTGATCCCTTTTTTTCTCAATCTTTGTTTTCCTTCCTTATTTATTTCTCTTCCCCTTTATTCTAGACCACCACCCTAAACCAACCATAAAACCACTGCTTGACCCAGCCTCTTTTATTGTCTGACTAAAAAAAAAAAAAAAAAAACCAAACAAATAGGTCACGTAGTCAATCAAGGGTGTGTTGATGGAGGCTAGTTACTTGAGGAAGGGTAGGTTTATGATGGTTACTTGATGATGGGTGGGTTAATAATAGGTGTGGGGTTGATCAGTTGATGGTGGCTGGGTGGACTAATTGTGGCTAGTTGCTTGATGATGGTGGGTTGATGATGGGTGTGGGTTAATCTGTTGATGGTGGTTGGTTGCTTAGTGATTTTGGTTGTGTTAGATCTCTAAGAAAGAAGGAGCAATGAGAGGATTCTAGAAAGGAGAGTGTGAAGGAAATAATAAAAAATGGAGAATAATGAGTATTTTATTGAAATAAATTTTTAGAATAGATAATCTATTATGGGTGTTTTTTAAAAGTAATTATATAAAAATAGAAAAGTATGTTCTTTTTGTTAAATAGATAGAAATTTTTAGAAAAGCTAATGCGAATGCTCTTAAAATGAAAAATGAACCATAAGTGCATGACTTTACACGAACTGAAATGGGTGATTTTTAAGGTTGATTGGCCAAAATTTTGCATTTAGGCCGTTTTGCATGGACTGATGCAAGTTCTCTCTTACTTGCCTAGCACATGTAATTCTTTTATTTTTTTATTACTTAAAAAAAAAAAAGTTTATGTTCAAACTTTAGAGTTATTTTCCTCCAAAACATTATGTGACAATTAAAGAGATTACCCATGTGTAGTTTAGTCACATAACTTTTTAAAATAATACACATAAATAGTCTTATAAATGGGCACGTATTGGGTTGGAGGAAATCCTCCAAAAACCGAGAACACCAACCAAATTGACAGATCTACACTTGATTGATAGCTTTTGATGGCTTTTGACTACCTTGATAGTTGTGGGGCCCAACAATTCGTGGACCAAGCCCATTTGCCCTTAGAGAGTCCGAGGGCCCAATCCGAGGAGAACTGTGGCCCAAGCTCCATGACGCAGAGCACAGACCAATTTTGGGAGGCAGCCGAGGACAGTCTAGTCCTCGGCAGGCCCATAATCCGCCCAGAATAAAGGGATAAATTCGTAAGGAAATCCAAAATACCTTGGGGCGATTACCCTAAATACCCTTCTGGATAAGGCCCAATGCCTGACAGAACCGTACTCTGCAGCTTTATCAAGTCATCCCCAACAATTCCGGGATTAGACTGATGGGACCAATGTCAGTATTTGTAAAGACTGACCCTACACGTGGACGAAGGACATCGAATGCACGCTAGTATAAAAGGAGAAGTAAGTGAATCTAGTAAGGGGGGAGAAAAAAGAAAGACTTCATGAATAAGATCGCCGGAACGATCCATGCACAGAACAGAGAAGGTCCTCCGTTGGACAGCCGGAAAGGATCACAAGGGTCCTCGGATCAAGTCCGAGGAGCCCATTCTCAGAAGTGGCAGCATGGCGGGGCTTTAAACGTTTAGGCCCAGTCCATTTTCCACAGGGACCTTTCTGAAATCCAGACCGGACCATCGCCCCGTGACCAAGCCCAAGCTTTTCAAGCCCACTCTCTACAAATCGTATTGTAAGGGATCTCTCCCGCGTGAACCCAAAAATGTCACTGGGCCGCGCAGGAATCGTGTCCTTACAATTGGCGCCGTCTGTGGGAAGCATGCGCGCTTGGCGCAGGTGGCGGTGGAGTCAACTCTCTACTAAGCAAATCACGGAGCTTCCTCCGTCTCCTTTGACGTGCAGCTGTTGTTCCGACATAAACTTCTGCTAGGGGCTACGCCTTGCAGCGCCCATGGCGTAGGCAGCCCTAGGGGCTCTTGGCCTCAAGCCGGCTCTCCCCGCCCTGATCTAGGGGCTTACATCCGAAAAACAAACAAATACAAAAAACAAATCTCAAAAGCTTTGGACAGAACCAAGGTCTTGCATGGTCCTCGGACTCAAACCTATGGGGAAACCAAGCACAAGAGATCAAAATCAAAAGTTTTGGACAGAACCAAGGCCTTGCATGGTCCACGGACTCAAGCCTGTGGGGAAACCAAATACAAAAAAAAATCTCGTAAGTTTTGGACAGAACCAAGGTCTTGCATGGTCCTCGGACTCAAACCTATGGGGAAACCAAGTACAAGAGATGAAAATCAAAAGTTTTGGACAGAACCAAGGCCTTGCATGGTCCACGGACTCAAGCCTGTGGGGAAACCAAACACAAAAAATAAATCTCGTAAGTTTTGGACAGAACCAAGGTCTTGCATGGTCCTCGGACTCAAACCTATGGGGAAACCAAGTACAAGAGATGAAAATCAAAAGTTTTGGACAGAACCAAGGCCTTGCATGGTCCACGGACTCAAGCCTGTGGGGAAACCAAACACAAAAAATAAATCTCGTAAGTTTTGGACAGAACCAAGGTCTTGCATGGTCCTCGGACTCAAACCTATGGGGAAACCAAGTACAAGAGATGAAAATCAAAAGTTTTGGACAGAACCAAGGCCTTGCATGGTCCACGGACTCAAGCCTGTGGGGAAACCAAACACAAAAAAAATAAATCTCGTAAGTTTTGGACAGAACCAAGGTCTTGCATGGTCCTCGGACTCAAACCTATGGGGAAACCAAGTACAAGAGATGAAAATCAAAAGTTTTGGACAGAACCAAGGCCTTGCATGGTCCACGGACTCAAGCCTGTGGGGAAACCAAATACAAAAAAATAAATCTCGTAAGTTTTGGACAGAACCAAGGTCTTGCATGGTCCTCGGACTCAAACCTATGGGGAAACCAAGTACAAGAGATGAAAATCAAAAGTTTTGGACAGAACCAAGGCCTTGCATGGTCCACGGACTCAAGCCTGTGGGGAAACCAAACACAAAAAATAAATCTCGTAAGTTTTGGACAGAACCAAGGTCTTGCATGGTCCTCGGACTCAAACCTATGGGGAAACCAAGTACAAGAGATGAAAATCAAAAGTTTTGGACAGAACCAAGGCCTTGCATGGTCCACGGACTCAAGCCTGTGGGGAAACCAAACACAAAAAACAAATCTCATAAGCTTTGGACAGAACCAAGGTCTTGCATGGTCCTCGGACTCAAACCTGTGGGGAAACCAAGCACAAGAGATCAAAATAAAAAGTTTTGGACAGAACCAAGGTCTTGCATGGTCCACGGACTCAAGCCTACGGGGAAACCAAGCACAAAAAAACAAATCTCATAAGCTTTGGACAGAACCAAGGTCTTGCATGGTCCTCGGACTCAAACCTGTGGGGAAACCAAGCACAAGAGATGAAAATCAAAAGTTTTGGACAGAACCAAGGCCTTGCATGGTCCACGGACTCAAGCCTGTGGGGAAACCAAACACAAAAAAAAATAAATCTCGTAAGTTTTGGACAGAACCAAGGTCTTGCATGGTCCTCGGACTCAAACCTATGGGGAAACCAAGTACAAGAGATGAAAACCAAAAGTTTTGGACAGAACCAAGGCCTTGCATGGTCCACGGACTCAAGCCTGTGGGGAAACCAAACACAAAAAAAAAATATAAATCTCGTAAGTTTTGGACAGAACCAAGGTCTTGCGTGGTCCTCGGACTCAAACCTATGGGGAAACCAAGTACAAGAGATGAAAACCAAAAGTCTTGGACAGAACCAAGGCCTTGCATGGTCCACGGACTCAAGCCTGTGGGGAAACCAAGTACAAGAGATAAACATCACAAGTTTCGGACTCAAACCTATGAGAAAACCAACTACTCGTAAGGAAAAACTACATTACGTAGAATTTGGATTCATCTGAGGAAAGCTCCCCACTCGCCATTGGGACAGTTCCCAAACTGCGGGGATTCGCAAGTCTGCTCTTAGATCTGCAGCACCAAGGGAATCGATGCGACTTAGGGCAATACGTCACCTGAGAAACAATTTGAGTTCTTTACCCTCCGTCAACTCCTTGGACGGTACTCTCATACTTATCACAGAATATTCAATTGTTATTTTTGCTAGTTTCCTGAGTTAAACCTGCTATGAGTTATCGCCGTAAGGTTTGGTAGTGTTGGTACATTAGAACTGATTGGATTATGTTTCAAAACTTCCTGCTCTAAGTATCATTGAAGAAACAGACACAGGGAGCACACCCTTCCACAAAATAATGTTGCAAAAAGAGTAGTATTCAAAATAAGTAGGCAAAATTTCTTTTCTTATTAGAACAAAGAAACAGTACAGCATACAACAAAAAGCTGAAATCAACTTGTGATAAAACTTGCTACATGATAGAAAGGAAGGTTACAAGGAAGCAAGAGAAGGCCGAGGAGGTAGCACAGACGAGACGTGGGCTACTGCTTCGAGGCCTTGTCCCTTCCCCCATGCTTTCGCATGCCCATAGCTCCGGCAGCAAAGGAGCCCAACTTGAGCCTCACGCCGCAGTGGGGAGGATGCAGGTAGCACAGAGGAGAGGTTGGCTACTGCCTCAAGACCTCGTTTCATCCTCAACGCTTTCACGTGCCCGAAACTCAGGCAGCAAAAGAACCTGACCTCAGGCTAACACCATCTACAAAGAAGATGCAGGGAGCCGAAAGTTGGGAAGCCCCCGCAGAAATTTGCCGGCTGCAAGGTAGACAGTGCTGATGGTGGAAATTCCTTCTTCGGACATACCAAAAATCTGGCATGACCAAAACCTGCTTCGGATTTTGACTAAAAGCGTGGGAAACACCCTCTCCCCCCTGTCATAAGGGAATATTTCTTTGAATCTATGCCTTCGTTGCCCGTATATCACTCTTCTGAGCTTGAGGAGAACGTGGCGCCTTTGCGGCGGAGAGAGTTTTTTCTTCCCCGACCCTCGTCTCAAACATGACTTGCTGCGGGAGGAAGCTGAAGGAGGAGACTAAGGAGCTGGTGCCTAGGCAAAGAAACTTGCTCTCTTATTTATTTGAGGAGATAGGGTGGTGGCATTTAATTAGCGCAGCTTCCCGAGGAACGCTACAGACAAAACGTCTCCAGCTCGACTTCCAACAAACCTCTGCAACGACAAGACTAAAGGAGCCTCGTCGAGGTGCACCTCGAACATCGGGACACCCAGAAGTACCGCGTGGCCAAAGATTATGGAAATATCTCATGATCAGTGGGCCTAGTAAATTCGCGGCCCATGCCCTTGCTACATGATGGCCCACGGACTACGGCCCACGCCGGGTAATAACTAATGCCGAGGACAACCTCCTGCCCGGCCGCGTACGGGATACCTAAGGAGAGGGAATAAAACAGAACCAAGGCCTTGCATGGTCCTCGGACTCAAGCCTATGGGGAAACCAAGTATAAAAATTATTATTATTACAAGTTATGGACTGAACCAAGACCTTGCATGGTCCTCGGACTCAAGCCTATGGGGAAACCAAGTATAAAAATTATTATTATTACAAGTTATGGACTGAACCAAGGCCTTGCATGGTCCTCGGACTCAAGCCTATGGGGAAACCGAGTATAAAAATTATTATTATTACGAGTTTTGTATAGAATCAAGGCCTTGTATGGTCCTCGGACCCAAACACGGTATCAAGCCTCCAGTTCTCTCCTCGGCCAGCATGGGTAATCATTACTTTTCACTGGTCGGCCTTATTGGGCCAAACACTTATATTAGAGTTATGGCAACATCTTTTTATTATCAAGTATTTTGGTCTTAGTTGTCATCGGTTTAGATACTTTCTCATTAAGCCGAGCAGCATTTACCAATATACAAAAACATAAACGGAATATGCAAAATGAAATAATAAACACTTTTATTAATATAAGAGATTATTACAATGTACGAAAAAGGGCTCAAACAAGCCTATACAAAAGGAGAACTGCTGAAGCAACAATAACACTCGCAGTACAGAGAAGTAAACAGTCAGGCTTCTTCTAAAACTCATCTTCAAGGTCTCTTCAGTCTCTGCCTCAACATTGCTCATATCATGACAAGAACCTTCTTCGGAAAAGGATGAGGGACAAGGAAGAAGAATTGAAGGAGAAGGAAGAAGAATTGAAGGAAAAGGAAATAGTAAGGAAGAAATCAATGAAGAAGATAGAGGAGATGAAGGAGGAAGATGGAGGACATGAGTAAAGAAGGAGGAGAAGAAGAGAGAAGGGACGAAAAGAAAGAAAAGGAGCAAAAGAGGGAAAAGGGAAGGCACCAGGACGGAACTGGTGCTGGGAAGACTATAAGAGGAAAGCGGAGGAGGGCACCAAGGAGCAAAAGAGGGAGAAGTAGAAGCACTTAGCCCCTGCCTCAGCCCTGACTCCTAACACGTTGGTGCCATATTAGGTATGCTCATGAGGAGCCGGGTGGTGCTGGTCTTGGTTGTTCTCGACTCAGTCGCGCCGAGAGTTCGACACGACGAGTCCCTGCTTCGGATTTTGGCTGAAAGAGAGGCGAGACAGATCTTAAGTCTGCGCCACCCTTGCCCTGATCGAGCCATTTCAAGCTTTATCAGAATATGGTGTCTAGAGGAGGGGCATGATTTCTTCATCATTTGGTGCGATCTCAGAAGAATAGAAGGGAGTTAGTACGAAAGTGATGGCCTCCTGCTTGCCTTCTTATAGGAAGAGCAGAACGGATGGCATTAAATGCATTTAACCTTCCCAAAGAATCTGAAGAAAAAAGAGGCGTCCGTTCCACTTCTCCACCTTATCAAATGAGCCGCTGGACATAAATGAGCCTCATTAAGGGGAATTCATTAAGGGCGCGTCTGGGACATCCAAGCGGCAGGAGCAGATTCCGAGCGGATTAAAAGGAATCCCTCAAAAACCGCCTGACTTCCTGAGAAACAGCTCACATAAATGCGGGATTAAGCTAAATGGGCCATATTAAGGGCCCGGGTTTGCCAAAACCCTCCTTTCCAATCCGGAATTCGGATAGAAGGGTTTTGAGGGGCTATTGTGGGGCCCAGCAATTCGTGGACCAGGCCCATTTGCCCTTAGAAAGTCCGAGGGCCCAATCCGAGGAGAACTGTGGCCCAAGCTCCATGACGCCGAGCACGGACCAATTTTTGGGAGGCAGCCGAGGACAGTCTAGTCCTCGGCAGGCCCATAATCCGCCCAGAATAAAGGGATAAATTCGTAAGGAAATCCAAAATACCTTGGGGCGATTACCCTAAATACCCTTCTGGATAAGGCCCAATGCCTGGCAAAACCGTACTCTACAGCTTTGTCAAGTCATCCCCAACAATTCCGGGATTAGACTGATGGGACCAATGTCAGTATTTGTAAAGAATGACCCTACACGTGGACGAAGGACATCGAATGCACGCTAGTATAAAAGAAGAAGTAAGTGGATCTAGCAAAGGGGGAGGGAGAAAAAAAAGGAGACTTCATGAGGAAGATCGCCGGAACGATCCATGCACAGAACAGAGAAAGTCCTCCGTTGGACAGCCGGAAAGGACCACAAGGGTCCTCGGATCAAGTCCGAGGATCCCATTCTCAGAGGTGGCAGTATGGCGGGGCTTTAAACGTTTAGGCCCAGTCCATTTTCCACAGGGATCTTTCTGAAATCCAGACCGGACCATCCCCCCGTGACCAAGCCCAAGCTTTTCAAGCCCACTCTCTACAAATCGTATTGTGAGGGATCTCTCCCGCGTGAACCCGAAAATGTCACTGGGCCGCGCAGGAATCGTATCCTTACATTAACATTAGTACTTGTATTTGTATTTTCATACTATTATTTTTATTATGGAAAAAATTAACAAACCACTCAATGAGGAAAAAAAATTCATATCTTGGCTAATTTTTGTGCTCTCCCTAGAATTATATTGATCAATGAGAATATTATCAACACCAATAGATTTTATAAATTCTATATATACGATGTAGAATTCCCATATGTACCTGTAACAATCTACTTAAAGGTGTATCCCTCTAAGTTTAATAATCTACATATACTTTATAAATTCTACATATACAATGTAAAATTCTCATATATACCTGTAATAGCCTACTTAGAGGTGTATCCCTCTAAATTTAAGATGATGAAGTTCACCATGGAACAAATACTTGATGGTATTGATTTCTCAAATTTTGGTTTTTTTTTTTTTTTTTTTTTTTTTTTTTTTTTTTTTTTTTTTTTTAAAAATAGAATTATGTTACATAATTGAATATTAGTCAACAATTTAGATGCATATCAGTATTATGGTCTAAAATAGATTATGACATTATGTTACTTTGTAGCTACAAAAAAAGTTTATTAAATGTAATTGTTAAATTAATCTTTGCCCATACTATAAAATAACTAGTGTCGTTTCCATATATAATAAAAAATACAAAAAATTTAATAGGTGCATCAAATTTAGAATTAATATTCTGAAGATAACATTTAAATAAAATAACATAAACATAACCATACACATAAATATATAACCAAATAAAGTAACATAAATATATAATGTTACTAACAAATGTGATGTTAATTACCATCATAGAGATATTTTTACTATCCAATATAACATTGGTAATTTGGTACTATTAAACGTGACAATGTGAGGATTGAGAAAAACACAAATAAATAAATGACACTACAAATAAATGTTATAGTAGTTATCATCATATGATATGTAGTTGCTTTCCATAATAATTATATAAGAATTTAAACAAACAAAAAAGTGCAATTTTTTTTCTTTTTTTGAGATATCATAATTCGATGTAATATTATTGTCCAGTATAACGTTGTTGCCATCTAATTTGATGTTACTTATTTTCCAACATAAAAAAATAAGAAATTTAAAGCAAAAAATAAAAAATAAAAAAGAATATACCATACTATGTTAATTATTAGAGATATCATACCCAAAATAAAGTGCGGTTACTGTAAAAATTTTCAATCAATAAAGATAAATAGAAATAAAGGCTCTTATCAAAAAGAAAAAAGAAAAAAAAGGAAATAAAGGCTAGATTGGTAGCGTTCTTATCCATCTTGGTGGAAAATGTACAGGTTAATACTGAAGGGTAGTTTAACTGATGGAGTGTTCTAAGAAACTATATATTTGCTTCACAAGTCTAACTCCAAAAGTTAAAAAGATCAGCTATGTGATTAAGTCTTGTGGTTCATTAGCCTCAAGATTCTCATCATGAATTCTTGAGTTTAGCTCCCTCCATTAGTATACAACCGTCTCCTTGTCTCCTTCCAGTTACCTTAGAAATCTATTTATGAATGTAAGACTGAAGGATTGCCCATGTCTTAGGGATTAGTTAGGTTTTAAAAAGATATAGATATATCGAAAAAGAAATATTAAAAAAGCAAAAAGAAAAAAAGAAAGATCAGCTATGTGTTTTCAATTTTCAACTCCAAAATTTGTAAGAGGAAATTGAATATATTTTTCACAAACTGAAGAATTGTTTCATCTCAATGACTACATGTGACCTTAAATATCTTTTTCTTGACCTTATATATTTTTCACAAACTGAAGAATATAATTTCAACTCCAAAAAAAATATATGTTTCGTATATAGTTTTCTTGTACATCTGCCCAAAATCTCTATCCAATAAATCTTGATTCTTATTAATGTAAGTATGCTACTGCCCTCTAGGTTATATGATAAGCAAGATGCTTGTTTAATGATAAGAAACTCTATATCAATTTAAATTTATATATTGAGGTTACTTCACTAATTCCAGTAGTTAAAAGCTCAGATTTGTGTTTTTAATTCTAACATGATACTGTTTAGATGGAATTTAATTAGTTTGGACTTGGGAGTGACACACATCTATGCTAAGGGCACACTCATTTATTTAGCCCATGGTCAGATTGAGTTTTTGATTATTTGACAATAGTCTCTGAGTTATCTTTATAATTCTCTATGACATTATTGTTTCATTCTTTGAGTGCAGCCTTTGTAACTTTTATTTTTATGGACACGGTATTAAGTTAATGTAGGGGAATCATTTACTTTTATTTTTCAAGCATCTTGCACTACATTTTTACATAGGGTTAATTTAGCAACCACATTGCTTCAAAATGAAACGGCCTTTTTAAAATTTAAATAAAAAAACAAATAAAAAAACAACTATGATAGCCGTAGTATCTAACAAAAGTGGTGAGTGATCTGAAATTGTGATGGGTAGGGATGTGGCTGTTGTCTCAAGTACATCATTCAGCCATTTTGAATTAGTGAAGGCATGCCCCCAAAAACCCATACTCTACAAAATCCCATCTAACAGAAGGTGCAGGTCATGAACCCAATATCCATACAAACTCAGAAACAAAAATCCAACACAAGAACTCAATAACCCATAACAAATAGATAAACCCCAACCCCAAAAAAAAACCCATTTATCCTCTAAGAAACCTTTCAACAAACATCTTCCCTACATACATTCAATAATCATCAACATATAATTAAAGAAAAGTCACAAAAAAATAAAGAAAAACCCAAATTTTTGACAAACCCAAATCTAAAACAGACTGAGTATCAACGGTCTTAGCAGGAGGGTTTGGGTGCTTCGGCGCCGCGGCCACAGCCACTGCCACATCAGTGTACCCAGTAATGGTCGCCATATGTATAAAAAGAGAGAAAAGAACGAGAAGATCAATAGATGTTTAAATAAGTGTAGCGTTGGGCTGGGCTTTTTTGAATTTAGAATAAAGGGGTCATTTGGTTATAAATAAACAAATATCTAATGGGCCGGATATTTCCATTTAAGAAAAAGTTAAACTAATCCTAAAAAAAAAAAAAAAAAAATCTAATTTCTATCTTTTTTCTTTAAAAAAAAAAAAACTAATGGGCCGTATAGCATATCCCGGCCCAACCTTCTTCTTTACTAAATAACTAATGGGCAGTGGATTTTTTGAAAAAAATAATAATAAAGGAGAGAAAAAAGTTACTCAATGTGAATTAGATGATAATTGAGCAAAATTCTTGAAGCATCTTCTTTACAAGGGCATCGAGCCATGACTTATGAAAGAGGATAGGAAGTAGGCTTCATTTTCTTAGTTGTAGTTGCTTCAATTAGTAATTGTTTGTATACACAATTTTGTGTGCTTGTCCCATATTGCCAAGATGTTAGAAGTAAGCTTTATTAAATGGCTAAGATACCTTGAGAATTGAGTACTCATTTTGGAGTGAACTTGGGGCTTATGCCTATGAAGTTTTCATCTACTCCTCTCTTTCTCCTTAATTACTAATTAAAAAAACAAAGAAAAAAAAAACCTTTAAAAGGTCCCTTGTGGGCTTTGTTTAACGATGACAAAGAGGGGGTAGTGTATAAGCTACCTTAGGAATTGAGTACTCTTGTTTGGGTGGGCTCAAATCTTATTCCTATAAAGTCTTCATCGATTCCTCTCCTACTAAATAAATGAACATAAACAACTTTCTTCTCCAGCTGAGTTCAACCTATTCATAAATAGCTAAATTCATTTATAGCTACTTGAACAATCCTACATGGAAGTTTGAGAATTTTTATTGGGTTAGAGGAAACTTTCCCTCTATTGACTTTTTCTCATCTTTTCTTCGGAGTTTAAGGTCATACATATGTTAGGTCGATATAATATTTTGTCATTTCATTATTCTGGAGATGGTTTGTTCAGAAACACTTGCCCGGTCAAAGTTTGTAAGAGGGACCAAAGGGTTGATTTTCACATAAGATGACTAGATTAGCATTTTTGTTTTCCATCAGCAATCACGTCCTCCAAAAGAGAATTTATATAATCTCTGGTCTTTTCTATATATATATATATATATATATATAATTGCATATTGTGGAAATTGAATAGAACTTATTGTTAATATGTTGTTAGAGAAGCTTCTGTTTTATTTTCATTTTTAGGCCGGATTTCTTTATTAGTGTAGATGCAATTTTTCTACATTTACCCAAAAAATATTAATATGATGATCCTCCCACGTAAACTTTTTTATAAGAACTGTTGATCATTAACGGTTTTATTGGTAATAATCGATGACTTCTTTAGGTGGCTGACAAAATGCATCGTGATGAACGTGTTTGTGTGATAGAAAGGACAAATTTAAGATACCTTTCTGAACTCCCCCAAAAGTTGATTTGGTGACTCTGAATCTTTCATTCATCTTAATTCTCTTGGTAAGCTTTCAAACAGTGGTAGAAAATCTAGTGTTCTTATGTGGTGAAGAATTTTTTGATTAGTTGCTTTCAACCCATCCTTCACCTAATAGCATGGGAGATTTGAAGTATCAAGTGATTGTGAGTTGTGTTTTTGATTGTTGCAAGTTGTAGTAATTATAGGGATAATGTTTTTAGATTATATATATGGCAAAGATGTGGAAATACAAATCAAGAATTTTGTATTGGTCATGGAATCCAAATCATTTATTTGATCATAGCAACGATTTAATTATCTCTCTATTCTGTTGTGCCTTAATTTAAATTTACTAATTTTCTCTTCCTCCCTATTTTTCACCTTCATCAAAATGGTGTTGCCTAATTTATTTTAGGTTGAAAAACTTAAGCGAAAGGACTCGGTTAGGTATCCTGTACCTTTATGCCCAATAACTATGTTATGGATCATTTTATTTATGTGATTCATATTTTAATGATGTTAATGTTGTTCTTGTCACAATTGTTGATCTATGCCCAATAATTTTATGTTGTTCTTGTCACAATTGTTGATCTGGGATCCAAGTTTAATTACATATATGAGTAATTGTGGTAATTAATGCAGCTAGCTACTCTTTTACTTCAATTGGTTATAAACTATTGATAGTATAGAGTAATAAAAAAATTTTGTTAGAATGATTTAGATCCATTCTGCTCAAAGTGATTACTAAAGCGTGCTTTCCGCATCGTTTAATTCAACAAAGAAAATATTCATCCTAATTTGTCTCTGTAATCATCATGATTTTGCTAAACAAAACTATAATCCTTGGACCAAAATATGCATTTTTTTTTTTTTTGTAATCTTATCTTATAAACTAGTTTACCTTAGGTGCATGTGATTGATAAGTACTGATTCCCTATCTTAGAGGCTGGAATTATGTTCATGTGTTTGATTTATGTACAATTACAAAATGCATGACAAAAATGGTAATTGCTAGTCAATAAAAATGGATTTAGCGTATCTTTCTAGTTTTGAAACAGTAACACCTCACGATGATATGTAAGACTGATTGCAGTAAACCTAACTTCTTTATGAGGAGGATGTCAAAGAAGAATAGCTTCTTTATGAGGAGGATGTGAAAGAAGAATAGCTGAGCTAATGGTAGGGTAGCAATCATAACCAAAATGGTGCACACTGCCTGTGAAAAAGTCAGCTTATAGTTAATTTGAGGATAGAAACAATGCTGCTCCTTAACTTGGCACAGATATCTGCAGAAAGCTGCTTTCTCTCAGAAAAACAGAAGATAAGCACGAGGATTCCAGTCAAGAAGTGAAGAATAAGCTGCAATCTCAATCCCAAGGGGGACAAACCATGCATATACCTGCCAATGATCAATTAAATTGAAAATGATTTGAAAATAAAATGCTTACTCTGGGGTTGATCCTCAGGTTCTAGCATGGAACTTATAGCAGCAAATTCAGAAAGGAATAAATAAGTGACGTTAGGAATGGTTCAAGAATTCGATGATTGATCCAAAGACCATGGTGCAAACATTCAAGGAAGCCATCAAGCAAGTGAGCAATGACCTCTAGGAAGTACAAATGATTTTCACTGCTGTAGTGTTCTTTTTACTACATAGGGAGTTCTACATTTTTTGCTTAAGGATAATTAATTAATCACAATATGATTGGCAATAAAGAGTGTTAGCTAACTCAAAATATTCATTTTATTTAGTTGTACAATAGTGAAGATCAAGGATACTTGCACAAGGATAGGATTGAGGCTACAGCGAATTCTAGGACTTAGATGAACTAGTATTTTTTTTTTTTTTTTTTGACAGTAGATGAACTAGTAAAAATTAAATCTGTAGGGGCTGGTTAAGGTTCATTAGGAATTTCAGACGATAGTATATTGATATTCATGCAAGACTATAAATAGAGACAAGGCAAATTGTGGCAGCTGATGTAGCGCGACGTTTTTTTGGTGTTTTGGATTGTTCCTATAATAAATAAAAATATAATTATGAAATATATTACTCATTATTAGATTAGTTTAAATTGTAAAAAAAAAATTTAATAAAACCACTATAAAAATAATTATCACACGTAACGCGCGGGTTCGCGACTAGTTTGTATAATTATCAAAGAACAAGGAAAATAATTTTTCACAACTTAAGATTTGGGATACCCTGCAAATGATGATCCCGGTCATCACATTTATCACACACTCAATAGTGTTTGCTGTACTTGAATGCCTACAAAAGAATAAGAATCTGAATTCTATAAACTTCAGAGACTATAAAATGAAAAGTCATACACAAAAACCTTAGAAGTGATAATCAGATGAATGCAAGCCAGCTTGCTGTAGGTCTAGTGTGGAATGATCACTCAACAAGTCACTTTCTTAAGGAGGTTTAGAAAGTAGCATGCCTGAATTGAACATGCTACGCCATTGAAACGATAATTGTCAAGACCTATTCAGCTAGACATTTCACCTTCACATTCTAGATCAGTGTCTAAAATATTTCTGAAAGGAAGTGTAAGGTTTTTCTAATTCCAAAAATGCTTCTACTCGCCTCAAGTTCACACAAACTGCAATAGAACATGCCTTCTTCACTTGTTTGTTGTTCAGAAGATTCCTCACTTGAATTGCTGCAGTTGCAGATAAAAGCACAAAGAGATGAAGCCAGTAAGAAACAAGATGAATACTTAGATGATGCATTCTTCTTCTCAATTTCAGTAGAACGGTCTTTTGAAGTTGCATCTTTAGTCCAACAATTAAACATGAAAGATGTTATTTTCATTTAGAGTATCTAATAATATAAAATAGGCAAAATCTTGTTACTAGTATAGTTTATAAGTGATACTAGTGGGCTTATAAACTAGTTACTAATTAAAAATTTCCTTGTATCACAAGATTTGTTGCACATAATTTACACAAGGGCAGTGCAGTCTTGGTTTGAACTGTAACTAGGGGGATATTGGTTGGCTAACAAAGCTGTTGATATCATTAAAACTTATCAAGTGAGAACATGTCCTTATGCTGTAATTTCATTTTGGATGCTATTAATGACATTATTATCTTTATCCGAACCTCATCCTTGCAGGGCTCAGAGCTTGGTATATGAGCGTTCAAACATTCAATTAGTAAAACTTGCTGGTGACTAATTTTTACCTGTCATACCAAATTTTATTTAAAAAAAAAAAAAAAATTATAAACCCTATGTATTCTTCTCTTGATTGTCTTTCTAAGACTACTGCATGATGTTGGCCATGGGACATTCTGCCACACGTTTGAGCATGAGTTTCTTCCTCGGGTTCTTAATGGCTTCACATAGTGACTTTTACATTCGCACTAAGAAAAAAATGACATCAATGCAGAGTCGTTTGCTTAAGATCTAAAGGTAGAGGTGTCGGAATCACCATTTCTAGACCAATATACTAAAGAGACATAATAAGATATTTTTTTTCTTCCATAATATTGGCTTAATCAATTATGCATGAAATTAGTTATAAAAAGAATTTAATTTATGAAATGAGAATTGTTCAAGAAGAATATGTTTGTCCCCTGTGTGCTCTCATTTTTACTCTCTTGTTAGTTTCTTTGAGACAAACTTGATTTCTTTTGAATGTCATATCAGGATAGTTCTACCAAATATTATAAGTCACAATGATTTTAGTGCCATAACTTGACATGTCAGTTGTACTTCTAGGTCACTCATTCAATTTCCTAATGCAATTAAGGTAAACTTTTAAGGTTGTCATGGCATTGTCCACACAGTTTTTAAATCTTGAGCTTGTCTAAGGTATTGAATAGTGGACATGCATGTGCCAGCACAAAGGAACCATAAGAATTCTAATAATTCATTGTATAGCTTGTCAAGTATCGGTGAATTAATAGTCAAAGAGGCTTGTAGTTTGATTTTCTTTTCATTGTGATTTACAATTGGATTTGCTATCTGACCTTAAGACAAGTGTCACCTTGTATCCCTTTTACTTATGTTCACTATTTACACTCCAAAGGATGAGTTTATATAATAATTAAAGATAATAGACCTTCTGTGCTCTGTCTTTTTAGTAGAATATGCTCTTTACCTTTTTTTCAATCTTACTTAGATAAGACTCAAATAATATATTTTTTTTCTGTGATAAAGGCTTGTGTAATTTATCACTCCTTAGTTTGTTTTTTTTTTTAACTGTAACTATTAATTACCATTTCATTCGAGAATTTAATCCTTTTTTTTGTGTGGTTATTACTTGAACATTGTCAGGCCTCATGAGGATATGTCTGTGAAGATGGTAGACCACATTGTTGATGAGCACAGTATTGACATTGATCCTAAATACCATACGAAAGTGAAGGTAAAATGTTATGCATAAATGTGCTTTCTTATTAACAGCCATTATTCCCAGAATATATCACTATTTCAGCTAGTGAAATCCCATCATGAAGCACAAATTTCAATTTTAATCAACCAATAATTGCTCTTATTGGCGGTGCTAAAAGTAGCTGTGCATTGTAACTCATATGTAAAAAGAAATATATATATATATATATATATTCATATGTTCACACTGCTTTGTATTATTATTCACATGTTTATGCTGTTTTGTATTATTATTCACGTGTTCACACTATAGTTCATATGTAATAAAAAATTTATTTTATTGTGTTGAAAACTAAAATAAAACAACTATGTTGGGTGTTTTGTAAAATAAGAAGATAAAATAGATAAAGTAGCTTTTTGTGGAGCCATATTGCTAAATTTATGGCTCCACCAATATGGATGCTCTAATAATGCTCTAAAGTTTCAGCTTGTATCAGTAGTTGCCACTCCTCCCAATAAGGCCAATTGGTCGGTCAAAACCTGCATTAAAATCATGAAAGCAGGCTGTTGTGTACCTGTGAGTTAGAGAGGCGGTTGGTACACAACCTCAATTACATTAGGTAGTTTTCCTTCGAAGATAGTAGCATTTCTGTGTGTCCAAATAAACCAAAGAGTGACAAAAATTTTTGGAATGCTATCCTTGAGTCTGGATTCTTTTCTACCTCCTCGGAGCGAATTGATTGTCCAATCCGTGATTGAGTTGTAAGATAAAGTGTCTACTCGGCTATAGAGAAGTTTCCAAATAAAAAGGATGAATTTTTTAGGGAGGGAAATTTTCCCAAGGGAAGTCCAAGATTAAGAGGAAACTAGTTGCAAACCCACACTATGCGTGGGAATATATATTTTGTAATATGATACAATTCATAATTTATTCTCTAAATTTTATCGAAGATATTTTTCTCCTAAAAAATTGAACTATTTCTAAAATTATTTTCCAACTCTCTATCTCTACAAATATATCATTATATTATTTTGGGTTTTTTTTTTTTTTTTTTTTTTTTTTTTTTTTTTTTTTTTTTTTTTTTTTTAAGATATGATATTTGTAACCCAATAATGAAGGGACATGCCAACACAACATTAGATTTCTATTTTTCTTCACATGATGAGATTGTATCATATTTTAATTCTTCTAAATTTTAAGGTGCAACCTTCGTACCAGTTGCTAAATCCTAAATTCCTAAAAGTGATGTCTAGTTAGTTGCCAACAAAAAAGAATAAGAACACAAAAAAGGAAAAAAAAGAAAAAGAAAAAAAAAAAAGAAGTAAAGTGAAGTTTTATAGGTTAGAATCATCACGTACAAAAACTTATTTACAATAAGGTAAATAAATAAAATACATATTAAACAAACCTTACTTCAGCAAAATGATCAAATTTAATAGACCCTCACTTATATCAATTTCCATCAAAGACCAAATTGCCAAATAGTAATGTGCCATTGATTCCACCCATGTCCACTATAGACATTTATCAATGTGTCCATATACAAATCACTCAATTGTGATTGTTTTGAATTCCCACATAAAATCAAAATAGAGTGTATATGAATTGTAAGTAAGTGAGTCACTTGTATTGCCATAACATGATCAAAATTGATGACAAACTTGCTAACTCGACCAATTGTTCTTACCTCAGAGAAGATGTCTATTAACATTCCAGGTTATGAATTTCAAATGGCTACAGAAAGTTATCAGATTGTATCATTTGCTATGCCCCAAAAATAGCAATTGGTTCTGCCTTCATTAGAACACATCAATAAGGAAAGAAATAGTAAAATCCAAAAGAAATAGTATTGTTAAGATTTGTCAAAAGCTCATGTACATAGTATTCTAGATATTCAAGAAGAGAAAATTATAAAAAGAAAATCAAGTTGTTGAAAAAATAGCATAATTCAAAATCTAAAACTAAAAACCCAATTATTGTTCATGTACACAGTATTATAGATAGGTGTGGGGCCCGGCCCAAAAATAATGGACTAATCCAAATTCAAGCCCGTCCGAGGAGCGTCCTGTCCGAAGAGAAATCACAGATAAAGCATTACTCAGTCCCAATAGCACCAAAAAAACCTGTCCGAGGAGTAACTCCTCCTCGGACATTACGAAGCCCAGACGAGGAACTTGCCCCCAACCATTTCAGCTCATCCTCCCAACATATAAAACGAATAAAATCCAAAATATCTCATGGAAAGCTACCACCACCACATTAATTGCGCCCCAACCACCCTCTTGGCCGCATTAACGAGGAAAAGACCTCTGAACAGTACTACCTTGGCCTCTGCAACTCACAAAGGGAGTGATAAGGGCGTCTGATGGGACAGGTGCTCAAGTAGATGCTTAGATGATCAACAAGTGTAAGGTTGAGATGAGAAGAGGAGAACTATATAATGTAGTGGAGTCCCTCAAAGAAGGGGACGGAAAAACTGTATTCGGAACTAAAGAAATATAATCATACGTTAGAGATCCATTCTTGTGTATTTATTTTCTACAACAATATTGTCCATGTATCAGACCGAATAGGCTCACTGAGGCTAAGTTCTTTGACCCATCCTCTACAAATATTTATTGTGGGTTGCGCCTTGGGCCAAGGCCTGATCAATAGAGTTTGGGCCAGGAAAATCGTGCAACTACAATTGGCGCCGTCTGTGGGAAGAACTAGGGCATCAGCTAGCGCAACGGTCAAGCATGGCAGAACTAGGTCCGCACCAGGAGAATCCTCACCAGGCTAACTCCCAACAGACACAACCCGCCGAATCCCAGAGGCAAAACAACCCCGTCAACCCAGGCGGTAGGGGAAATCGTGAGGGAAGTGTGCATACTATCCGGACAAGCCAGAGTCACACTCAGACAGGTAGTCATGTGTCCCAGAGGCGAAATAATCACCAGGCCATGCAGCGAGAGATAGATGATCTGAAAAGAAAGCTATGACGAGTGCAGCGAAAACGATCTCCTTCTGACTCAGACGAGTCCTCTAATGCGGAGGATGCGAGTTACCGACGGAGGTCAAGGACCCCCCCAAGTGAAACCTTTTCCTACGAAAAGGAACCATGCCCTGTGCGGAAGTATGAGAGCACATCCAGCAAGGGTTCGGGAAACGATGCCATGAAGAAGGCGCTGGACCAGATTTCAAGGTCCCCCTTCACGTATAAAATTGAAGGGGCTAAGCTGCCTCGACGCTTCAACCAACCGGCATTCGCCATCTATAACGGCCGAGCAGACCCGGTAGAGCATGTGAGTCAGTTTAACCAGAAAATGGCAATATACTCGCAAAATGAAGCCCTTATGTGCAAAATCTTCCCGTTCAGCTTGGGATCAATGGCGATGAAGTGGTTCAACGGCCTGAAGACAAATTCCATAAGCTCATACAAGCAGCTCACTCGGGATTTCTGCTCCCGCTTTATCACCAACACCAGAGTCCCCAGACCCCTCGGTTCGCTATTGTCCTTATCCATGCATGAAGGAGAGACTCTAAAAGCATACTCGGATAGATATTGAGAGGTGTATAACGACCTGGATGACAACCATGATGCTGTTGCTATCAGTACGTTCAAAAGCGGGCTCCCCACCAAGCATGGCTTAAGGAAATCCCTCACTGGTAAACCGGTTGCCAATGTTAATCAGTTAAGGGATAGGATCGACAAATACAAGAGGGTGGAGGAAGATCAGCTGCAAGGAAGGGGAAAGGAGAAGGTCATCCCCCCCAAAGCAAATGATTTTAGATTTGAGCGGTATAACCCTAGCCAGTCGAGGAGAGATTTTTCGCGACAGGCTGGGCAGAGCAACCCGCAGACAGTAAATGCTGTCTTCAAGGAGCCAGTACAGCAGGTACTGGAAAAAGTAAGGAACGATCCCTATTTCAGATGGCCGGGAAAGATGGCTGGAGACCCTTCCAAACGTAACCAGAACCTGTACTGCCACTATCATCAGGACCATGGGCATACCACTGAGGATTGTAGGAATCTATGGAATCACCTAGACCAGTTGGTCCGAGAAGGGAAGCTACATCACCTTCTGCACCCCCGAGCGGCCATCCCGGCCAGGTAGTACAAGAATCTCGAAAGGATGTGTTCTTAAGACCCCCCATCGGAACGATACATGTCATCCTCGCTGTACCAGGAAGAACTGGGCCACCCCTTCCCAGGGTACTAGCTGTTGATCGGCTCCCCTCCGAGGGCAGGCAGAGGGAACTCAAGAGGTCAAAAAAGGGAAGCTCTCTGATGCTGGGATTCTCGGACGAGGATAAGAGAGGAACTATTCAACCCCACGACGATGCCTTGGTGGTTACGTTGAGAATTGGGGGCTTCGATGTGAAGAGGGTGTTAGTAGACTCGGGAAGTGCGGTGGAGATAATGTACCCTGATCTATACAAGGGGCTGAACCTGAAGCCGGAAGATTTGACAGCTTATGACTCCCCCCTTCTCAGCTTCGAGGGAAGGATTGTTACACCAAAGGGACAAATCCGACTACCCATACAGACTGGGGCGGAGGTGGTGGAGGTAAATTTTATCGTCGTCGACGCTTACTCACCCTACACCGCAATAGTCGCCAGGCCATGGATCCACGCCCTAGAAGTCGTAACCTCCACACTTCACCAAAAAGTGAAATACCCATCCAGAGGACAAGTAGAAGAGATCCGAGGAGATCAGGCCGTGGCCAGGAAGTGTATGGTGGCCGCCGTTTTGCATAGGCCCCTAGTCGAGTCCTCGGTCCCAGAGAGCTTATAGCAACCAGCCACCTCGGCAAGGCAAGGCGATGGGCTGGCCGAGGAGATAAGGTGTGAAAGTTTAGATAAGATCGCTGTCAACAACGACCCGGAGAAGTTCTTTCAGGTCGGCTTTGAATTGCCTTCTCAAGAAAAGGAGGAACTGGTCAGATTTCTCAGAGAAAATGTCGACGTGTTCGCATGGGACGCCTACGACGCCCCGGGAGTTGATCCTAGCCTCATTTGTCACCACCTGAACGTTAACCCCTCTTCCACTCCGAAGAAGCAGCCACCCCGACACCCTTCAAAGGAACATGCTAGTGCCGTAAGAGATGAAGTGGCAAAGTTGAAAAGAGCAGGAGCTATCAAAGAGGTCTTTTATCCTGAATGGTTGGCGAACACGGTGGTGGTAAGGAAGAAGACAGGGAAGTGGAGGGTCTGCGTGGACTTCACGAACTTGAACAAGGCGTGCCCGAAGGACCCATTCCCCCTACCCCGAATTGACCGATTGGTGGATGCAACCGTGGGACACCCTCGAATGAGCTTCCTGGATGCCTTCTAGGGCTATCATCAGATACCCCTTGCGCTAGAGGACCAAGAGAAAATGGCTTTCATGACGCCCATTGGAAATTATCATTATAAGGTGATGCCGTTTGGACTGAAGAACGCAGGCTCGACCTACCAAAGGATGATGACTCGAATGTTCGAGCCACAACTGGGCAAGATCATTGAGGTTTATATAGACGATATGGTTGTGAAAAGTAAAGGGTGTCCGAGCACGTGAAAGACCTTGGAATAATCTTCGCTATCTTAAGGGAGCACCGGTTGCGGCTGAATGCTTCCAAATGTTCATTCGGAGTCGGGTCCGGAAAATTCCTAGGGTACATGGTCACCCACAGGGAAATAGAAGTAAGTCCCGACCAAATCAAAGCCATTAACAGCCTACAGGCTCCTCAGAATCCGAAGGAAGTCCAAAAGCTCACTGGCATGATTGCGGCATTAAACCGGTTCATATCGCGGTCGGCGAATTGATGTCGGCCTTTTTACCTCCTGATGAACAAGTGGAAAGGGTTCGAATGGTCGGAGGATTGCGTTCGGGCTTTCCAACAGCTTAAGGACTACTTGTCCCGACCACCCATCATGTCCAGCCCTGAGGCAGATGAGGTGCTGTTTGCATATGTCGCTGTAGCTCCCCATGCTGTGAGCTTGGTACTGATACGGAATGATAATGGGATGCAACGACCGGTTTACTATGTGAGAAAATCATTACATGAGGCCGAGGTGCGATACCTACCTTTAGAAAAGGCAATTCTGGCGATAGTGCATGCAACCCGGAAGCTTCCTCATTACTTTCAGGCGCATACGGTCATCGTTCTAACTCAGCTTCCCCTTCGAGCAGTGCTTCGAAGCGCTGACTACACAGGAAGGATCGCCATGTGGAGCGCACTTTTGGGGGCCTTTGATATCAAATATATGCCTAGATCCTCCATCAAAGGACAGGTCCTCGCAGACTTGGTAGCGGAGTTTGCTGAGCCCTCTATAGAAACAATAACCGAGAAGAAAGACATGGATGGAAAATCGGTTAGTACGATTTCAGCAGAGGGGACTTTGCATTGGAAGGTCTACGTGGATGGCGCGGCCAACCAGAGAGGATCTGGAGTCGGGATAGTTTTAATATCGCCGGACGGTGCCACCATTGAAAAATCACTGAGTCTCGGATTCTCGGCTACGAACAATGAAGCCGAATACGAAGCCTTACTTCAAGGGATGACGATGGTTCAAAGACTGGGCGGAGGGACAATAGAAGCATTCTCGGACTCCAGATTGGTCGTCGGACAAGTGATGGGTGAGCTGGAAGCCAGAGATGCTAGGATGCAAGAGTATCTAGGACAAGTCAAACGGCTACAGACGAGTTTCGAATCCTTCAAACTGACGCACATTTCCAAAAGTGTAAACACCCATGCAGACTCGCTGGCCACTCTCGCCACGTCCTCGGCGCGTAATCTGCTGCGAATGATCCTTGTTGAAGATCTGGTCCAGGCAAGTCCCATCCGTAGAAACCCGGCCCAAGTCCATCAGATCAGAAAAAGTCCCAGCTGGATGGACCCCATAAAGAACTTCCTCCAAAACGACATCTTACGGGAGGAAAAACTAGAAGCCGAGAAGATACGCAGGAACGCTCCTCGGTTCTGGCTATCAGAGGACCACAAACTATATCGGCGCTCCTACTCTGGACCGTACCTACTCTGTGTACACCCAGAGGAGTTCGAGTCTCTACTTGAGGAGTTACATGAGGGAATTTGTGGAAGCCACACCGGAGGAAGGTCGCTGGCGCACAGGGCACTCACCCAAGGGTACTGATGGCCGAACATGCAAAGAGAGGCCCAAGAATACGCTAAGAAGTGCGACCAGTGCCAAAGATTCGCCCCGAATATCCACCAACTCGGAGGGGTTCTCAACCCCCTCTCTAGCCCATAGCCGTTCGCACAATGGGGCCTTGATATAGTCGGACCTTTCCCCAAAGCTGCGGGGAACAAGCGATACATAATAGTCGAAACTGATTACTTCACTAAATGGGTGGAGGCTGAACCCTTAGCCAACATTAGGGACGTGGGCGCCCAAAAATTCATCTGGAAGAACATCGTCACCCGTTTCGGGACTCTACGTACACTCATTTCCGACAATGGTCTGCAGTTCGACAGTAAGAACTTTAGAAAGTATTGCCGCGAGTTTGGAATCATTAACCGATATTCCACCCCCGCCTACCCTCAAGGAAATGGACAAGTCGAAGCCGTGAACAAGTTCATAGTGAACGGATTGAAGAAAAGACTGGACGAGGCAAAGGGGAGATGGGTAGAAGAACTCCCGCACGTCTTATGGACCTATCGGACCACGCCGCGACGGTCGACCGGTGAGACCCCCTTTTTGATGACTTACGGGGCTGAGGCCGTGCTCCCAATCGAAAACAACTTTCCTACACTAAGGTCTAGATCGTTTACCCCAAACGGTAACGACGAGTTATTGGAAAGGAGTCTGGACCTAGCCGAGGAAAGAAGGGAAAAAGCAATGATTCATATGGCCTATTATCACCAGAAGCTGAGACAAGGGTATGATGCTAACGTCAAACTGCGGCCTCTGGGTCCAGGCAATCTCGTGATGAGGAAGATTCTGGGCAGCGCAAAGAACCCCTCTTGGGGCAAGTTAGGGCCCAATTGGGAGGGACCATACCGTGTCACATCCGTGGCCAGAATAGGCGCCTACTACCTAGAAGATTTGGATGAAAAAGCTGTACCTCGACCATGGAATGTAAATAACCTCAGAAGATATTGTTATTAATGAAAATGGCTTAGCCTACGTTTTCTTTCATGACTATCCACTGCCTGCTGGTCTACTGACAACTATTCATAGTTTTAAACAGAACCTAAGTCCTGTATGGCTCCTCGGACCACAGACTTAGGGGAAATTATTACTCATGACAATTTTTATAAGTTTTAAATAGAACCTAAGTCCTGCATGGCTCCTCGGACCACAGACTTAGGGGAAATTAATATTTAAGGCAACTATTCATAGTTTTAAACAGAACCTAAGTCCTGCATGGCTCCTCAGACCACAGACTTAGGGGAAATTATTACTTATGATAGATTGAGGGATTATTACTTAAAGAAAATCATTTTAAGGCGTGCGCGCAGTCTGGCACCATCGCAACCCTCAAATGCGCAGCCCAAAAACCCATTTTATTTTGACCGTTTACCTTTATCTACATCATTGCAAATGTTTATGAAAAAAAGAGCGTTACTGACATACATCCATAGAAAGCAAAACAAACATTTTATATTAATATTTCGAGGACATTAGAAAGAGAGGTCCTTACAAAAGAATGGAAAAATAGGACGACTCTCATTCAAAAAAAAAAAAAAAAAAAAAAAAGAGAAAAGAATACAAAGATCAAAAGCCTAAAAAGCTAAGCCTTAGCAGGAGGATCTTCTTTTGGCTCGGGCTGAGGGGGAGGAACCTCGATGGTGGAGTCCGTGACAGGATCCTTCGCCATATCAGGCACAGGGACGGCATCAGGCACCACCAGATCCTGCTCAGAAACCGCTTGGACGCCATCAGGATGCTCTCGGATCTCCTCAGGATAGAAAATGCTCTCGGGCAGTCTTAGCACCGAATCGGCAGGAACTCCTGCAGCATCAAGGGCATGAGCCCATGAGATGCTGCAGTAGTCCCTGCATACCTCGGGGATCTCCTCGGATAGCCTGGCCTCCGTTTCTTTGGCCCCGAGCTGGCAAGAGGCGTTCTTTTCAGCCTCTGTGGCCTCTCGGATCAGTTGGACCTCCTCCTTGACCCGCCGCAGCTCATCCTCGACCTTTTGCATAGCAGTCTTGAGATCCAGCACTGCCTGCTTCTCGGTAGCAAGGTTGATCTGGGTCGAGTACAACTCTTTGCGCTGGTCCTTCGCTTGGGTCTTGGCACTCTTCAAACCGGCCTCTGCACTTTTGCGCCGTTGCTCCGAATATTTGAACTTCTCCGTGAGTTCAAGGTGATCGTGCTTGAGGGACCCCAAGGCTTTCTCCATCTCTGTTCGAGTCTGGGCCTCAACCTCAGCCCGACTGCGGTTACCGCGGCAAAATTCCTCAGCCACAAATACCTGCTGAGTAATCTACGAACGAAACAAGATTGTTTTAAGAACCCAACAAATAATTTAATAAAACAGTAAAAGGTTTACTTACCATCGCGAGATCCCTTTTGAGGGATAGGAAGATCTCGGGCTGAGAGAACCGCCTATAGGCCTCCATGTCCCGAGGAAGGAGTAGGGGTTGCTCTAAGGCATCAGCCACGTACCCTACTCGGCCTCGGTTATATTCTCGGACCGAAGCATTGTAGGGGATGGCAAACCCATCCAGCTCCAACTTGGGGTTCCATGCACGCGGGGTAGCGCGTACATCAGCAAGGTTCTCCTCATCCCGGCTCTCCGAGGAGTTACCCCTTCTGCTCCTTGGTGCCCAAGTGGTTTTTTGCTGCTTGGTCGGCTGGGCAACCACCTCACCCTCCTTAGGAGTGTTAACCGGCCTTTTCTTCTTCAGGTCCGGATTAACCTTAAGGCCAAGGTCCGAGGAGTCCTGAGGGGCCACAAGAGGAAGGGTCTGGGCCTGTGACTGAGTTGGGCCCTTTGACAATTGATCCTTTGACGATTGACCCTTTGATGACTGACCTTTCCCTCGGGAGGCCATCAGCTCCTTTAGAGTTTTTCCCTTTCCTGCCATGGGCTCTGTCTCTTCGTCCGAAGTATCGTCCGAGCAGATGACAATTGAGGGAACACCAATTGCGGAATGTTGGTCCTGCTCTCCTTCAGGATCAGAAAGCTCCACCAAGGGGGTTTGCTGAACTTCCTCCTCAAAATAAAACTCGTCTATCTCTTCCTCAAGGGAAAGACGAGACGATTCAGCTTCCTCTTCAACCGGAACAGCAACGCCAGGCTCGTTTATCGGAGGTAGCTGCTCTGCTAAGTAGGGATTTCTAACGCTGGGTAGCACGACTGGTGGCAGATCACGTTGAGCTAGGAACCCGTCCTTGGACACATCAATCCTAACCAGTCTCGGACTACCAGCCCTTATGGCGTGACCGATAGCCTGGAAAGAGCTGCTCAGAGGTTGATAGCCTAGAACTAGATGGGCCGCACGCAACTGTCCGTCCTCAGTAACGTAAATCTCCGACCTAAAAAGGTAGTTCAACGCTGGCACATTCACGAAGTTTATCCGAGGAGCGACGTGAACCTTATCTGCAAACAACCAAGAAAAATGGGGTTAGTTCATGCAATTTTCCAATTACACAGAAAGCGAGAAAAATAACTCCCCAATATTAAATCCTTTCCCAAAAAGGATTGGCCCTAAAGACGCCGCATCTGGGTTTCCTGCCCGAGTTGGACAATGAATACCATCGAACCACTCCCCTGAAGCAATAAGGAAGTCATTCTTCACGGTCTTATTGGATATGGGGAGACGAGAGACCAACCTAACGACCTCGGATCGGGATTTAAGATAATACCCTTCATCTCCGAGGCGGTGACACTCGTACAGATAAGCCACATCGTGCCAAGTAAGGCCTAGATTCATCTGCTCGTCTAAGACATCTACACAGCCTAGTATCTTGAACATATTCGGGGCACACTGATATGGCGTCAACCTATGGTTGAACAAGTATTCTCTTATAATCCTACGTATGGGAAGTGTCATCCCTCCCTCTATGAAAGCAATCATGGGGATAACAACTTCTCCCTTGCCTCTATCTGTCAATACTCCTTCAAGAGGACAGTACTACAGCCCCACCCTTAGGGGAATGTGGTATTTTACCCTAAAGGCCTCCATAGCGGCCGGAGTTTTTACTAATTTTTCGAATCTACCCATCTGAGCTGAACTGGAGGAATGAGGGTAAAGACCGAGAAGAAAGTAGAGTCCGAGGAGGGAATTGAAATGGCGAAATGAACAAAATTTACTGGTACCTTCACAAAACGCTCAATGGGATGCCTAGAAATCTCTCTTGGAGGAAACGCTTCACGAAGAACGGCTACGGTGGCTTAGCGGACGCAAGTGCTCGCAGATCTCTGGGGTTCGATGGAGTTCTTTGGAATCCTCTGAGGTTTATGAAATACAGGTAAAAAGAAAACACTGAACCTTTCTGACGTCTTATATAGCCGGGAGGAGAGAGAAAAGATCGCTCCTGCCTAAAAATACAAGAAAGAACGATGGCCGTCTGATCCACGCCACACCGTTGGATAAGGGGGACACAAAGCCTCCAAAAGTAAATGGCCGCGCCTCGTAAATTGTAGCGCGTCCAAAGTAACTGTCCGCACGCGCGCCCCGAGCTCTCCTTACTCCCATTCTTTCACTAACATCAAAACCCCGCTTTTCTCCTCGGAAGGAGATAAAAACTGGAGTTTTGAGGGGTTATTGTGGGGCCCGGCCCAAAAATAATGGGCTAATCCAAATTCAGGCCCGTCCGAGGAGCGTCCTGTCAGAAGAGAAATCACAGATAAAGCATTACTCAGTCCCAATAGCGCCAAAGAAACCTGTCCGAGGAGTAACTCCTCCTCAGACATTACGAAGCCCAGACGAGGAACTTGCCCCCAACCATTTCAGCTCATCCTCCCAGCATATAAAATGAATAAAATCCAAAATATCTTATGGAAAGCTGCCACCACCACATTAATTGCGCCCCAACCACCCTCTTGGCCGCATTAATGAGAAAAAGACCTCTGAACAGTACTACCTTGGCCTCTGCAACTCACAAAGGGAGTGATAAGGGCGTCTGATGGGACAGGTGCTCAAGTAGATGCTTAGATGATCAACAAGTGTAAGGTTGAGATGAGAAGAGGAGAACTATATAATGTAGTGGAGTCCCTCAAAGAAGGGGACGGAAAAACTGTATTCGGAACTAAAGAAATAGAATCATACGTTAGAGATCCATTCTTGTGTATTTATTTTCTGCAACAATATTGTCCATGTATCAGACCGAATAGGCTCACTGAGGCTAAGTTCTTTGACCCATCCTCTACAAATATTTATTGTGGGTTGCGCCTTGGGCCAAGGCCTGATCAATAGAGTTTGGGCCAGGAAAATCGTGCAACTACAATAGGTATTCAAAAATCTAAAACTAATTAATTTTTCTATCCACACAACAGTTAGCATAAAGCTAGGTACTAATGGAATTGAAAAATAACTCAATTCTTTGAATTTCCTCACTCCTAAAATACCAAAAAAATTCTCACAAGCTAAATAATCCCCAAAGTTATTCATCAACCAAACAGGCCAACTAAGGTCCCAAACACAAAAATACTAGCCACAACACAACAATCTACTTAAGCTGATGTACTTTGAAGAATTAGAGTTTCCTTTAAAAGATTAAGATTAAAAAAAAATAAAAAATTAAACTATTACATCCCAAGTTCCGTACACAAAAATTTAAGATTCAAACTCTACTCTCTTTTTTCTTCCATTTTCCCACAATTTCTAGGACACCAAATAGTCAAATTAAACAAAAAACGACAAATTATTAGTATAAGGAAATGAAAATCTAATATAGCTGACATGTATTGAACCATAAAAAGAAAATTATCAAGCACCACCCAAGAAAAGCAACAAATTTATTCCTCTTTCCTTCAAAAGGTTCTAAGAAAAGAATGGTTACCGATTGATTAATATGACCTTCAATAGATTAACAAGCCTCCATTGATTGCAAGTCTTGATCATTGACATTTGTCGAGGAATTGATAAACGAAATAGAGATAAAAATAAAATTTAGTTCAGCATATAAAATGATGGGAAAAAGAGAACAATCACAATTTCTCTTTGACAAAAATGAATAACACTCTTACTATAAAACAAAGACCAAAATAAAAACATCACATAATTGAAGTTAATTATTATACATTGTAGCAAACATATTGAGTAACATTCCTACAGTCTAGAGAAGGGCAACCATAAAACAATTTATAACAAACATGATGAAATGCCCAACTCAAATAAATTTAAAAAAAAAAAATATATATATATATATATATATTAATAGTTTTGAGACCATGAAAACTCAATCTCATAATGAAATCTCAAAATTGAACTACGTTTTTTTCCCCTAATAATGAGATGGGAATAAATAAAATAAAAAAGGAATAAGAATAATACAAATAACAGAACTCATTTTCAGTTTATACCCTTTGGACCTGGGCTACCAATGTTCACCTCTCATCTGCTTCAGTTTCATTTGCAAGTTTAGAGTCATTATCTGTCTCTTGCACTCATTTGATTGAGTTTTGGTAGACAAACTTGAGCCATGACCAAAATAACGGAAGAAACACTTAAGAAACTATCGCATTGAAAGCCATACCGATCAATTTGTAAAGAGAGAACAATTGAAAATTTATATATAAAAAAGAAAAAGAAAAAAGAGAGGTGAGGTGAGGAGGTTGCAATTTATCGGTGACTATAAAAATTCCAAATAATAGCGGCATGTCAAGAGTTTGGGTTAATGGAGAGACACACGATAGTTTTGGAGATAAAGTATCGGTGACTATACGAATTCCATATAATAGCGGCATCTCAAAAGTCTAGGTTAATGGAGAGACATTCGATAGTTTTGGAGATAAAGTAACTCTTGAATTTAAAAAGAGACTCAATAAATGATGACATGGCGCTGAGGATTTGCTTTGTTCAAAATGTTTTTCCAGGTCCAAGAGCTACATGGTTTGGGTTTATGGGTGAGGAAGTTGTCTTTAGAGCAATATTTAAAGGTGAGGGTTTTGGATAAGAGCATGTTGGGTTGTTGGAAGATTCTCCAGCATTGTTTAGTGATTAAAGCATTTTTCATGAATTTGTACTTCTTGATTCCTAACCCTCCATCAGATCTTGGTCAGACACAACTCTCACAAACTAACAAAACATCAGCAAAAGACTACCACAAATATTTTTGTGTTATTCATACATTTTTAATACTACAAAAATACCAAGCAACTCAAATCCAATTAAACAGAAGAGTGAGGCAGCCAAGTAAAAATTCTCAACTTTGTACATATTTGAATCACAAATAAAACACAAAGGAAAACGATATGAAATTGAAACCAATATAAAACTATAACAACTATCTAAGATTAACAAATTATAAAATAACTGATATTCAATTGAGAACAAATAAATAAAAATTGCGCCTTGAATCATTTCCTAAATTAAACATTTCTAAACAAAACCAATCTTTTTCCCCACAGTTCTTAACTAATGGAAAATCAAACCAAAATCACAATAAGAACAATATTTATTATACAATAAGATCCAAGTACCTACAACTACAGCACTGCAATTTGTAATTTGAAATGCACTCAGTAAATTTCTCTTTCAATTTGAAGCTAAAGTATTCAAAAACACAAATATAACCTCCCACATAGTAACAAAAGGCGAATGAAACAAAGAATGAGGAAATTCTTGTTTTTTGAAATCATAGTTAAATTACATTCTCTATATTCTTAATACATATGCCAAATCTCATATCAATCAGATATTATCTATGTGGGGGAATAAACCCAAGTCTACCCCAAAGATGTTAACTCGAGGAAGAAAAACTAAGGCATCCCTTCCACAATAAAGTGTTAGCCTGAAAACCCAGGGGATATAAGGGAGTCCATTGTCCGGAAGAAGCAAGTTGAGGATCACACTTGGGAAACTCGTGGAGCCCGTGTTCTTGATGAGGGGCGATCCTACCTGGAATGCCTATCCATTTTACAAACAAGGCCTCACTTCATTGGAACATGTCAGGAAAAATGCAGAACCCAACACAATAGTCACCTCCGCATTTAAGACTCCTTTCACCCATAGTTGTCAAAACGTGAATTGTATCGTGAATCGATTTTTGATTTTTCCGTATCGTGTATTATATTGTATTGTGAATCGTAAGATACACAAACACTTAATAAAATTTATAAAAAATTATAGATATACATATATAAATAGTATATTCATTATAATTTTTAAATATATTCAACTAATAACTAATTTATTCATTACTTATGTAATAATATTTAATAAACTAACTAAATAATCAAACTAGCATGTGTTTATAACATACACATTCAAATTGCTTAAATTCAAAAGTGATAATATATTACAAATAACCCAAAAATAATAATCTATATTCATCATATTGCCTAATCAACCCCATCTAAGTCAATCCTATTATTATGTTTATCGTTTTGTAAACTTATTTCTTCATTAAAATTTTCTTCATCGTCATTGAAATTTACTATCTCTTCTTGTTCTTTTTATTTTAATAATTGTTTTTTTAAATTATTTCTTCTTAGCATTCTAGTTTCTTGGACTCAGAATTATAGTGACAAAAATAAAAAAAATAATTATATTGTCAATTAGTATCTTATTCATAGTATAGAAACTAAACTTGTAAATATTAAAGTAAAGTGTAAGTGTATACTGTGTAGTCCAAATTTTGTAGGAGAAAGACAGGAAAAAAAAACTTATGAATATGTTATTTTATTAAGCTAAATTAAGTAACCTAATAATTTTGTGTTAAAAACAAATCTAACAACTTATTAGATTCAAATAAAAGTATAAATTTTAATTAAAAAAATACTCATTTTAAAACATGTGTCTATGTATCGTACGATACATACGATTTTACAATACGATATAATTCATATGATATGCACACTATATCGTATGATTCATGAGCACTTACGATACGCCGATATGATACGAAACTTTTTACACATGATAATTGTACGATACTGACAACTATGCTCTCACCTAATGTTAGCTGCATTAATTGCTAATTAACTGACTTGAACAGGGAGAACATTCCCAAAGTGTACCCTCATGATCACAAAATGACAAAGAAGTGTGATAATGGGACATGTATCACCTTAAAACTCCGGCTAAAGGGCAGGATAGCTGGAGGAGAAGAGAGGCTATAAAAGGAGGGGGAGAGCAACAGGAAAGAGGTTCAGAAATTTAGAGAGAGAAAAGGAGTAGAGAGAATCTATAGAGAGAATCTATAGCGAGAAAAGGGAGAGAGTTTTCATGAGTGTTCAACCTCTCTAGCCCTTGTACCCACACCTCGAGAAAACCCTTTGTACATGTATAAAGTACTGATTCAATCATTCCTACCATTGATTACTTGTTTAGTTCTCCCATTGTAAATTTCACCCCCTCATTATTCATAAATTTGTTGTGTAGATCAAGAACATTCAAGCAGTACTTTAGTTTTTGTGTTTTTTACTCTCTGGGAAATCCACTAAGCAGTAGGATTAGAAGTTAGTTGGGGTTAGGATGATGAGTCAAAGAAGGAATGGGGCTCTTGAACCTTCTCGACCGAGCATGTCAGTTGGGTCAGCTATGGGAAACAAAAGGATACATTCCAAGATAAGAAGAGAGGGTCGGGAGGAACCCCAGCGAAGTTATTGCAAGGAGGTGGTTCCCCCTTCGTGCCTTAGGGAAGGATCATCATGTACTGCAGAATTGAAGGCCTAATCATAGCAAAATTACCAACATTAATCATGGATTATCAATTACTTGATCAAAATCACCACCATAAATGGTAGAAAAGCAAACCTGAGTCTTACACCTCCCTCTGGTATATTTCAGTTTTATAGTAAGACAAAGGTGCCTATCAAAGAACATGCTTCTTCAATCTATCCATAATAAAGTACAGCTACGGTCAGATGCACATTATAACGTTCCTGCGATTACAAAGAGTATACAATATACAGAACCACAAAAAGGACTTCCATTACAGCTAAGTTTAGAACATTTACATGGTTACATCTTGCATATTGCATTATTGAATTTACAGTCAGTCACATATCATACAAAGCAAAAGGAAGTTTAGTTCCATTTCTGTCAAAGCCGCCTCTTACAAGCTGAACCATATGGAGTTTTAAGGCAGTAAAGGGTTGATAGACTGGCGCTTGCCCAAAACAGGAGAGGACTTACCAGAGGGAAATAAACGATCAAGGAATTCCTTGTCCTCAACAGATAGTTCCAAATTCTCTGTCCATAGCAGGTAGTCCCCTGCATCTTCCTCTAACCCCATTTGGATTATTTTGCAAAGCTTGTTCTTTTGATCCCTACTGTAAGGTAGAACTGCTTCTGAGATAGCTCGTGCAAAAGAAGCAATGAATTCTAGATCTTTCTTTGCTTCATTCCAGGTTGATTTCTTGACAAGCAGTCTCTGTGAGTTCTTCTCCCAAAGCACCATTTTTTCAATTTCTACTTCTAGCCTCCTTTTCTGCAAAGGTAATTGTAAGGCATACCGGACTGATATTGGGCATTCAGTGCCATAAACAGAGAGTTCAAGGAGAGAATTTGCAATCTTGTGTTTTTCTTCCATTGGCATTTCTGCAAAGGCCAACACCAATTTGATCAAAGCTTTCCCAATCACAGAATCTGTCTTATCAATTTTTTCACTTACAGACATGGTGCAATGTAGGTCAAACTGCACAGCTTCAGATATTTTTTGAACACCAAGACTCGTGTAAATCTCTAACAATTTATCCGGAGATGATGAACACCTTGGTGGGAACCATACAAATAGTGGCTTTTCACTAGCTTCAGTAAATGATTGTTTCAACTTCAAATCGTCAGCAATAAAAACTTCTTTAGTCACAAATTGAACTACTCTTGAAGTATTGGCTGCACTGCTGCAGGTAGCCTGTTGCACTGTCTTTTGAGGAAACTTCTAGGGTAAGAACCCCAGTTCTCCCAATTTCTGGATATTTTCCCCAGAAAGGAGCTTAACTTAGCAGTACACACTTGTGTAACCTCACAGTCGTTCCAGATATCTATATAATCAAATGATGAAGGAACTTCCCGAACCCCAAAAGCCCTTGACAGAAAAGGTAGCAATTCCTTCTCATAGTATTTATCAAGAGCATGCAGACGAGCATCAAATAGATTATCCTGGTCATGGAGTACACAGCGCCAATTTTCCACCCATTTTTCTTTACCCACTTGTTGATCGAGGATCCATAACTGAGAGGAACGTGTGTCCTGTACCTGTGGATTCCAGTTAAATTTGTATAGGAATCTGTGAATTCTCCTGACAGCAGAAGTTTGAATGTGAGACGTTAGAGCATGGGAAATAAGATTGCAAGCTTCCTCAATATCCACCTTCACCCCTATGGCTTTTAGATCTTCCTTTTCTAGAGAACCAAGGGTTACATAGAACTTCTCATCAATGAAAGGCCTATCATTTGGTGTTAAATAACATTTCCACTCTGGATTGAACATGATACATTCTTGTGGGGACCTGTAGCTCATGTGTGTTTTTATCCATTTTCTTCTTGTTAATTTGTTGAGTAAAATCTTAAATGTAGAGCGGTCGGAAGACTTGCAACTATTTCTGAGGGATGTGGCACATTGAAGTAGTGAGAGAGCACCCTTCGGTGCTAAAGATCCTGGTTCTCTTGGCAACTTAAGAACCCTTGTAACAAAATGAGCCCCTTCACTAAAATTAATCACAACACTGAGCATATTCAATTCACATTTATATGAGTGGATGCTGATAGAAAGCCTCATCAATGAAAGGAAGGTCCACAATCTTGGAGATTGTTCCCCATTTCTGATCTAACAAAATAGATTCTGGGACAGATTTATAGCCATGACAATTCTTCAACCACTTCTCCCCTGACAAGCAGCGAATTATATTGTGTGATTGTGACTGCATTGTTATATTCATGCAACTGATGCAATTGAGTAAGGAGAACACATTGGCGCTGGTTAAACCACTTGAAGACAATGTTGACTTGAGTGTAAAGGAAAGAATTTTGTATGCCCCATCAAGATCTACCACCACACCGATTGCCTCAAGTTCAGCCCTGTACGAGCCAATTCTGCTTCCATAATATTCTTTATCAACAACAGGCAAAGGAACAATATTCAATAAGTGGTCCTAATTAAGACCTGGCAGAAGGGTCTCTGAAGGGCATTTGAAACCAGAACTAGTTTTCATCCAGGGTTTGTCTTTAATCTTCTGCACAAGACTATTACCTGCAAGCCCCAAATGCTGAATGCATCCAAGCAACAAAAAAACACTATTTTTTGTTAAAGTTGAAAGATCTTTTGGAAATTGAACATGCTCCGGTATTAGTTTATAAACATCTTCAAGATCAATGAGAATGCCTAGCAACTTTAGCTCCCACTTAGAACAATCAGCTGGTTTTGATGGTATCTTCTGTCAACAATATGTAGATCTGTAATTTGTACAAAACCATCTACCATATCAGGTATCAGATAGACAGTTCCTGGAGGAGTCAAATACCCTGGTTTGTCTTCAACCATTTCCCTGATTTCACAGTTTTTAATAAGTCTTCATCAAGCTTATTTTGGTCATTTGAGTACTTTATAAAGCTAAGCAGCAAAATTGCAAGTGTTTTGCACATTGCTGAGGAAGCAAGATGCTTAAGGTGATCGCTGATAAGTTGATACATATCTTCAGAACCGATCCGCATGCCAATGAAAATCAACTCATCTTTGAATGATCTTATCCTGTCCATATAATACTCTTCATCAACAGCCGATAAAACCTTTAGAGTCCTCTCTATCTCCAAGAGAGTTGATATCCCAGTTCCATCACAAAGAAAGCACTGAGTTGGAGAATTAAACCTGAATATGTTTTAATCCATTTCCCGTTCTGTATGCTTTCAATGAACCTTACAGGAAATTCATAATTCTTAGCTCTCAGATTCCGGAGCTAGTCCAGAAGCAATAATGCCTCCTCACATGTTAGTTGACTAGAAGCAACTTGCAACGCCATGTCCTGAGGTATTACATCTGGAAAATCAGAAGTTTTTCCATACTTTTTGAAAATTTGCAATAGTTCATTTGCCGGAGTGCATTCTCCTGCAAATTCAGCAGCTCATATACCACCTCTAGTTCAACATACTTGCCATTATCCTCTGTAAATGGATTAGATTTAAACAGTGTTATCCATTTGCTACAGGAAGCCGGAACAAGAGTATTCTTTCACAAAATTACATTTCCACATTAATCAATAACTGGCATGGAACGCAAAATTTCAGAAATTTCTCTCTCTAATGTATTTTTTCAACCATGTATGATATATGAAATGAGAAAATGAAACTGCAAGTCTTGGGTCTTTCTTTGTTTTGAGCCAAAATTCAAGCTCTGAACAATATTTAGAAACAGTGGTGACTGCCACACCCACCTTCTTTATCAACCATTGCTTCAGGCTGTATTCCATCCCACAGCCTACCAAAGCAGCCACCAAGGTATCAGGGAAGAAAAAAAATGTCATCTGGGCAACCCATCACTTGGTTCCATTTATTTAGCCAGGCATGTTCTTGTGCTTCCCAGACAATATGGATCTTTAGACGTTCTTGTTTGATTGCTTGTAAACTAAATGACTTTATTTCTCCATTCCAAGTAATGTGTTTGAAAAGGGGTATACTATTGACACCCGTTAATGGCAAAATTTTCCAGTTTTCAGCAAGAAAGCAAAGAAGATCCACATATTCTTTTGTAGAAGCTCTACAAGTGAGGTTGCATGCTTGAATGCATTTCCCATACCAGTCATTACAAGTACCAGCAGAAGGAATTCTGAGAAAGTCAAAGGCATCATCATATTCGTTGCGGTCTACTGAATTATGCACTACAAAGTTCACCCAAGAAGAAATGCCACGGGAAAGGACACTGTGTTCTTTAATGCTAACCAGGATTTTCCTAAACTCAGGCAGGACTCTAATCATGTAAGTTGGCATGCAAAAGTGTATCTTCTCATCAACAAATGTCTCACATGGAACAATACACTCTTCCTCCAACAATGTCATGATGAATTGCCTCACTCTATTAAGTTCTTTGTATGAACACTCTAGGCAAGGCAAGAGATGAAGTACTTGACCAACAGAAAAGTATTTTTCGGTCAATGTGGACTTCATAAAAGTAGTAAAAGCACTACAAAAGGAGTGAGGCACATGGTCCAAGATTCCGGAGTTCCACTTGTTGTCCAAGAGAATGATTTCTATAGAAGATGAAAGTATGAAGTCTGCCTGTATTATAAAAGGGAAGTTGGAGACCATTGCAGTAGGTAGGAAGGCAAACACACCAGTAGAAGAAGTCCCCCGTTTCACTGGTGAGAATTGCCCACCAGATGGAAAAGCCAGAGATATCACCCATTCTTTTATATCCTTCCTTGCATCCACCATGTTATTAGCTTTTATAGGGAAAACCTGTTTCCATATATAATAAGGTCATGTGGTCTCAGTCATGTCTGCTTCCTCCTAAACTGAAAGATGGACTATGCAGCAGTCTGCACCCCGAGTCTCTAATGAGACAAGATTAGTCTCAGTAGAGATAGAAACTGCAGAAATAGAGTCTGCAATACAAGTTTCACTACTTCTTTCTCGTATTGACAATCACTTGATCTTGTTCAAAAAGAGCAATACTTCAGGATGAATTTCTGATAGTTGTTTCTTCACAACTTCCACTTTTTCTGGCTTTAAAGGGAGAATAATCAGAGTGTTTGGCAGAGCCTTGCCAGACCCATAAATGGCCTGAATGTCTGAATAACTTGGTTTTGTGGAAACCCACTCAGGGATGATGTACCCAATGGCACAATCTAGATTGGGTATTTCACTGAATCTAATTTGGTACCCATTGCTAAATACATGTGGTAGTGCACTGACAAGAAACACACTTTTGAATCCAATTCCTGTAAGTTGCTAGAGTTGAAGTTAGAAAAACTTGCATACGTTTTCATGAGGAATATAATTAACAAAAGCAATGGGGTGTATAGTTTATAGATCAAAACTGTTAAAAATAATCCTCAAGACTTGTATAAATCTTATCACAAGTGTACCATACGTCTTAGCCATGTCAGAAAATTGACAACTAGATTAAGCCCAATATCATGACAAATGGAGATATGGTAAAACGTTGGACTATACACTTACATTAATTACCTGCCATTTCCTAGGTCCAAAGGTGACAAGTCAGAGTGTTCTGAAATCATAAGTTTGTCAGGAGGATTTCTAAGAGTGTCCTTGGCCTTTTAACTCATGAATTCTTTTGTTTTTTTTTTGTTTCTGAGAAACAACTCATGAATTCTAATGCTCTAAACGCATGCAATTGGTGCCATTAACTTAGGCAAGCATGTTATCTAAAGAAAGGGATTAAGTGCTTTTATACAATAATTATCTGATGTATATGGCATATGCATCATATTTCTCACAACATATGGATACCTTATCCTCAAGATACCCCTTAACTACTAGTTCAGAACAAAATGGACCCATCTGCATCTAAATTTTTCTTGAATTTCCATTTACATCCTACAAGTAAATTGAGTAATGTGGATAATAACTATTGACAGAAACCTTGAAAAGTGCAGACCCTCTCTCTGATCTATCAATGGATAAAACCAAAATCAAACTTCCGCAAGACAAAGGGCACACAATACAAAAACCCTGTAGGCCAATACACAAACTGTAAAGTTGTGATTTACAACTATTTTGTGTTGGCTTTAATTCCATGCCAAATTTAATTGTAATTTCTTCAATCATTTTTTCCTGTATATATGTGGGTTTCTAATTGTAAGGGATGAGTGTGAGAGAGTGTGAAGACTCAAGCTTCAAAGAATAAACAAGTGGTTTTCGCGAGTGTCTCGCGAGAAGTTGACCCACGAAAGAGCCACGTGTAAAGCACATGACTGGAAGATGAAGAGTCATACCAAGCTGGAGGTTTTCGTGAGTGTCTCGCGAGTAAGGCCAACCCACAAAGGACTCGCGAAACTCTCTATTTGGCAAAGAGTGAAGTTTTGCTTTATCAAGTCTTTACCCACACTATATATACCCTCATTACCCACAAATTGTAAGGAATGCTTTTTGGAGAGAAAACCTTAGAAAATACACTAAAGAGTTAGAGATTGTTATACTCACAATCATCTACACATTTCTTTATGGTTTTCCTCAACCCCTACCTCTCCATCTTTACATCCTTGAGAGGTTTGCTAGCCCAAACACTTACCACACTCATACCGAATATAAAGTATGATTTTGGTGCTACTAGGAAGCATTGGAATGAGCCATTCATTGGCAGATGCAATCGGGCTGAATTACGGGATTCGAAAAGACAGTTGGTAGCAAGAACTTGGAGGGCTGAAGTACATGGGATAAACTAGGCTTAGAGGGTCTTTTGCTATTCGTATATTCCAACTTTATTCTGTAGTGGATCGATTTCGACTTAGAGGGTCGCGGAGAGATTTTTCACTGAGTTCTTCAGTTTCCTCTTCTATAATACGTCTCAGTGATATCTTGTATTTGCATCTCTTCTCTACTCTTAAGCATTCCTTTTATTGTTGATAATAGATGAATATGGCTTAAGGTAGTGATATCGGTTATTTGCCCTCATTTACTCTTGTTCCGCACTTAGTATTAGGGCTGTCCACAGAAAACCGGTACCCGACCCACCCGCAAAAACCGTCCGATTCGGCCCGAGTACCGGCCGACCCAACGCTGGTGACAGTCGGCGGCAGGTCTCCGCCTCCAGAACCCGTAATCGGCGGGTCGGTTGGCGGGTTTTCCCCCCCAAAATCCGAAAAACCTGAACCGACCGGTGAGAAACCCAGATTCCGGCAAGCAAAACCCAGATTCCGCGCGAGCAAAACCCAGATTCCGGCGTTATTTGATCATTCCGGCGAGTTTTGAGATGTATTTTGGCTAGATCTTGACTAGATCTGGCGAGATTTCGCTAGATCTAGTTGAGTTCTTGGCTAGATCCGGCGAAATTCCGCGCGAGCAAAACCCAGATTCCGACGTTATTTGATCATTCCGGCGAGTTTTGAGATGTATTTTGGCTAGATCTTGACTAGATCTGGTGAGATTTCGCTAGATCTAGTTGAGTTCTTGGCTAGATCCGGCGAAATTTCGCCAAATCTAGTCGAGATCTTGGCTATTTTCAGCGAAAACTCAAAGGATTTGGCTGATTTTCATCATTTTCTACCCGGATTTTCTTTATTTTCCAGATCTCGACTCCGACAGAACCTGACCGCCGCTCGTTGATGTTCCAACCCGTCCGAACCGACTTCTCCGATGGTCGGCGGCGGGTTGAAAGTTTGCCCACCCGATCTGGTCGGGTCAGTTCCGGGTGGGGCATAAACCCGACCCGAACCGACCCGTGGACAGTCCTACTTAATATAAGTTTGAGTAAAAGTTATCTAGCGGTAATTTTTATTTGGAGGTCTGAAACAAGACCTTGTGTTTTTACACAAATCCGAGCTTTCACAAACTAACCAGTAACTACACATATCAAACAAACATTCTCAAATGAACAACTGATGTACAAGCAAAAAACCAAAAAACTTTCACATGCATGAATATATTTGCAACACAAAAAACTCTCAAACCGTCAAATACCATTCTTTCAATTAATATTAGCATCAACAAATTTGCTCCTGAAATATTCATGGAAATTTTCGAGCATTTATAGAAAATGTGTTTACCTTTTCGTCTGTAAAGCCTTGGTGCCTCTGACCCTTCTTGGTGGATCTTCCAATGCCACAAAGTGAGTCGATGTTTCGTTTAGAGAACCCAACTTCATTGTTAAACACCAAAAGAGTAGATGGTGCAACAATTCCTGTTATATCAGCGGTTGTCAGTACAAACTCCAGAGTCGGCTTCACACATGCTAAATACTTGTCGTCTTCTGCGTTCTAATCCACCCAACACAAAGAAACCCAAAAATTCCAAACATGCTATCATCAGAATAAAACTACTTTTATAACATATAACAAACTTAATTCTTCAGAGAGAGAGAGAGAGAGAGACCTGAATGAGCTCCATAAGGAAATGGACATCTTTGGTATAGAGCTCGGAGGAGAGGTTGGCCACAAAATTTTGAAGATCTTCGGTTAAAGGGTTTGGACACCTTTCACCGATTGATAATTTTTGTTCCTTATATAGGTATTCATCCGGCTTCTCTAAATTGCTGACAGAAACATTCATACCGTTACAACATGTAAGGTTGAATTTATTCAACCATCTTATTGGCTTTATTCCGTGCCAAATTTGCTTGTAATTCAGCATTTAGTAACCCTGTATTTAGGTGGATTTGGTGTAAGGGTAGTGAGTGAGATAGAGTGAAGTTTGCTCAAGAGTGTGCAAGAAAACAGAGTGTCGCGGCTGGGTCTCGCGGGTGACTCGCGGCTTCAAGCCGCCAGAAGCAACCTCACATGCCAAGCATGCTGGAAGGTGAACAGTCTGCTAGCTGGAGCACTACAGGACAAAACAGGACAACTGGCCATACGGTTATCTCGCGACTGGATCTCGCGACTTAGTCAAGCCGCGAGGTCAAGCCGCGAGCCACCCCTGTTTTGTAGAATTCTGACGTTTCACATTCCTCTCTACTCCAGTATAAATACCCCTATTACCCACGATTGAAAGATAGCTTCCAGAGAGAATTTTGAGAGAGAAACCCTAAAGAAAAACCAGATTGTTTCACCCACAATCTCTACCTTAGAATCTCTTCAAATTCCTCAACTCTCTTCCTCTCCATTGTTAAAACCTTGAGAGGCATTATACCAAACCAGGTTCTCACCATCATCATCTTTGTGAGTCTGCTGTTTGGATTTCTGGGAAGCAGTTAGGAAGGAACCAATCTTCATTGGTTGATGCTACGGTCTAGTAGCGGAATCCGGAAAGCTAGAAAAGAAAAAGGTTCGGCGCAACCTCGTTGGAGCAAGAAGCTTGGAGGGCTTAGGTGCACTGGGTAGATTAGGCTTGGAGGGTCTATTGCTGTCCTTGTATCCCAACTATATTTTCTAGTGGATTGATTACCGCTTGGAGGGCGGCGGAGAGGTTTTTCGCCGAGGGTTTCGGTTTCCTCTTCGATAACACATCGCGTGTTGTCTTTGTGTTTGCATCTTCCTTCCTCTCTATCTTTGCCTTTTTATTTATCTGCTGTGGATATTAATCTGTTATGGCTTAGATAGTATTTAATCAATTTCGTTTGATAGCATATGTTAAGTTTCCGCACACTAGTTGTTTGACATATTGCTTGAATTGATTAAGTTGTAATTTGGGGGTCTAAACGTTCAAAGGTGTTTTTGTACACGTTTTTGAACTTTCAATACGTTTTTGAACTTTCACAACACATTCTCAGAAAACCAGATAACAAAAGCTGAACTGAACTGAAGTACTGAGAACTTACCGGTTACAAAAAAGAGAAGAAGGATCGATGAATTATAAAGTAAAACCTATGGCCTCACTCTTTTGGTGAACATGGCTGGCTTAGGCTACCCATTCGGTGCTAACAAATACTTGCATTCCATTACCAGTCTCCAAAGCTCATCAAAGAAGAAACAGAGAAACTAAAGCTTAAGCTGAAGGCTGAAGGCGAAGGCTGAAACTGACCACTTTGACCAGTTTCCAAAACAAAAGATCTAGGAAGAAGTAGAAAGTGACGGCGTGCATTGATGACACTGGAGATTTTCGTCAGAATTAGCAGATTTTGATACGACAGTTTGATGGACAATGAGACTTGGGTTCGGTCTAAAAAGTTTGGAATATGGTTTATTTGGGCTGGGCTGCTCTCAATTCGATTGCATCCTTCCAAAATAACATTTGTCACAAAAATTACAACTTTTAATGCTAGTCTTTTTTAGTAAGTTCAGTGTTACTTGTTTACAACTTTTGTTAAGTGATGAGCGATAAATAGTAAGTAGTAAATAAAATAGTAAATTTATAACTTCATTATTTATGAGTTGTCATGTAACAAAATTACATTAAAATTATAAAAAAGTTTATGACAGTAAACTTAATTTATTCTCTTGGATTGAACTTGTTTGAAATTCATGCAGTACAGTGGTCATTGTTGCATGGTACAGTGTTTGATTTTCCCAGTTGGACCAGTTCATTCGTTATTGTTTTTTCAATAATAAAATATTTTTTTCTTTATTTTTTTTAATAAAAAATATTATTTCCTTTATGGTTACGTTTATGTATATATAGATATATATTAGGCTTTTAAATCATTAAATCAAACCCACAAACATGATTCCATACTGTTTTCAAAGTATGAAATATTTATTTTATTGTGTAGTCATTCAGCAGGGAAAATATTAATAATTAAGATTAAGAAAAGAAAAAAGATTACAAGAAGTGTGTACATTTAAGAATTTGACATGCCGCTGGATAAGCCAATCAGAATAGGAGCACAGAAGGGGATAAAGTATGGGTGGCCTTTCAATATGAACGCTTATTGGGCCTTTGTTTTAACTGTGGGCTATTAGGACATAAAGCAAAGGTATGCAAGAGTGCAGGGTACAAGGAGAGTGGAGAGAGTCCGTATGGAGATTGGTTGAGAGCAGGATTTCGCAAGCCAAGTGTCATAACTCGACATCAAACACCTAGCCCATCACGAAGGAATATGGATGAGGCTGATGGCAGCAATGATAGGTATGGTAGAAGCCAGTCGTCTCTGCCAACAATTTGTTCAGAACCAGGGACTTCAACTGGCAATCCCGATGATGATGCTGCGATTAAGGAATATGGAGAGCAGCAGTTGACAATTTTTACGGAGGCAGCAACAGTTGACAATTTTCATGGGAATGGATCATAATCTCCTACTCCTTCGGTGGATGTAGTTAAAAATCCTGAAATTATGGTTAATTTTGATGAGGGTGGGTTACACCATAATCCTGAAATTTTGGGTGACAGTTGGTTTAGTGTGCCTATCTAGTTTGGATGAAACTATGCCTCTTGCCAATGAAGCCCAAGGTGACATAGTGTTAGGAGTTTTACAAGTTGCTGATGATGGCATGAGGAATCGGAGTGCTTGGACAACATCAGGCCAGTCACATGGCTCAATGTTTTCTCAAGACACCAATGGCTTCTCATGCTTATCTAGTGAAGCTCCTAATTGCTCTTTGAGGGGGACAAGTCTAGTCTCCCTGCTGGATTCAGATTGATGAGCATGATGAGGGGCAGCATGTGGAGGCACCCCACATGATGCCCCAAGGCCATGACAGAGGAGGGTCATGGTGGGCAGAGACGGATTTTGATGATGGGCAACAGCAGGTGGTGCTAACCCTATGTGTTAGTGCATGGCATGGTAGCTTGGTTAGTGGTTGCTTTGTATGTGGGCTTGGTGGCTTGGGTGCAAGGTAGTGCTAGGTTGCTGTGATGATAATATGCTGTACAAGACATTGGGCTAGTTGGTGCTGGCTAAATGCATAGACTTGTATGAGTGGGCTAATGGCAGTTACTTGGTGTGCTACAGATGGACATGTTATGTGGGCTGTGATGTTGATGAGAAGGGCTTGGGCAAAGGGCCAAGACTTCTAAAACGTGGTGGAACTATTATGTGTAGGCTGCTGGAACATGGGCAGAAGCCCCATGATGATGTGTTGAGTGATGGGCTGGTATGTGCAGAGTATACAACAGCAGTTATCGGCAGTTACCAAACAATTCCTGACTTTGTGGATGTTCAGACTTGCTGTGTAGGGGCTGGAAACGTGGAAAACAGGCCAAGACAGCATCAGGTGAAGGTGTCCTAAGTTAGACCACATGTGGCAGCAAGTCCTAGACAAGGGGCAGTTACTTGGCAGTAACTGCTGTGACAGTTAATTCTGTATATCTATCCTAGGCTGTTGGGCTTGTCAACAGCAGAGTGTATTATTTTTGCTTAGAGAATTTCGTGTGTATTCTCCAGGCTTCTTTGGTACTTGAAATTGAGTAATAAAGGTTGGGGTTGGTGCCCTGTAAATATTGTGTGTGTGTGCATTCCCTTGATAAATCTGTTCTAAGTGTTCCTGCAATGTGTGAGTGTGGAGTGTTGGCTGAGACTAAGTTAGTAGGTTTAGTGCCATCACAGGTAGAAAATTTAAGAGAAAAATCGACCCTGTGACACACGGCAATAAAGAGTTTGTCACGTGACAAACAACAAAGATGCAAGCCCAAAGCACAAACGTGGAGGAAAATTAAAAAGAAACCCATGTCTGTGGTAGACTATGCTGTTGGTGAGGTGGGATAGAAAAGAAAAAATAAATTGAAGACTGATGCTGGAGAGGGAATTGGAGATCAAAAACGATCAAAGATTCATTATGAAATTTCAACAAGCAAAACAGCAGAGGCTCTATCCCAGTCTTGCCGAGAACAATGAATATTTTAAGTTGGAACTGTCGGGGACTTGAGAACCTCTGTGTAGGCACCGTTCTCTCTCACTTGATGAGGGAAAAAGCTCTAAAATTTTTGTTTTCGATGGAAATAAAACAAACAGTAGAAGTGTTTTAATAAAACAAAGATTACCATTCGATGCTTGCAAGTTGATTTACATTACCATTCGATGCTTGCAGTCCCATATGTTCGAAGAGCAGGTGGTTTAGCCATGTTGTGGAAGGAAGATATTAATCTGCATGTTCAAACATATTCTTTCAATCATATTGATGCACATGTTATGACTAACCCAAATTCACCATAAAGAATCATGGGTTTTTTATGGGCGTCTAGAGGAACATCGCAAACATGAATCTTGGGGATATTTATGACATCTACATTCTAGAGGTTCATTGCCATGGTAATGTATTGGTGATTATAATGAAATTCTAACCTCTGATGAGAAACAAGGGTAAATTCCAAAGCCAAGCCGATTAATGGAGAATTTTCGGAGTATTATATAGTGTGGGCGACCTTGGTTACCATGGTAATAAATTCACATGGAGAAATGGCTGGCATGGAGAAGCTTTTGTTTAAGAGAGGCTAGACAGAGCATGTGCTACAATTGAGTGGAGGACTTTGTTCTCAAGAATTTGTCCCATACCACTTGCATAATGTACTAGTTTGGGTCAATTTTAAGGCGTTGTTGGAAATAATTTTATAATTTGTGGTTTTTTTATTAATAGATTATTGATGCAATTTATTCTGACTAGTTGCTAAGATGCTAATTCATGTGTTACATCAGAAAGCCTATTGAGTATAGGAAAATATATTTAAACAATTCTTTGTTTTTGTTTTTTGTTTTTTGTTTTTTTTAATTGTAGATTAGAATTTCAATCTAAAACATTCCTAGACTCAATCTATAACATGCAATTAAAAGTTACTATATCTTTTGAGTGGAGTCTGTGATGTGCAGCGTGTGCCTTTGTATTAAAACCAATTTCTCTCCTCTTTGTGTGTATTTGTTTCTCAACCAAAAAAAAAAAAAAATCTGAAACATGCAATTACTAAATGGAAATATGGATTAAACAAAAGCTTTAATAAATAAACATATTAATTAAAATGACAATTTGTAATAAATAAAAGACATGACCAATAAACGACCATAATCAAAGCACTTTCCTTAGCAATTGAATTTTGTAATTTAAGATGATTGTTAATTATTTACTACAATGCAAAATATATGAAAACATGACACTGATTTGTTTTTTTTTTTTTTCTTTAACATTTTTCACATCCACATGTTTTTAACTTATCTTAACTCCTTTCCATCCTTATCAAGAAACTCATAGATCTTCATATCTCTCACTCTCTCTCAGCAAAACATTTTTAGTTTCAATTAAATAAGTTATTCCCAAACAAACTCTAAGTAACAGAGATAAGTTTTTTTTTTTTTTTTGCTTTTTCATCAACGCCGTTGCTATTCTTCGCTCTTTCTCCAGCACCACACCTTCTTTGCACACTAAACCACCCCATTAAGGACGGTTTTCTTCTCTTCTTCTTCTTCTTCTTCTTTATTTTCTTTTTCTTTTTTTGAAAAACAAATTGCAAAGAGGATTATGAAAAATATCAAATAGAAGTTGAGAAATATAAATGAACTTTTATATATATATATATATATATATTATATCCTATTATTGTACTAGTTAGTTTAACATAAGGGCTTAAAAAAAAAAAAAAAAAAAAACAAAACAAACAAACTGAAGAGAGGATTATGATGTGAGAGAAGACAGAGTTTTTATTTTATTTTATCAGATTTTAGTTTTAGTTTTTAGAAGAAGAATCAGGTTTTGGTTTTGGGGGAGAAAGAGAGTATTTTATTATTATTTATTTTTAAATATTTGCTTATGTGAAAAAATGTGAGAGCTCCAAATCCTACAAGATAAGCTTTAAGAAAGTGAAAAAAAAAACAAAAAAAAAAAAAACAAAGATTTCAATTTTATAGTATATATAAATTATTAGACCGTAAAAGTAGTAACTTCACTACTTCATTTTGTTAATGGTCAAATCAAATTATCAAGAAGATTATGTATTTCAAAAATTCTTATTTAATATTTATAGAGATATAAGATTTGAACTTTGCTTACACAAAAAATAAATTGGCGTTTTTCCCTGATAATAAAAAACAATAATAATGAATATATATATATATATATATATATATTAATTGTTGTATTTTTTTTATTCATATTTAAATTTTAATAAAAAGGCTTGAAAACACATCTGCTTGTATTAGATTAGCAAGGCCTAATCTTGTCAAATCCAAAACATGCTTCTTCAAGATTAATCTATCAATAATAAAGTACAGCTACAGTTACAGGCACATTATGTCGTATTGTCGTTCCTGCCATTACAAGACAACAGTCGTAGAGTATTCAATATGCAGAACCACCAAAAGGACTTCTTCCATTACAGCGAAGTTGAGAATTTGAAGTCTGTCAACGCGGCCTCTTACAAGCCCAACCTTTTGGAATTGAAGGCAGGTTGACAGACTTGCGCTTACCCAAAACGATCAAGGAATTCCTAGAGGGAAATGAACGATCAAGGAATTCCTTATCCTCAAAAGATAGTTCCAAATTCTGTGTCCATAGCAGGGAGTCCACTGCATCTTCCTCTAAACCAAGTGCCATGCCCATTTGGATTATTCTGCAAAGCATGTCCATTTGATCCCTACTGTTAGATAGAACTGCTTCCGAGATAGCTTGTGCAAAAGAAGCAATGAATTGAATTCTACATCTTTCTTCCATTTATTCCAGGTTGATTTCTTGACAAACAGTCTCTGTGATTTCTTCTCCCAAAGCACCTTTTTTTTAATTTCTACTTCTAACCTCCTTTTCTGCAAAGGTAACTGTAAGGCATGCTGGACTGATATTTCTTCAGTGCCATAGACTGGAAGTTCCAGGAGAGATTTTGCAGTCTTGTGTTTTTCTTCCATTGGCATATTTGCATGGGGCAACACCAATTTGATCAAACCTTTCCCAATTAGGGAATCTGTCTTCTCAATTTTTTTACTCGCAGAAATAGTACAATGTAGGTCAAACTGCACAGCTTCAGATATTTTTCGAACACCAAGACTAGTGTAAATCTCTAACAATTTAGCTAGAGAAGATGAATTCAATAGTGGTAACCACACAAACGGTGGTTTTTCACTAGCTTTAGTGAAGGCCTCTTTTAAGTGCAAGTGGTCAGCTATAAAAAGTTCTTTCATCACAAACTGAATAACTCCAGAAGTATTGGCTGCAGGTAGCATTTTAAATTTTACCAGTCAAAGAAACTATTTTACTTTCCCCAGTCTGTCCCAACTGATTTTCAGACTCTGAGAAGCCATGGCTACATTTTGAGAAATGATAACCCATATCAGAAAGAGAATGTATGGAAATGGAAGTGTGATATACTGGTAGAAGGTAGGATTAACCTTTAAAGAAGAAAGCATTTCAGACAAGAAATGCGTGAAAGATTCAATTTCTATTCTCCCCTGTTTGCTCGTTGACTTCAGTTTAAATGCTTGCGCAACAAGTTCATCAACCTGCCATTTCATGCATAATTTAGCAACCAAAAAAAAAAAGGTCTGGGAAAAAAAAAACCCATGTAAGAGAAACAATGACAAAACGACAATAATGATCAATCACAGAAAAATAAAAGCTAATGGTGTATAGGCATAAACTAGTTTAATGACAATAAGTGGCTCACGGCATAGTAAAAGAAGTACAAATATGCATATTCATATCTGCTGGAGAAAAGTTTTGAAACTTCTTCAAAACTAGAAAAAACAGTTACTTCCTTAACCACTTCTCCAAGGTCAATATAGATTGGGATATGAAAGTTTGAACCTAAACCACTACAAACATATTCTCACAACATTCCACTTTTTTCATGTCAACACCTTTGGCAGTGCCACATGTTGATGTCATGCTAAAACCCAAGTTCTAATAAAAATATGCATCCAAAGAAGTTTTGCACAAAAGTTTCAATAAAATGTAAATTCAATACAATGAATAACGAGCACATCTGTATCCAACAGATCTCCTTCCCCCAATAATAGTTTGCTTCTAAAATGAAGAAATGTTGCTGGACAGAAAAAAGTGAAGATTGTCAAAAGATGACCAATTTACTATTCAAGTTGTCCTCATGCGCCCAACCTTCCAGGTTTATCCCATCTTATTCTATAAATTATAATGCTATATTTCCTAATGTCACATTAAAACAAAAATCAGGGATATCTAACAAGAAAGGTGAACATTCATACCAAAATTTTCAATCTCCCCCCCCCCCCCCCCCAAAAAAAGAAGAAGCAAAAGTATGTGTCTAATTACAAGTACAAACACATAAGTTCCAATTAGTTTAACTAGTAAAATCTCTTGTCGTCAAATAAAAAATTTGGGGTTTGAACCCCTCTAACACCAAACACTAATTGGTGTCTTGGGTTAATGATAAAGAGAAATCATCATGAAGTTGATGCCATAGGTTTAAATTCTATCATATCTATAGAAAAAAATACAAGCACAAACAACACCATGGCCTAAAATTATAAGTAGGTGATGAAAAATAGAGATTTTCCAAATGAAACAAACATTGAAAATAAAAACTTTATATTGCATACTCCAATTTCAAAAACCTACCCATTTTGTTCGCTTAAAAATATATTCCCTAAAAATACCAAGCAACTCAAATCCAAATAAACAGAAGAGTGAGGTAGCCAAGTAAAAATTCTCAACTTTGTACAAATCCAAATCACAGAAGAATTATATAACAGTACAACACAAAATGAAAACAATAAGAAATTGAAACCAAAATAAAACTATAACAACTATCTAAGACAGTAAGACTAATAATTAGATAAAAATTGCACCTTGAATCATTTTCTAAATTAAACATCTCCTATACATTTCGAAAATCAAAACCAAAATCACAATAAGAACAAGATTTATCATACAATAAGATCCAAGTACCTACAACTACAACACTGTGCAATCTATAATTTGAAATGCACTCAGTAAGTTTCTCTTTCACTTTGAAGCTTAAGTATTCAAAAACACAAATATAACCTCCCACACTTTTCGAGCAACCAAACAAAGACAAAAGCTGACACAGAGAGAGAGAGAGAGAGAGAGAGAGAGAGAGAGAGAGAGAGAGAGAGAGAGAGAGAGAGAGAGAGAGAGAGAGAGAGAGAGAGAGAGAGAGAGAGAGAGAGCGCAAATCCGATCAAACTTGCATTCGCCTAATGAAAGAAAGATTGAGCAAATTTTTCTCATCGAGATTGTAAAATACATAGAGCAAGATGCAATCCTTTGTTTTCAAAATCATTTTCTCGAGAAACAAACGGATCGTAAGGAGAGAGATAGTAGTTACCTAATGGATGAGAGAGGCGAGATCAGACTGGACAAGTAGAAGGCGGTCAAGCGATCCATCTTCTTCTTCTACTTCTTCTTCTACTTCTTTCTCTGAAAAAACTAAGATTCTTCATATACAAGGGTTTCGAGAACCTTCCGCCATTATTGTACACACTGTTTTTGTTGTTGGATATGTCTCTCAATGGTGGCTTCCTTATCGTCTTCAACTTCGATTTCTCTTTGTTCTTTAATATCTCTCTCTGTCTCTCTATTTGAATTTGTTGTAAAAGGCGGGCTATTTTTATTTTGTATGATTTTTCATTGTTCTGGAGCGTAGTAGTGAGTCATGACTCATGACTCGGAGTTAAAGGGATTTCTTTGTATTTTATTTTATATTTTTATTTATATATTTTTTTTGAGAATACTAAAGGTCCATTTGGTAAAAGATTTCTAGTAACGTTATTTACATTTTTTGAAAATACATGTGGGTAAAAAAATGTGTGAAAATACATATAACTAGTTATAAGTCCGTGCTTTGCATGGTTTTATGAAAAAGCTTATAAAATAAATGTATAAATAATTATATATTTTAATATATTCAATAAAGATAAAAGAAAAAATTATCAAGTGTAAGTAAGAACATCTTGATAATTTGATGTAACATAAAAATCAAATAAGAAAACTGTTAAAATTAATCTATTAATTCTAACCATATTTAATCATTAATTCTAAGACCCTAACCCTAAGCATATAAATTAGATCAAAGCTAAGAAAATTATTTTAAACAAAAGGCAATCAACACACAAAACCTAATCAATTTAATAAAAACAAAATACAAAAACAAAGAAGGAGCCTTTAGAAACTTGACAATGTTTTGAATTCATTAATTAAAATCACATGAAGAAAAAAAAAACCAATAATAACACTAAAGAAAATAAACAAAATGAAAATAATAATAATAAAAGAAGAAAGAATGCATACCTGCATTGTCATGGGATTTAGACATTCACATATTGAAATAAGCTTTACTCCAAAAAAGATATATAGGGTTATATATATCGGTAGAGTTCCGTTTGAAATATAATTCATTTAAATCTTATTGAAATTAAAGATATCTACTCAATGTTTTTGTTTTTATCCCATAAAAAATAAAAAATTAGAATTAAAAAAAAGGTCATATAAATAGAATGAAAAAAGAAAAAGAAAAAGAGTTGATTCAACATAATGTAACATATAAAAAATTAAAGAGAGAGAGCGAGAGAGAGAGAGAGAGAGAGAGACGTGGTTGATAGCTATAAGTAATTTAAATATATATATATATATATATATATTTTTTTTAATGTCATCAACGTAGAAATTATCAAATTAATGGAATTATATACTTTTTTTTGGATAGATAGAGATTATCAAATTATTGAAGATATATATTGTTTCTTGAGATAGATTTATATTAATCACCTTTTGAAGAATTTGGATTGTGCTTATCCTTTAATAATCAAGTTTTGTAGCTTGATATTCTGATAAATAAATAAAATAATGTTAATTAGATGATAAATATTATCTAAATTAAATTTTTGTATGTTAAATATTATTCCTTAATTTAAGAAATATATCCTAACAAATAAAAAATAATGTTAATCTAATTTTATTTAATGATAAGAATAAATTAGAGTGATGCAGAAGATTGTAGCAAATCAAAGATAAGCGCTTAGCCATTAGCATAATCACAATTCATGACATGAGATTATTATATTAGTATATAAATTTTTATGATTTGGAAACATCTTTTATATTTCCTTTGTCACATGGCTGTACGTCAAACTAGAAGCCAATGAACCCACTAAAAGCTACAATGCTAAAAAATACACTGTCATTTTTTTGTTTTCCTCTCTTTTTTTGGTTTAAATTCTATCCTTAGGTAATTCTTTTAGATAGACACAATTGTTATAGTTGTAAATGAAACACTATTTTCTTTCATTACTTAATTTGTCATATTTATCCAAAAACTATGTATATATATCTATTCTTAAAATCTAAAAATTTATTAAAATTTATGCAATTTGGTGAAGCTATGTGGCGCAACCACGGCGTCTAAGTCCAACTTTTATTATATATATAATATAATATGATGTTATTTAAACACTAAAAACTATTATTTAAACAACAGTAATAAACGGGCCCTAAGTATTTTTAACACACACACGGAAAGAGGAGAGAAAGTCTTCAAGAAATTGATAATGGTGTATATTCAAAGGGTCTTTTTATTTCTTTTACTTGGTTTGGAATGACTAGTACGGATGCAATACTATACCATGCATGTACCCCTCGAATTCTCATATTTATTACATAACTTTTAAGAAACTCTATCTTCGTATTGATTTATGCATATTTTATACTTCGTCCAATAGAAAAATGCTAATGGTACTACGAATTTTATTAATTAAAACATATAATCTAATGTAGCAATGAATGTTATTCGTAAGTTTCAACTAACTCAAAATATATATATATTTTTTTTAATGATTTTTAACACATTAGTTTGTAAGCTAAATGTAGTAAAATTTGTAATGTTTAAAAAAGTCAATAAATATACTATCGACACATTTCCAAATATACCTTGATAAACTGTGAGTAATTATTTACTACTTACATATGAATCCACAAAGTTGTGCAATAAATTAATGACCTTCCTTATAAGGTTGGATTTCTAATTAGGACTAACAAAGTGGGACAAACATAGTATATATAAAAATTCTCACTCTTATCAACATAGTAAATTGTAGAAAATCTTTGTAAAGTTGTGATTTTCAACTACGTTTTGTTGGCTTTAATTCTGTGTCAAATTTGATTGTATTCTATCAATTTTTTCCTTGTATGTTTGTGGGATTTAATGTAAGGGTTGAGTGTGAGAGTATGGTGAAGATTTATGAAGAACAGTTAAGTTCGCCACTGGACAACTTGCGAAAGACTACGTTAGAAACATATGTTGAAAGCTAAATAGTCAAGTGCCAGAAGGCATTTCTTGAGTCATTTTGCAACTGGACCATGTTACGAGTAATTCACGAAACTCTCAGTTTGGCTGTTTTTAAATGTGCTTTCCTCACTTCTTTACCCACACTAAGCCCTCATTTACCCATGAAATTGTAAGAAAACTTTCAGAGAGAAAACCCTTGAAATACACTAGAGAGTTAGAGTTGTAAATCTAAAATCATCTACACAAATTTTCTTAGTTTTCCTTTACTCCTACTTCTCTAATTACAAATCCTTGAGAGGTTCTTAACCAAAATACATACCTCACTCAATCTGAATGTTGTGAGTTGTTTTGGTGCATGTAGGAAGCATTGGAAGAAGCCATTGATTGTCGGATGCAATTTGGAGCTAATTGCGGGATCCAGATAACTAGTGAAGATAAGACTTGGTGAAGTCTGTTGGGAGTTGGAATTCGGAGGTTTCAAGTACATTAGGTAGATTAGGCTTGGATGGTCTTTTTGATATTCTTGTACTCTAACTTTATTCACTAGTGGATCATTTCGACTTAGAGAACCGCAGAGAGGTTTTTCACCGAGTACTTCGGTTTCCTCTTTGATAACACGTCTTGTTGTTATCTTGTGTTTGCATCTTTCTTCCATTTCTCTTTGTGCTTTACATTTATTGTTTATTGTTTATGTTTATACGTTAGAGAGTAGTTCTGGTTTATTGTGTTTTATTTACTCTCATCCCACACTTAGTTAAGTAGAGGAAAATCAATTTAGCCAAATTGAGGGTCTAAATAAGCAATAATATTTTGTACTATTTGAGCTTTCAATCTTGATTTTTTTTTTTGGGAGAAAATAGAAAATCTTGTACTTGAGTTGATAGCTGATATGCTTAGGTAAGCATTAGAAAACGGTAATGGTAGTACCTAGTACGTAATCTAGCTCAATGCATTATATAGTACATAGAATGTAATCTAAAAAAATGCGTTTAGTATTATGTTAAAATTTTTTTGTTAAGAAAATTATTATACTAAATGTAATTGCGGTTGGCTATTAGTCATTGTAGAATTTTATAGGAAATATTTCTACAAGGCAAGATAGCAAGAGAGAGTCATCTAATAGGGTCAATAATTTGATCGGTCCATAATTTTTTTTTTTTTTTTTAATTTTATAAATAAGCTATAGGCTTTGTTTTTGTTGTCATGTTAGCTTCATTAAAAAATGTTTTTTATTTTTTATTTTTTATTTTTTTACCTATACTAAAAACTAACTGGTGTCTTAGTATGATGATAAAGAATAATTATCATAAAGTAGATACCATAGATTGAAATTCTATGATATAATAATAATAAAGCTCTTAAGTTATTCTCAATTTTTCAATGAAATGAAACGAGGGTGCATTATATACAATTGTAGTAGAGTTACATATTATTATCAGAATCGTTAAATTGGTCAGTCTGTTAGCTTTTAGTTACAGTTCTATTGTAACAATTAGACGATTCAATTAAAAACGGTTTTTTTTGTTCCCTCAAAAAAAAAAAAAAAAAAAGTATTTATTCTCCTTATAGATATAAATGTCACCCTTAATTGTATAAATTAGATTCATTGAAGTAATACAGTATCTCTTGAGTTGGATAAATTCACTTAATTGCTTATCTCAATTAAGTTTCCTCGTCAATTTGTTTCTTCTTCAATTTCATCAATATTTGAGAATCTTTCATCTTAAATTCACCCTTATTATTTTTTTTTATGCTTGTTGGCACTGAAATTTTCTTTACATATTCCTTTAAAATCTTGGCAGTATTTTGAAAATTTTGAAAAAAAAATTCTAGACAATTTGTATTCAAGTAAGTATCAAGATGGTTGCAGATAATAAAGATTTAAGAAAATGTTAAAGTTATTACAAATTTTATGTAAATAAATCAACAAACTAGTCTAAAAATGAATATATAATTTGTTTATTTGAACAATATTATAAATAAATGTCTAAATTACTTTTTTTTATTGGTAATACATTAATTTTATAACACAAATCATATATAATAAAATTTATAATACCACTGACACCACTCAAAAATATATGACATCGTTGGTTGTTATGGTAAAATAAATACAGATAGGGTCGAGAGAAGCCTATTGTCAAGTCTACATTTGTCTACTCAAATACTGGAGTACGCGAGCCTTAACTTAGGGTGAGACTTCTCTTGCAATGGTGTTCAAGAAGGGATGTATAATTCATATTTTAAAAATGTTAATTTGTATTTGTATGGGTATGGAAACAAGTTAATTAAATATTCAATTACAAGTTATAATGTACAATCTAAAAAAAATAAATTAAAATGAACCTATCATAATCCATCTATATATATTAAAAGCCAAAACTTAGAGAAAATCCAATTAAATTTCAATTTGCTTCTCAATTTTGTGCCACATGTCCCATTTAATATTTAATTTTTGTTCCAAGTTAATTTTTGAGTGTAAAAATAGAAAAGTCCAGATCCAATTAGATTTCAATTGAAGTCCAATTTTGCACCACATATCAATCTAATTTTTTTATTTTTGTGGCAAGTATATTGTTGTGTGCAAAAAAACTATATATATAATGAGAAATTATTATAGATTTTAGAAATGTATGATTTAAAAAATGTGTAAACTAATACAATGTATAATTTGAACCTCTTCTATAAAAGATGTATAATTTTAACTGTAGAATTGTGATTGTTTTTAATTGTATCCATGCATATGCATGAGGTTACACATTAGTTGATCAATAACCACAAGCATTGTGATTCTATATCATTTTCTTAATATTTCTCCACAATTTTACTTAATTTTGAAAAATGTATAAAAATAATATCTAATGACATATTAAATACACATTAATGAGTGTCTTTAAGGATGTGTTTGGTTGGGAGGTGGAGATGAGAAAGAGATGGTGGGGCTCAGGTGTTTTCTCCCCGGATCCACCAAAAGTTTTCTCCCTACAATGGGGAGAAAACGGGGTGGGGGGGGGGGGGGGGGGGTTTTTTGTTTTGTTTGTTTGTTTAACTAGACATGATTTTTTTTTTTTTTTTCTGGACATGATTTTTATTTTTTAATAAATATGGGTGATTTTTTTTTAACAAGGGTATATAAGTAAATTTATACAAACTCACTTTTTCCACGCCTCCACTTTTCTATTCCCAATTAAACAAAAAGGGGGGAAATTAAAATCTTTACTATTCCACTTTTCCACCCCTCCAACCAAATGAACCATAAGGCACTTGTTAGCAAGGACAATAGGTCTAATCATATATAATTTTATAATCTTTCAAGTGATATATTGTGATTAGCATTATTGATATAGTAATGACTTTATATAAAAGTAAAGTTACTTCAATCACATGTTAATGCTTTAACAAGTTTCAAAAAGGATATGTAAAGGTGGCATTAACAGAGATGTTGGCAAATTTGAGGTCAAAAAACCTAAGATAACAACTCCCCCAATATTGAATAATTAATAGGATTACCACTGTGATGGTCACTCCATAAGTTTAAACGCTTGTGAGATGTGGGAGGTAAGAGTCAGGATTTAAGTTTCCAGAAGGGAGTTTTACACACATATATACTTAAAATTAGGTTAGAGTTGAATTTCTATCTTGTATATATTAAAAAAAAAGAATAATTAATAGGACCTTTATATAATCACATTATACTTGCAACGTAAATTTAAATTATAGATACATAAAAAGTGGAGATACATAAAAAGTGGAAATGTTGTACACATTTGCAAAGAGCAGTAGACCCACAAAAAGTGGAATTGTTGTACACAATTTACATTTAACAAAAAGTGGAATTGTTGTACACAATTTACATTTAACGTACAATGTAAATTTGTAAAACAAGAATTTCCGTAATAATAGCCTTGAATAATGAAAGGATTATTTTCGACACAAAGCGAAGAAGTCAATACATGAAACAAGACAGGCATTGCCATATTCAATCATAGAGAGAGAGAGAGAGAGAGAGAGAGAGAGATTACCATACAAATCAAGAAAGAACGTAATGCATGGGTAATTAAGTAGTGAAATGGAACAAATGTAGTAGTAGAATGGCAGGGCAATTCATTTGGCAGGAATCGGCACACGTGCATGCAAATGCACACAACATTTCTGCCCTAAGAGAATCGCCCTGTTATTCTTCTCTACCCTCCTAACACATCCATTGCCACCATTCAGTTTTGCGTTTTGCCAAAACTTCCATGGCCGCTTTTTATTCTGTGTGATCCGCACACTAGGTATGGATATTCTATGGAAATAGATTGGCATATGCTCTGGATCATTCCCTCTCAATCCTCCTCTTCACTTCTAATGTATCCATCATGGACCCTTTCCTTTGAAAGAACTTCTCTTTCAGCAATCTTTTTCATTTCGTACCTTTTAGACCTGTTTAAGAGCAAATGATCAAACAGACAAGGGGTTTTTCAGGAAAAGTTTTGTCATGAAGCTAAATCAATATTTTATTTCTTCCATCTAATTTCGATATAATTTAACCATTATTCCTAATACATCCTTTTTCTTTTTAAGGAAACATTCATTTAAAAAAAATGCATTCCTAACACATCCTACTCTACAGGTTACTGTGAAGAAATATATGCCGGCTATGTTGTTATAACAACATATTAAATGAAATACAAACTAATTAAGGCAAGTGCGTGTGGTAATAGTGGCTAGATATAATGCAGATAGAAAAATTATTAAGTAATCTCGGAGTACTATAAATGCGTACTCTCTCCTCTCAGGTGAATAGTAGGTCTCACTAATTAAATTAATGGTGAGACCTACCATTTATGTGAGAGGAGGGAGTACGCATTTATTGTACTCCGGGAGTAGATAAATACTAAAACAAAATTGACCATGGGAATATGTATATTTTTTCCATTTTATTTATTTTTCCAGATCAGTGAGGATATTTGCATATTCAAACAAAATTATGAGAACATGCCATTGGATCTTCCCTTTTCCAAGCTGTTTCTGTCCAATCTTTTGTCCCTCATCAGGTGGTCCTGCGTTAATCTTTAGCCAAAGTTGATCCACTTGTTTGGTCTTTGTGTGAAAATGTTGAGAAGGATTCAATTACCTTTCTGCTTGATATGAGATTGCCACTTTTAAGTAACGGCCGGGTACGTGCAAACTCGGCCAATCTTTTGGCCTAAATTGATGATCACACAAAAGTATTGAGATTGTTTTACATTGTTCAGAGCCAACCTCCATGTAGACCGGCAATTCAAACTTGTTGTAAATTCCAGTTTGTATAACCCACGAATAAAATGTTTCTTCAATGGTGTTACACACTAATAGAGTGATGCAAACATAATCCACAACCTAAAATCCTCACAGCACTCTGCAAACACTATGAGAATACATATTTCATTCTTTATTTAGTGGGTACCACTTGTCGTGTTTATATACACACCACTCCATTAATATTGTGTGATAGTGGGCACATACTGGGGTAGAGTAATGGTTCAAGTCATTACTTTGTGACTCTTGGATGTTACTCGGTGAGGTATATAGAGGGACATGCCCACTTTGGGTGTCCTTCTATTTTCCTCTTAGTTTCTAACATCATCCTATAGAAAAATGTTAAAGGTACTCCAAATTTGTTGGTCTTCAATTATATTTTGGGATGTTCCAAAATAAAATATGGGAATTTTTTAAAAAGTCAATAGATATACTATTGACATACTTCCAAATATAACGTGATTTTGAAAGTCAATTAATCTATATCCCTAAAGTTTAAACATGTTAATGAAAGAGTTTTATTTATTTTATATACAAAATAGAAAGCTTCAAACACATGTATACTTAGATTAAATTATAATTTAATCTAAGAGTACATGTGTTTGAAGCTTTCTTTTAGAGACTTGAACCCTGGTCCTTACCTCTCCATCTCTACATAAATTTTATACTTGTGGAGTAACTATCATGCCAATGAAAGAAATTTTGAAAACTTGAATATTTTTCTTTTTCTTGGTTTGAAATGTAAACTTGTATATTTTACTTATAAGGTTGGATTTCTAAATGAGTAGTTTTAGGATCAAAACTTCTTTGCCACAATTTTGACGGGACAAACTATGAATAGTTGACTACAAAGTGTGTATGTATATATATATATATATATATAAATTATCACTCTTATTATAAAACTATCACTCTTATTAGTGACCGTAAATTGTAGAAAACCTAATGTAGGGGGCTTTAGCCGTGTTTCTAAACGCAGCTCAAAGATGGTCTATAGCCGTGTTTTAGAAAACACAGCTATAGGTCCAGGCTATAATCGCATTTTAAACGCAGCCCAAAGTAGGTCTATAACTGCGTTTTTTACAAAACACAACTAAAAGTCTCAACCTATAGGGGGTGGAAAAACATAGCTATAGGGGGACTTGTAGCCGCATTTAAAAAAAAACGGCTATAGACCCCATAGGGGGCTATTGTTGCGTAGTAAAAGCCTCGTTTGTAAACGCAGCTATAGAAAACGCAACTATAGCCTATAGCTGCGTTTTTAGGAACTATAGTTGCATTTTTGAAACGCGGCTAAAGCCTGCATTTTTTGTAGTGCTTGTAGTTTTTTTTAATACAAGATAAGAATTCTATTTTAACATAATTTAAGTGTATATGTGTGTGAAACTCCATCCTGAAGGCTTAAACTCTAACCTTTGCCCTCCACCTCATCACAATAACCTTGTACTCGTGGAGTGACCATTATGTTAAGAATGCGCGGTAGTAAAAATCTTGAAATTGATGGTTGATATGCTTAGGTAGCATTTAATAATGGTAATGGTAGTACCTAATATGTAATCTAAAAAAATTGGGTTTGATATTATGTTAAAATTTTGTTTTAAAAAAAAAAAATGATTATACTAAATGTAATTGCGGTTGGCTATGAGTTATTGTGAACTTCATTTTTTTCCAATAACAATGGTTCCAAAATTTTCTTTTTTTAATTAATATTTAATTTTACATGAAAATTCTTATTTAAAATACATATAGTTTCACATACATGTAAATAGGGAGGAATGAAAGCAATATACATGTACAGGCAATTTCTAATTACATGGATCTGCAATTTCTAATAACAAGTTACATTTAACTTATTTTAGTTAGATAATTATGTTAATAAAACACTTATAACATTAAAGAAATGTACCCTGTAATAATTTCCCCAAATTCTCCCAAAACAATTGGACCAGTTTTAACAAATTCTCTACTACTTTTTCACAATTGAAACATAACCCAAAAACCAAAATGTGAGGTGGAATTCTGATCCAAACAATTCTAGTTTACAATTATTTTGCCGACAATCATATTCAGCTCTAATCTATTCGTAAGAATTCTAGGCCTCTGGGACCATGGAGAGGTGTAAACTTGTGACTTCTTTCTTGTACAGTCCTCATCAGACAACGGGACAACGATTGAACAATTAAACTTCATATATAATTAAATGCTTCTACTAATTTTTTGTATTCATACTCTTACATGCTTTACTCAATATTTTTTTATTTAAGGTGAATTTTGATAAACCCATCATTGCATTACATTTTCTTCTTATATTCTCCATGCTTGTAAAATTTCTAGAAAATTTAAGATCAATAGCTATGCTATCAATAATATTTTTTAAATTTCAAGTTTTTGTAATTTAAAATTATGCATAAAATATAAGCTTATAGATAATGTAATAAATAATATATAATTGATACAAAATTTGATATTTGTATTAAGAGCGTAAAAAACATGCAAATCAATAGTTATATTTTCAAAATATATAGTAATATATATTTTTTTGAGTAAGGATTTTCTTAAGCTACAATTAATTTTGTAGTTAAACTTTATTCTGTTAAAAATTATTGATTTCTTATTTCTTTCAATTACACCATTTTATTATGAGAACCTTAAAATTGATTAAAAAAACACTTTTTGTTTTATAAAATTCTTTAGATCCATTTGGTCGAAATTCACATTCTCTTTCAAAATCTCAAGACCTTAACTTCATAGTCATAATACATTTCCACAAATGTTTTAATTTTCTTAAAGACTTAAAATACCTCAAATTTTTATTTTAAAAAAGAAACCCATGTTTTCCAACTAAAATTATCAATGATGTGAAGCAAATAGTTATTCTTATCAAGCAATGATGATTTGATCTGTCTGTGAAAATTTTTATAGATAAACTATAGTCTTTATTTTTGTTGTCGTCGTATTAGTTTCATTTAAAAAAAAAAAAAATTTAATACTAAAAATCTATTAGTATTATTACGTAATAATAAAAAAATTGGCCATAAAGTGAATGTCATAAGTTGAAATTCTATTATATAATAATAATAATAAAAAGATTTTGATGAAGTTATTGTCAATTCTTCAATGAAACAAGTGTGCATTAGATAAGATTGTTGCAAAGTTACATATTGTTATCAGAGTTGTAAAATTAGCTAAATTGGTCGGTCTGTTAGTTGTTAGTTACTGCTCTACTGTAACAATTAGAGGATTTATTTAAAAATGGTTTTTAAATTTTTATTCTCATTATATATATAAATATCACCCTTGTATAGATTAGATTCACACAATCTCTCAAGAGTTGGATTTCACTCAATTGCTTTCCTTTCGTCTTTGCCTATCTCAATTGACTTTCCGTGTCAATTTTTTTTCTTCTTCAATTTCATCAATATTTGAGAATCTTTCGTCTTATAACATAGAAAATGATAACTATATCTAAAATGGGGATGTACAATGGAGTGTTTTTGTTTGTTTGTTTTTATTTTATTTTTATTATTATTTTTTATTTTATGCTTCTTGCCACTGAAATTTTATTTACTTTTAAAATCTTGGAGGTATTTTGAACTTTTAGAAAAAAATTCTAAACTCATGTTGTCAATTTGTATTCAAGTAAGTACCAAAATAGTTGCTGATGATAAAGATTTAAGAAAATGTTAAAATTATTACAAAATTTATGCAATAAAATCCACAAACTGGTTTGACAATAAATATGTGATTTGTTCATTTGAAAAATATTATAAATAAAGATCTAAATTACTTTTTTGTTATCAGCAGCACATCAATTTTGTAATATAAAACATATTTAATAAAATTTATAACATCATTGACACCACTCAAAAATATATAAAATCGTTGCAGGTTGGTATGGTAAAATAAAAACAGAGAGGGTTGAGAACATGGGAAGTTTATTGGCGGGTCTAGAATTGTCCAGATCAAGAAGGAATGCCTAATTCATACAATGTATAATTATTTAAAAAAAAAATGTAAAATACACTTATCAATAATTCATTGATTTATAACCACAAGCATTGTGATTGTATATCATTTTCTAATATTTCTCCACAAGTTTATTTTATTTTATTTTGAAAAATGTATAAAAATAATATATAATGAAATATTAAATACACTTTAACAAGTGTATTTAGGATACTTATTAGCAAGAACAATAAATCTAATGAGATAGAATTTTACAATCTTCAAAGTGATATATTGTGCTTAGCGCATAAGTGATATTGTAGTAAATTTATATAAAAGTAAAGTTACTTTGATCACATGTTAACGCTTTAACAAGTTTCGAAAATGATATCTATTTAGCAGTATTAGTGGCATTTCCTAATAATGAGATGTTGGCAAATTTGAGGTTGAAAAACCTAGGACAATTCCCTCTATATTGAATAATTAATAATAGCCATAAGCTTGAAAGAACCTTGCATAAAGGGACCTCCAACTCCTAGTACTTCTATTATGGATGGAGTAACAGAAATACAGAATACTTTTGCCATTATGAAGTATTTACTACAAACAGTTTTCTTTTGTATGAAGCTCTTGTGTGGACTTTCTCCAAGTAGCTCATCACTACTTCTACACCCTCTTTGACTGGGAATGAACAATGAAAGGATCATTTTCAACACAAAGCAAAAAAGTCAATATATGAAACAAAATGGGCATTGCCATATTCATTCTTTAAACACAGAGAGAGAGAGAGAGAGAGAGAGAGAGAGAGAGATTACCATACAAATCAAGAAAGAACGTAGTGCTGGTGCATGGGAAATTAAGTAGTGAAATGGAACAAATGTAGTAGTAGTAGAATGGCAGGACAATTCTCCTTTGGCAGGAATTGGCACTCATGCATGCAAATGCACACAACATTACTGCCTTAGGAGAATTGCCTGTTATTCTTCTCTACCCTCTTAACACATCCATTGCCACCATTCAGTTCTGCGTTTTGCCAAAACTTCCACGGCCAGCCTTTTATTCTGTGTGATCCGCACATTAGATATGGATATTCCATGGAACTAGATTGGCATATGCTCTGGATTATTCCCTCTCGATCCACCTCATCACTTCTACTATGGCCATCGTGGGCCCCCTTTCCATTGAAAGGACTTTTCTTTCCCCAATCTTTTTCATTCCGTACATTTTAGACCTGGTTAAGAGCAAATGATCAAACAGACATTGGGTTTTCAGGACGGGTTTTGGCATGAAGCTAAATCAATATTTTATTTCTTCCCTCTGATTTTGATATAATTTAACCATTATTCCTAACACATGCCTTTTGTTTTCAAGGAAATATCAAATATTCATTTAAAAAGAAAAATGCATTCCTATAAAGAAATATATGCCGGCTATGTTATATACATATTAAATGAAATACAAATTAAGGCAACTGCGTGTGGTAATACCGTAATAGTGGATAGATAGAATGCAGACACAAGAACAAAATTGACCACGGGAATATGTATATATTTTTTAATTTTATTTATTTGTTATTTGTTTTTTTTTCCTGGTCAATGAGAACATAATATGTTAAAAAATATATATATATATATGTATATATATATATTTATATGAATTATACTATATACTTTATTATATATCTTTAAGTGTATCCATGCATATGCGTAGGGATGCAACTTACAAGCTAATATATATTGATAGGTAAAAGTTAGAAAAAGTTCAATTATAATTTGAAATTATAATCTAATTTTGCACTGTGTCTAAATTTGTGTGGAAAATTTATGTGGAGACCACACCATAATTATCCACTTACATTGGTGCAATGTGTTCACTTAAGTTTTTTTAATCTTTGTGCCAAGTGAGTTAACAAGTGCAAAATACTAAAAATCTAATATTAATGAACTATAAAATAAAATAAAAAATCACATATACTCAATAAAAATTACCACACATTCTATCTAATTAAAAATTAGAAAAAAAAAAATTATCATAAGTAATATTATGTTAGGAGCGTGGTGTGTGTGTGGGGTGTTACATGCGTATGGTGCTAATGATGGGTGCGTGTGGTGCTGATGAGGCATACGCAGGGGGATTCATGTGTGTGGTGCTGATGAGGTGTGCCTGTGTTCCTGATAAGGGGTGTGTGTGTTGCTGATGGGGCATGCATGTGTAGCTGATGAGGCGGGCTATGTTAGTGTTGCTAGGGTGTACAATATAACTGTGCCATAGATGGGGTTGTGATTGCCTAGCAGGCATTGTGTACTTATACTTTAGTATACATTTTTTTGATAATCTATACTTTAGTATACATATACTTGTATTAGAGGTGTACCTACATTAATATTGTATTGTATTAGAGTTAGTTATTGGAGTTAGTTAGTTAGGATGAGTTGGATGGCTTAGCTGGCTTGGGAGGACAGTTAGGAAATTGGTTATTGGACTGATGTGCTATTTAGGGTATTAAACTGGAAGGGTGATTGTAGAATGGGAACATGATTGATATTCTTACCAGAATTTTCCTTTCAATTCTCTCCATCTCTCTTTTCCTATTTTCTCTTTGTTCTAGGAGGCCTGGTTGTCCTCGAACTCAACTGCCAAACTCCTTAATTCCAAATGCTACTCATCAGCACCTCACACAAGCCTCATTAGCACCACACGTACCCATCATCAGCACCATACGCATGCAGCACCACATACATACCACACTCCTAACATATTAAGTTTAGGTAAGAATTTTAATATGTGATTAATTATGTTTACTTTTTTTTTTTATATAAAATAATTTGAATCATTATATATATATTTTTATGATAAAAATTCTGTTTAATTTTAAATTTATTCATACGTATGCATGTGTTATACGTTATTCTTTTTTTAAAAAAATAATAATTTTACTAAGTATTTATAGGGCAAATTACAACTTACCCACCTATGGTTTGGCCGAAATTTAAATTACCTACCTGTGGTTTGAAATTTGACACCTTACCCACTTGAGGTTGGTTCAATTAAATTTCCTTAACCTCTGATAAAAACATGGCTAAATATGTGATTTTATTTCACTTTTATGTTTCTTTCCTCCAAAAATGCAAAAAACATAAAAATACAAGATCAAATAAGATAAAAAAGAATCCAGCGGAACACTTGCATCATGGGATTTCAAATCATAGGCAAGCAACTTAAATTTTGGTCAAATCTCAGATGGGTAGTGTCAAATTTTAAATCACAGGTAGACAACTTAAATTTCAGTCAAATCATAGGTAGGTAAATGGTAATTTGCCCTTATTTAAATTTTTATAATAAAAATTGTATTTAATTTTAAATGTATCCATGGATTTCCATGGGTTACATGCTAGTTTATTTAAAGCTGAAGCTTAGAAAAAATCCAATTGGATTTCAATTTAGCTCTAAAATCCATGGGTTTATTGATTTTTTAAATATAAGAATGTTATAACAATTTTTAAATTTTGGTGAAGGTTTTAACTTCTCATCGCAATAATCAATGAGTTTGTTCAAAACATATTAAAAGTTTCTTACAAAGTTTTTTTTTAAGAGTTTAGAAAATATAAGAATAATCATTGATAGTATTTAACTTATATAGGAATTGAACTATTTTTTTTTTTAAAAGAAAATTTATGTTTATAATTATACATTTTAGGTGTATCTATTATTATGTATGGGGTTACAAGCTAGTGGTAATAACTAAAAAGAATGAAAAAGAATGAAAGCTATTGTAGTGGATGAAAAAGTTAGGAAAAATTCAGTAATATGTCTTTTATAGTAGTTTGAAAGAAAAATTGCATAACCTCTATATTTAATCATACAAAATTTCTTAATAAATACACTTAGTTTACTTATGCAACAAGAATTTGAAGATCAATAGATACGGTCATGGAACATACTCCAATTACATGTTACAAGGAAGCTTAGTATGTAATTAGTGGACCTGAGTGTATGAATTAGAGATTTGTTTGAGAGTTTATTTTCAATTAAAGGACCAAAAGTCCATATCAAAAGAAAAGGTTAAATTTTGCTTGTTTTTAAACATGAAAAATTTTCTTAATAATTTTTATGTTCATATTCTTGTTATGTTACAAACGTTTAAACATATGTTCAATATAATTTTTGAATGAATCATATATATATTTTTGAAATAAGTTTTATAATGGTGGAGACCTATTTAAGATTGAAAAAAAAAAAAAAAAGCAACAATAACAATTTGGTTCCTACATTTTAGGGTCACTTTCAATTTGGTTATAAATTTCGCAGCAGTGAATTTGGTCTTTATTATTTTTAAATTGTGGTTAATTTGGTCCATACCATTAACTCATGAAAGGATAATACTTACGTGGCATAAAATGTGCCCAGTTGTCAACATAAAGCTTATGTGGCTACTAAAATAATAATAATCAGAGATTCAGTCATGGAGTCATGTCCAAATTCCAACTAAGATAACTTATGGGGATGTGAGATGGTAGTAAAATTTTGGGGATCTTAGTTCTAGGTTTTGAGCCCTTTTACTCTCGATCCTTCTTGGTTTCTCTTTCAATTTGTTGTTTTTGCTGTCTATATGTTTGAGTGTGACTTTCATTGCATTTCTATAGTGGGTTTTCACTTCTTAGCCTAAAGTTGTTCACTAAGGTCTTAATTAATGGCTGGATTCTCAATTTTTTCATATTTATTTATTTTTTTCCCAAAATTGGATTGTTGAGTTTTTTGGGATTTGTTTGATCTTAATTGTTATCATGCATCTGTCAATATGGAAACCCATTCCACATTACATAGCTCTTATTTTAGATAAGAACAACATATATTATACTAAGAGATGTTATCATTTTGGTACAAAAACCAGAAAACAATCGTTGATTCTTAAGAAATTGCAAAAAATCAATCGTTGGTCAAATTTTGTATACAATCTATCTAAAAAAATATGTTAAGAGTTTTATTTATTATAATGTGAAATTAGAGTACATTACAATTAAGGTCTTTGCTCCCTTATATACAAAGCAAATCCACCAAGAAAGGAAAATAGAAAAGAAACTTCCTAGTCATTGGAGTGGTTCTAAAATCAAATGCCAGTCATTAAAAATTTAAATGAAGATCATATATTCCTTGCATTCGACACTATACTTTCTTGTGCTAGACCTCTTTGCTCGAATTGTAGGGTTATGCCTGGGATACGATTTTGTACTAATCTCATGAATTTTTCTCTCTTTACAAGAGGAAGTAGAGATTGAAAACAAAATTTGTTATGTTTGTATTCACTATTGTTGCATATATATATATATATATATATATTTGGCAATGTATTTTAATCACCGAAAAGATTTTTATAATTTTTGCATTATCAATCTTGTTATGTTATGTATGTTTAGACATATGTTCAATATAATATTTGAATGAATTCGATATTTATTTGGAAGGAAATTTTATGACGGTGGAGACTTATTTGTGGTTGAAAAAAAAATTTGTAATGTTTGTACTTATTATTATTTCATATATGTTTGAATATATGTTTAAGAAAATCTTTAAGAAAGAAAAGTCTCTATTTAAAGTTTGTATTCATATTTCTCAAGCAAGTTAAATTACTTCTGTTTTATAAAATGCTTTATATATCTGTACAGAACGGGACCCCTAGACCTATTTGGGCCTTGGGCCTTGAACTCCAACTTTGCATTACGGCCCACAGGCCCAACCCATTTGCCCAAAACTAGACTCTAGGCCTGCCAAGGTCATGGGCCCGGGCCTCATGACATTACGAACGGCCCAAAACCTGTTGAGCAAACCGCTATAATACGTGTTCATAGTATCTCGTAACCTAGGATATGCCTGGCAAGGCACACCTCAAACCGGGGCATGATTGATCGGGGACACTATGCCTCGGTTACACAGGTATTGCCCTGGGAAAAACCTCTGCCGAACATCCCTTCTGAAGTGGGGAGCTAGTTCCAATGCCATTCTCACCACACCTCACTCCCAACTAAACATCCACTTAGCAATAACAACATTGGACCTCTCCTACCACTAACCACAAGAGTAATCATGACTCCCCACTAATCATTGGGCTATAAATATGAGAAGATAGTGAAGAAGAGGAGGTTGTTGAAAGGTTGGAGAGAAAATTGAGGGCAAGAGCAAGAGAGCAACATGAGAACAACAACAGTAGGAGTAGGGGAACTCCTTAGAAGAAGTTGCTATGTTGGGTCTCTGTGTTCGGAACTACCCAAGTTAGGAAATCCAAAGCCCACATCAAAAATAAATTGTGAGCCCAAGTGAGGCCTAGCCCATCAGCCTTATTTTTGGCGAGCACAATTGGCGCAGTCTGTGGGAATCTCTTATAAAGCTATGGTTCAAAGGAGATCCACACTCGGGAGAAATGTTTGAAAGGCGTTTGGGGAGTTACGCTGAAAGCGGTTCGATAGGATCTTCTTGAGGATCCATATGGCGAGAACAGAGACACAAGAGGCACGAAGATAGGGACCGTGAACAAGAAGAAGAACGTTCTAGCCTTGGGGAGGGATCGTACCAAACCCATCTGACGATATCAAAAGCTTCAGGGCACGGGTAACTTGATGAGAGGGATGAAGAACTTAAGCGATTGCACAGACTAGTGATAGATTTGGAATTATAAGTAAGGGGCGGGCAAAGGAGAAGGGACCGAGACAACTGAGAAGGGAGGTCTGATAGTAGGAGAAATCATTATGGGGAGGGGTCCAACCAGTCCAATTCCCGTCGACATCAGGACCGCTCACCCTCACAAGAGTCCCGTCGACAAAGAGGTCGTTCACATTCGTGGGAGTCCTATCAACGACGGGATCGATCACGTTCACGAGAGTACATAAATCGGGGATCAGATTCCTCGGAAGAACGACGGCCCCGTAATGCAGCCATGGACACTATGAGCCGCGCCTTACGCAGGGCAGCTCGATCGCCATTCTTAGAAGGAATTGAACGGGCCCCAATGCCGAGTAGATTTGTGCGCCCACCATTCAATTCCTACGACGGGAAATTGGACCCGGTAGAACGCATCATTATATCTAGATGATGTCTCTGCATACTCATAATGACACCTTGATGTGCAAGGTATTTCCCTCAAGCCTCAGGCCCACTACTTTGAGATGGTTTAATGGGTTATGGAAGGGCTCCATTCACAGTTTTGCCTAGTTAATACAAGAATTTGGTGTCTGATTTGTTACTTGTAGCTAGGTACCGCAACCTCCTTCGCAGTTATGCCAGTCGGTATTGGGAGCTTTATAATGAGATCGGTGGATGCAATGAGACGATTGCGGCAAGCACCTTTAGGTTGGGGCTACCCGAGGATTCCGAACTACGGGATTCGTTGACAAGGAGGCCTCCCGAGGATATGAGGCAGCTTATGAGGCATATAGAGGAGTACAAACGCTTGGAGGACGATCGGCTACAAAGTAAGGGCAAGGCCCCATTAGCGAATCGTCCTTGGCAGAGTGAATTTCAGCCAAGGCCTTGAAAGGATTTAAGGATACAAGAGCCAAAGCTACGGCTAGGAGAGGTGAACATGACGTTTAAGGTGCCGATACACAGAATCGTAGACCGGATCAAGAACGAGCTATACTTCAGATGGTCCAACAAGATAGGGGGTGACCCATCCTGCAGGAATCAGAATTTGTACTATACCTATCATAGGAATAAGGGGCATACCACTAAGTAGTGCCGGGTGTTAAAGGATCATCTTGGACAATTAGTGAAGGCAGGATATCTTAAGGAGTTTGTGGCGGATGCAGGGAATAGGGATGCCGGGTAAGGTATTTAGCAAAGAGGGAACCCTCTCCCGCCCCCATTAGGAGTGATCGAAGTTATCCACGCTGCCCCGAGGGGTACTGCAATGGCCGGGAGGAAAGGGGTGCTGACCGTAGTGCCCGTGGAAAATAGCTCGGGCAAGCAGCCACCCGAGAAGAAGTTAAAAGTTGTTTAGGAACCCATCTCTTTTAACGATGATGACTTAGAAGGAACGATTCAGCCGCACGATAATGCGTTGGTGGTGACAGCTCGGATAAAGGGTTTCATAGTAAAGAGGGTAATGGTGGACTAGGGAAGTAGGGCCAATGTGATGTATCCAGATTTGTTCAGAGGGCTCGAACTGAAGAAGGAGGACCTCTTGAAATACGATACACCCCTGGTCAGGTTTGACGGTCAAGTGATGATTCTTGAGGGGTAAATATTGATGTTTCTCACAAAATCAGTAGGTTGGATGATGCGGATTAAGATGATGTGTCTGACCTAAAAAAGAATTGACAAAAGTTAGAGGAGACTAGGGTGATCAGCCATAAATCCTCCGATGATGAAGTTAGTTTCTTTCTTCAGGAAATTTGAAATTTCAAGATTCTAGGAATGTTGTCTAGAATGAACTTACCCTTCTTTACAGGAGTCGAAGTGTTTATATAGGTCGATGTAAGCGGTTTTTCTCATAACTCCCCCTATTATTAAGGAGTCCGTAGGATTTGGAGTCAACTCTTGTAATTGCTGTGGGAGTTACGTTTCTTTGACTATCGTTTCCATAACTGTCGTTGGAAACGATTCATCACAAAGTGTAGAGCTCGTCCGCCCAAACGTTTTTAAGGACGGACGAGCTTTTTAAGGAAGCTCGTCCGTCTAAACGCTTCCAAGGACGGACGAGGTCATTAAAGACACCTAGGACGATCACGACACGCACTTGGTTCGCCCTAATTGGTCTTTCATTGGACGAACCATATGGACGAGCTCAGGAGTTTGTGTTTTTTGTAACACCATCAAATATCATTTCCCGTGAATATGGAAGGAAGGGAAGTGACAGTGGCTTTTGAAGTTGTCACTTCGTTTTCTCTTTATACGGCTATTTTGGGAAGGTCGTGGATTCATGCGATGGGGGTAGTTCCCTCCATCCTACATGTGAAGGTTAAGTTCCACACCGAGCAGGGCATTGCTATTGTAAGGAAAGTCAACAAGCGGCTAGACAATGTTTACTGGCTGTAGTCAATTGGAAGCAAAAGCAAACTAAACAAAATGAAACCGTCGAGGAGGTTCCTTTATAGCAATTACAAGAGCCTCGAGATGAAATGGGGGCTAGTTATGTTGAGGAATTAATTAGAGTAAAGATACTACCAGATGTTGATCGGTATTTTCAGATAGGGGCAAATATGAAGGACTGGGAGAAGGTAGATGCATTGTTATTTCTTATAAAGAATGTAGATGTGTTTGCCTAGAGCTCGTATGAGGTGCCTGGGGTTGATTCTAAGTTCATTGTTCACAAGCTTAACGTAGACCCGTCATTTCCTCCAAAGAAGTAGAGGCCGAGAAGATCGGTAAAGGAGCACATTGAAGCAGTGAGACAGGAGGTTAGGCGGTTAAAAGAGGCCGGGGCGATCAAGGAAACCTTCTTCTCGGAATGGCTAGCGAATACTTTGGTGGTCAAGAAGAAGAATAGCAAATGGCAAGTTTGTGTAGATTTCATGAATTTGAACCGAGCATGCCCAAAAGACCTATTTTCTATGCCAAAGATAGATCAATTGGTCGATGCCACTTATGGGCACCCGAGGATGAGTTTCTTGGACGCCTTTCATGGTTATCATTAGATCGCCCTAGCTTCCGAGGACCAGGAGAAGACAACATTCATCTCCCTTGATGCAAACTACCATTACACCGTTATGCCCTTCGGGTTAAAGAATGTCGAGGCAACGTATCAACATATGATGACTAGAATGTTTCGGGACAAAATTGGGCGTACGGTTAAGGTGTACATCGACGACATGGTAGTAAAAAGTAAACAAGAAACGCGGCATATAGAAGATCTCCAGGGGGTGTTTGAAGTTTTTCGGTAACATAAGTTGCGCCTGAACGCGGACAAGTGTGCTTTCGGGGTGGCGACTAGTAAGTTCCTAGGTTATCTGGTCACTAACCGTGGGATAGAAGTCAACCCTGATCAGATTGAAGCCGTGCAATAGCTCAAGTCACCATGCAATCCGAAGGAAGTGCAGGTGTTGACTGGAATGTTAGCCGCCCTTAATCGGTTCATTTCTAGGTTTGCCGATCACTGTTGTCCATTCTACCAACTTTTGAGGAAGTGGAAAGGGTTTCAGTGGAATAAAGAATGTGAAAGAGATTTTTAGGATCTAAAGGAGTATTTAATGCGGGCACCCATGTTAACAGCCCTGAAACCTAGGGAAGACTTGTTCATATACCTCTCGGTGTTTGATCATACTATGAGTCTCGTGTTGTTAAGGGATCAAGGAGTGCAGCAACTCGTGTATTACATCAGTAAGACCTTGGTTGATGCCGAGACAAGGTATTTACCCTTGGAAAAATTGGTGTTAGCATTAGTACACACTACGAGGAAGTTGCCTCACTATTTTCAAGCTCATACCGACCACATCCTAACCGAGTATCCTTTACAATCGTTATTGAAAAGGTCCAACTTTATGGGCTAGATAGCTAAGTGGGGGACCCGACTAGGATCCTTTAATATAAGGTACAAGTCGAAAAGTTCGGTGAAGGGCCAAGTTCTTGATAATTTTGTTGTAGAGTTTTCCCCTAGGAACGGAGGGGAGGTGGTTTGTCATGTGGAATGTAGCCCGTGGAAGGTATTTGTGGATGGCGCATCAAGTGCTATGGGGGCTGGTGCCAGGATTGTCATTATCACCCTAGAAGGAATACGATTGGAGCATTCTTTCAGGTTAGGGTTCAGGACCTCTAACAACGAGGTTGAGTACAAGGCCTTGCTTGCCGGATTAAGGACCGTTTTGGGTATGGGTGCCCGAGATGTGGAGATATATTTAGATTCTCGGCTGGTTGTCTGCCAAGTGCAGGGCAGTTTTGAAACCGGGGATTCTCGAATGAAAGAATGCTTACAGGTAGTAAAGTAGATCATAAGTAAGTTATGTACAACAAAGTTGGCACAAGTTACCAGGGTACAGAACAGACATGCTAACTCTCTAGCCACATTGGCATCATCAATGACGGAGGATGTGCCTCGGTTAATCAAGGTAAAACTCATAGCAGAGCTGAGCATTAATACGGTGATTGATGTTGAAATTGTAGTAATTTCGACGACTGAGCCATGTTGGATGGACCCAATCATTGACTTTTTAGCCGAGGATCGAGTCCCAAATAATGAGAAGGAAGCCAATAGGGTTCGTCGAGTAGCTGCTCGGTACTGGTTGTCGGCAGATCACAAGCTGTACCGTAGGTCTTTTGGAGGGTCGTACCTTTTGTGTTTGCACCCTGAGAAAGTCAATGAACTCTTGGCCGAGCTGCATGATGAGGTGTGTGGTAGTCATGTGGGGGGACGTTCATTAGCACATCGAGTAATAACTCAGGGGTTCTGGTGGCCTCAGATGCAGAAGGATGCGGTCGAGTATGTATGGAAATGTGAACAGTGCCAAAAACACGCCCTCTTGATCTACCAACCGGCAAGCCATCTGAACCCGGTAAGCAGCACTTGGCCTTTTGCACAGTGGGGGCTGGATATCCTCGACCTGTTTACCTGGGCCACGGGCATTAGGAGGTTTGTATTGGTAGCTGTTGATTACTTCACCAAGTGGGTGGAGGCTGAAGCATTAGCCAATATTCGAGATGTGGATGTTAAGAAGTTTATATGGAAGAATATAGTCATGAGGTTTGGGGTGCCAGACTCTCTTATGTCTGACAATGGATTGCAGTTCGATAACAGAACCTTTCATGAGTTTTTCAGCGGTCTCAGCATCAAGAACAAGTACTCCACCCAGGCATATCCTCAGAGCAATGGCCAAGCATAAGCCACTAACAAGGCAATCGTGAACGAATTGAAGGAAAGGTTAGCTGGTGCAAAGGGTAGGTGGGCCGAGGAACTGCCCTACATCTTGTGGGCATACTGGACAACTCCTAGAAGGTCTACTGGGGAAACTCCATTCTCTCTCTCGTATGGAGTAGAAGCTGTAATACCGGCTGAGGTAAATTTATGTAGTGCACGGGTTGATAGATTTGTCCCCTCCCAGAATGATAGATTGCTGGTAGAACGTTTGGATTTGCTGGAAGAATACGAAGAAACCGTGACTATACGGCTAGCGGAGTATCAACAAAAACTTGTCTGGCGATATAACTAGGGCGTAAAGACAAAGGAATTCAGTGCTAGGGAATATGCAAGATACGAATGCCGGGAAACTAGCCCCAACCTGGGAAGGGCCCTACAGGGTTACTGCCATTGCGGGTGCAGGAGTGTACTATTTGGAGGACTTAAACGAGAGACCGTTTCCCTGACCATGGAATGTTTATAATCTGAAAAAGTTCTATCACTGATCATCTGTACATAGGGGTGTGAATTCAATAAGATCTTAAATGTACATTCTGTTAGCTAATATGATGATGATATTTATCCGTGCCGGTGCATCATTACTTATGATTTTATTGTTATTAACTTATTAAATTCCGGGGGACGCACACGAGAAATCTCGTATTACATTATTCTAAGGATAGAAACCTGTCCTCGGTACAATTTTCATCACCGAGCAAGTGGAAACCTTGAACCAAAACTACTCTAAGGATAGAAACCTATCCTTGGTTCAATTTTCATCACCTAGCAGGTTGAAACCTTGAACTAAAACTATTCTAAGGACAGAAACCTGTCCTTGATTCAATTTTCATCACCGAGCAAGCGGAGACCTTGAACTAAAACTGTTCTTAGGATGGAAACCTGTCCTCGGTTTGACTTTCATCACCGAGTAGGTGGAAACCTTGTACTAAAACTATTCTAAAGATGGAAACCTGTCATCAGTTCAATTTTCATCATCGAGTAGGCAGAAACCTTGAATTAAAACTATTCTAAGGACAAAAACCTGTCCTCGGTTTGATTTTCATCACCGAGCCAGCAGAAACCTTGAACTAAAACTATTCTAAGGATGAAAACCTATCCTCAATTCGACTTTCATCACCGAGCAAGTGGAAACCTTGTACTAAAACTATTCTAAGGACGAAAACTTGTCCTCGGTTCGACTTTCATCACCGAGCAGGTGGAAACCTTGGACTAAAACTATTCTAAGGACGAAAACTTGTCCTCGATTCGACTTTCATCACCAAGCAGGTGGAAACCTTGTACTAAAACAATTCTAAGGACATAAACCTGTCCTCGGTTCAATTTTCATCGTCAAGCAGGTGGGAACCTTTTCTCAAAAACTATCAATGTATATCAAATTTGATTATTACTGTCGAGAAGCCAATTCTTTCTAGATACAAGTGACCCCGTCCATGCTGGTTCGGGCCGTCATGAATGGCTGGCAATTACCTGACCTTTAATGAGTTGAGAAAGTAGTTTCAATCATCGGGTTAAACCACCCGATCATTTGGAACACGTGTATATTTATAAAACAGAAAGACAATCGAAGAACACAACAGGAAAAATAGCAGCAAACATTTGTAAACATGATTAAAGCAAGCAAATAAAGGTTAAAACAATGTTTTGTCACCACAGCCCGGTGACTATAGGAAAATTAAACGTGGAAAAATGATTGTTCCATCACCACAACCCAGTGATGTAGGTGAGCTGAATAAAGAAGTTAAGCTAAAGAAGAATAAAAAGTAGAAACTGAGTTCGAGAATCCAGCTGAAGGGTCTGTGAATTGGAATTGGGTGACGTCCTCAAGAGGCTGCTAGGCTGCAAGAGGTGGCTAAACATTCCCGCTGGGCTGATCACCAACATGCAGGTTGCTGGTGGCCTTTAGGTCAATTGGCTCCATATGAAAGTCAATTGCCTCCACCAACTCCCTCATACTCGTAGTCTCTTACTCGTCAATGGCACCGGCAGGGTTCTGGGCAGCAGTAGAAGGGCCCGGGAAAGGGATTTGATTGGGAATTCTTAAAAGAGAGTCCTCGGGGACCCCCAGAGCTTGGAAGGTAGCTAATCAACCCTTTTCAAAGGCCAGCTTCCGGGCTTCATGTATGACGAGTTCTACCGAGTTTTCCGCATCGGCGAACCTCTCGTTATACCATTTATTTTCACAAGCCTCCAGAGCTACCTTCAAGTCAGCCAACTTCTCTGCTTGCGCTGTGTTCAGACTTGCAGCCTCTGCTAATTTTAGCTCAGTTTCACCCAGTTTGGCCTCTAGCTCCAAGGACTTCTTCTCCGCTGACACCCGAGCCTTCTCTGACGCAGCAGCCTTCTTTTCCACGGTCGCGGCAGCTTTGGTTTTCTCTTTAGCACTCGCCTCGACCATATCCTTGAGGGCCTTCTCCAACTCAGCATCCTTTGCCAGCTCCTTTAGCTGCCCATCAAGGACGTGAGTCAGTTGAGCGGCCTGATAAAACAAACAATAATAAGTACAACACAAGCAAACAATAATAAGTACAACAAAAACAATGTGTAAAATCTAGTAGAGAACCAAGGGACGAGATTACTGCAATGATGTGCCATTGCAACTGCTTGCCCAGTGACTTGTCCATCCCGTCCTCGAAAGTGTGCAGGTCCTCGGGCAACAAGAGGCTGTGCACCAAACTTTGGGCAACGCGTCCCCCTTCACCCTTTTCCCACACCCGTACGTTCGTAGTCGCGGGAAGTGGTTTATTGTCTAGTTGGAATGAAGGTGCCATCTCCGCGCAAGTCAGGAGGTGGATGCCATGTTCGTCCCCATCTGGGTTGTTGGCTCCTAGATGACGATATTCCCTGATGGCCGGGGGGGAGTCCTGATCGATGTGTCATCAGAACTGGTAAGAGTCTGCTCGATCGTACGTTGTCTCTTCTGGGAGTAGCCCGAAAGAGGAGGAGGAGAAGGAGGAGGAGGGGGAGTTTGGCCCTAAACTTGGGGTTCTTGCTGCTGCGTGGCCGGTTGGGCTCTGGCACAAAACGGTTGATCATCATCGCCTTTCTCGTCACCATGTCAAATTCGATTTCTGAAGAGCTAACTGATTCAACGGCTGCTTCCTCGACTGCCTGAGTGGGAGCCTCGGGCCCTACTTGAACCTCAGGCTGAATGGGGGCTTCTGGCTAAACTGGCATGTGTGCTTGTTCTCGGCGGCGTTGAGACACGCATTTAGCTGACTCGTCCTGTATAGGTGCAAGTTCGTCCGAACAAGTGTACTGCGGGCCAAGGTCATTAGCCTCGGCTACTGTGAGCCTTGAAGGAAGGAAATTCGCGTGCCGTACATCGATGTATGAAAGGAAGGGACTGTCAACTACAAGGCTTGGCTGAATGCTTGCCAAGTGGAATACACGGGATCAACGCCGAGGGTTAAATGAGATGCTCGGAGTTGTCTGTCCCAATGTACAAAAATTTCTGACCTAAGCACAAAATTTAGGTCCCGAACGTACACTACTCTAAGATCTTTCTTAAATCTTTTGCTCTTTGCATGGAAGCAGCACAAAAACTGGTTAGCAATTACTTGATCAAATCAAAATTGATAAATTAATAAAATCAAGTTAATAAAGTATGTATGGAACCGACCAACGTAGCACGGTGAGAACACGCAGGGGAGCTCCTCGGCAAACCAGTTGCCGCTTACCCATACAAACTCTCCAACTGAGTTCTTATTTGAGTCAGGCAGGCATGAAATAAGCCGTACCATCATGTCTATGGTTTTTAAGTAATAGTTCGAATCGATATTACCGCACAAACTATACATGAAATTAATTTCATGGTAATTTAGTTGCAACCCGAACAACTGGTTCAACCTACTGACGCAACTCACCACTAGGTAAAAGTTAGGGGGGAGTTGGTCGGAACACAAACCGTAAAATCTAAGTATACCTATGACGAAGGGGTCAACGGGGAACCTAATCCCATCCTCAAGAATTGTCATTAAGGGAAAAAAAACTGTATTTGCACCATGGCGCCTTTGGATGTCAATATCGCCCTTGTGACAGTAGGCGATATCAACATCCTCAGGGACGTTGTAGGCAGCCCTAAAAGTAGTCAAGGAGGCTTCTGAGGAAAGGAGATGAGAATAGTCCATTCTCTACAATAAGATTCCTAGAACTAAGATTACGACAGAACAGAAAGAAATAGAACAAGTAGAAGGAAAGGGAAAAGGAACATACTGAGGGCTCTAAGCAGGAAGGATGTTCTGGGCTAGAAGATGAACGCACAAAGAGTGTATGCTCGATAGAGTGAATGTTTGAAGAATGCAGAATGCAAAAGTGAATGAGAGACTCAGGGATGGCTATTTATAAGGGCCAAAGGGGGAATAAATGGTATTTAATAATTGGGGAGCGGGAAACCCTACGAATCCTTATCTTAACTGCCACATGTGCGCTGCCTCAGTCCATAAACCGTCAGACAATAATGACGGCTGAACCAACAGCCAGATGCAACACGCTTTTTGGAGGCGCATTAATGGGTTTCTCAATTGTCCAATATCTACATGTTGAGCTTCCCAGATAGTTATTGCCTCTTGAATTCCTTGATTTGTCCCTGAGGACCGGGCACGAATCAAGGGGGGGCTAATGTACGGCATGGGACCCCCAGACTTATTTGGGCCTTGGGCCTTGAACTCCAATTTCGCATTACAGCCCATGGGCCCAACCCACTTGCCCAAAACTAGACCCTAGGCCTGCCAAGGTCATGGGCTCGAGCCTCATGACATTACGACCGGCCCAAAACCCGTTAAGCGAACTACTATAATACGTATTCATAATAGCCCGTAACCTAGGATATGCCCGGCAAGGCACACCTCGGACTAGAGCATGATTGATCAGGGACACTATACCTCGGTTACATCAGTATCGCCCTGGGAAAAACCTCTGCCGAACATCCCTTCTGAAGTGGGGAGCTAGTTCCAATGCCACTCTCACCATATCCCACTCCCAACTAAACATTCACTTAGCAATAACGACATTGGACCTCCCCTACCACTAACCGCAAGAGTAATCATGACTCCCCACTAATCATTGGGCTATAAATATGAGAAGACAGTGAAGAAGAGGAGGTTGTTGAAAGGTTGGAGAGAAAATTGAGGACAGGAGCAAGAGAGAAACATGAGAACAACAACAGTGGGAATAGGGGAACTCCTTAGGAGAAGTTGCTACGTTGGGTCTTTGTGTTCAGAACTACCCAAGTTAGGAAATCCAAAGCCCACATCAAAAATAGATTGTGAGCCCAAGTGAGGCCCAGCCCATCAGCCTCATTTTTGGCGCGCACAATATCCATTTGTTGGAAATTCACTTTGTCTTTCAAAATCTCAAGGCCTTAGCTTCATAGTCATCATTATACTTTTCTAAAAATGTTTTCATTTTCTAAAAGGCTTAAAATACCTCAAATTTTTATTTTAAAAAAGAAACCTATATTTCCCAACTAAAATTGTCAATGGTGTGTAGCAAAGAGTTTTTCTTACCAAGCAATAATGATTTGATAGTTCCATAATTTTTTATTATAAATAAGCTATAGTCTTTAATTTTGTTGTCATGTTAGCTTCATTAAAAAAGCTATTTTTTTACCTATACTTAAAACTAATTGGTGTCTTAGCATGAGGATAAAGAATAATAATCATAAAGTAGAGACCATAGATTGAAATTCTATAATATAATAATAATAATAAAGCTCTTAAGTTATTTTCAATTTTTCAATGAAATGAAACAAGGGTGCATTAAATACGATTGTAACAGAGTTACATATTGTTATCAGTTGTTAAATTGGTCAATCTGTTAGCTTTTAGTTACAATTCTATTGTAACAATTAGTGGATTCAATTAAAAACATTTTTTTTCCCCTCGTAAAAAAAAAAAAAATTAAAAAAACAGTTTTTATTCTCCTTATAGATATAAATGTCACCCTTAATTGCATAAATTAGATTCATTAAGTAATACAATATCTCTTGAGTTGGATTAATCCACTCAATTGCTTATCTCAATTGAGTTTCCTAGTCAATTTGTTTCTTCTTCAATTTCATCAATATTTGAGAATCTTTCATCTTATAACACATAGAAAATGGGAACTTAATCTAAAAGGTTGATGTACAAATGGAGATTATTTTGTTTATGCTTGTTGGCACTGAAATTTTCTTTACATATTCCTTTAAAATCTTGGCAGTATTTTGAAATTTTTGAAAAATTTCTAGACAATTCATATTCAAGTAAGTATCAAGATGGTTGCAGATAATAAAGATTTAAGAAAATATTAAAGTTATTACAAATTTTATGTAAATAAAATCAACAAACTAGTTTAACAATGAATATATAATTTGTTTATTTGAACAATATTATAAATAAATGTCTAAATTACTTTTTATTTATTGGTAACACATTAATTTTATAATACAAAACATATATAATAAAATTTATAATACCACTAACACCACTCAAAAATATATGACATCATTGGTTTTTATGGGAAAATAAATACAGATAGGGTTGAGAACGTGGAAAGCCTATTGGTGGGTCTACATTTGTGTACTTAAATACTGGAGTATGCAAGCCTTGACTTAGGGTTAGGGGTAACAATTTTTATCCATATCTTTAAACCCACCAATTACCCACCTAATTTGGATAAGTTTTAACTGAACCCATTTGAATATTTGGATTAAGGGTCCGTTTGGATACAGCTTAAAATTGAAAACTGAAAAACACTGTAGCAAAATAATTTTTAAATGTGTGAAATCGTGGGACCCATTTTTAATGAAAAAGTTGCTGAAAAGTGTAGTTTGTGGGACCCATGAACAGTGCATGAGAACACTATTCACAGAAGAAAAGTCAAAAAGTTACGGCTAGGGGAAAAAAAAATATATCTGAAACGCACTCTAAATGGGTAAAGACCCATTAGGTTATTTAATTATATGGGTCTTAATGGATAAACCCACTAATACCTACTAAAACTCATCTAAAATTTAAATAAACAACAGAAAATATAAATTTCTAGAAATTGATTGAAATACCTCCAAAACTTAAAAAATAACCAAAGTGATAAAAATACCCTTGAAACCTTAAAATTACAAAAATAATCGTGAAACTTAAAAAATGACCAAAATACCCCAAAACCTAAAAATTACCAAAATACACCCTAAACCTAAAAAAATGACCGAAATACTCCTAAAACCTAAGAAATGACCAAAATACCCCCTAAAAGCTAAAGATTACCAAAATACCCCCTAAACCTAAAAAATGACCGAAATATTGCCGAAACCTATAAAATTACGAAAACAGCTCCTAAACATAAAAGATGATCGAAATATCTCTGAACCCTATAAAATGACCAAAATACTCCCCGAAACCTAAAAATTACCAAATTACCCCATGAACTTAAAAAAATGACCGAAATAATCCCGAAACCTATAAAAATGACTAAAATACCCTTGAAACCTAAAAATTATTGAAATACCCCATAAACCTAAAAGATGACTGAAATACCTCCGAAACAAACAAAATGACCAAAATACCCTCGAAACCTAAAATTACTGAAATTCCCTCGAGACCAATAAAATGTCTGAAATACTCTTAGAACCTTTAATTTGTCGAAAATACCCTTGAAACATCCAAAACATTCAAACCTCTATTTTGATAATTTTAGATGTTTTAGGGGTATTTTGGTCATTTTTTAGGTTTCGGGGGTATTTCAATAATTTTTTAGGTTTTGGGGGGTATTTTGGTCATTTTATAGGTTTTTGGGATATTTCGATCATTTTTTAGGTTTAGGGGGTATTTTGGTTATTTTTTAGGCTTCAGAGATATTTTAGTCATTTTTTAAGTTTCGGAGATAACTTGGTCATTTTTTAGGTTTAGGGGGTATTTTATTAATTTTTAGGTTTTGAGAGTATTTTGGTCATTTTATAGTTTTCTGGGGGTATTTCGGTCATTTTCTAAGTTTCGGTGGTATTTCAATCATTTTTTTTAGGTTTCGAAGGTATTTCGGTCATTTTTTAGGTTTAGGGGGTATTTTGGTAATTTTATAGGTTTTGGGGGTATTTTGGTCATTTTTAGGTTTATGAGGTATTTTGGTAATTTTTTAGGTTTCGGGTGTATTTCGGTCATTTTTAGGTTTTTGGGGGTATTTTGGTCATCTTTTATGTTGCAGGGTTATTTCGATCATTTTTAGGATTCATGGGTATTTCGGTTATTTTTTAGATTTATGGGGTATTTTGGTCATTTTTTAGATTTCAGGGGGTATTTTGGTTATTTTTAGCTTTTAGAGGTATGTGGGTCATATTTGGTTAAATGGGTGGATTACTAATTATATGGGTTGGGTTGGTAATGAGTAATTAATTTATATATAAACTAGTCATAGATGGATAAATAGGTAATTACACACCCAACCTATTTATGATCCAACCAGCCCATTTGTCATCCCTACTTAGGGTTGATACTTCTCCTACAATGGTGTTCAAGAAGGGATGCATAATTCGTATTTTTAAAGTGTTAATTTGTATTTGTATGGAAACAAGTTAATTAAATATTCAATTACAAATTATAATGTACAATCTTAAAAAAAAATAAATTAAAATGCACCTATCATAATCCATCTATATATATTTAAAACCAAAACTTAGAGAAAATCCAATTAGATTTTAATTGGTTTCTCAATTTTGTACCACATTTCCCATTTAATTTTTAATTTTTGTTCTAAGTTAATTTTTGAGTGTAAAAATAAAAAAGTCCAAATTGAATTAGATTCTAAATTGGATTTCAATTGGAGTCCAATTTTGCACCACATGTTCATATAATTTTTAAATTTTTGGGGCGAGTATATTATTGTATATATATATATATATATATATACATATATATAATGAGAAACCATTACAGATTTTAGAAATGTATGGTTTGAAAAATGTATAAACTAATACAATGTATAATTTGAACATCTTCTAAAAAATAGATATAATTTTAACCGCAAAATTGTGATTATTTTTAATTGTACCCATGCATATGAACGGGGTTACCCACTAGTTGATCAATAACTACAAGCATTGTGATTCTATGTCCTTTTCTTAATATTTCTCCACAATTTTACTTAATTTTGAAAAATGTATAAAAATAATATCTAATGACGTATTAAATACACATTAATGAGTGTCTTTAAGAGTGTGTTTGGTAGAGTGGATTTTAGGGAGGATGAAAAAAAAAGGAGAGAAAATGAGGTGGGAAATTTTTTTGGAGGATGTTTGGCTGGGAGGTAGAGATGGGAAAGAGATGGTGGGGCTTGGGTGTTTTCTCCCTTGGTCGACTAAAAAGTTTTATCTCCAAAATGAGGAGAAAATTGGGTGGGTGGAAGTCTAATAGGTAAAAGATGAGATTGCCCATGTGCAGTGCACCTGAGTTTTGTTAAGTTGCCCTACTTTCCTGGGATGCTGCCTTGGTTTTTCTTTTTGAATTTTTCTTTTGATTTGTTAGGGCCTTGGGCGTGGTGCTTTGTTTTGTTTTTATTTTTTATTTTGTTTTTTTCTTGCTTAACTAGACATAATTTTTTTTTTTTGGACATGATTTAAAAAAAAAAAAATTTGGGTGATTTTTTTATCAAGGGTATATGGGTAAATTTATACAGGCTTACTTTTTTCATCTCTCCACTTTTCCACTCCCAACCAAATAAAAAGGAGGAAAATTACAATCTTTTCTATTTTCCCACTTTTCTACTCCTCCAACCAAATAGACCCTAAAACACTTGTTAGCAAGGACAATAGGTCTAATCATATATAATTTTATAATCTCTCAACTAATATATTGTGATTAGCATTATTGATAACAGTAATGACTTTATATAAAAGTAAAGTTACTCGAATCACATGTTAATGGTTTAACAAGTTTTAAAAAGGATATGTAAGAGCACTACCATCAGGTGTGTCAAATGCCAAATATTTGGCATTTGACACACCAAACACCACTATTCAAGCTTCATGAAGTGTTCCAAATCTCAAAAAATTTTGAAACATGCTATAGTGTGGTTTCATTTATGAAACCGCACTATAGCATGTTGCAAATTTTTTTATTACTTGTTTATTCACCGAACTTTCTCTCTCATATATTCACTCAGACTCTCTCTCTCTCTCTCTCTCTCTCTCTCATCTGAGTTCTTTTTTCTCTACCCGCCATTTCTTCTCTCTCGTTGATCTCGCTAAAGCCACCAATCTAGCCGAAGCCACCAATCTTGCCGGAGCCATAGTCATCCTCTATAGCTCCCTCTTCACTCTCATTCTCTTCCTCTCTCATCCTCAAGCCACTTGAAGCCAATCTCGATCTCGCATAAAGCAACCTCAAGCCGCTGAAACTGATCTCGCCTGAAGCTACCTGAAGTCGATCTGACCGATCTTGCCGCCTGAGCTATGGTTTTGTTTGATTTAGGATGGGTTTTAAGGTTTGTGAATGTGGTGGCTTGTGGGTTAGTTGTGGTAGTGGTACTGTGGTTGTGGCAGCAATTTGGTAGTTGTGTTGTTGGGTTGTTGTGGATTTTTTTTTTTTTAAGGTGGTGTTGGTGGATGTGGATTTGTGCCAGTGGTGGCTATCAGTGTTGTTACGGCAATGGTTGTTGGTGGCCGTTGTTGCAGTAATAGTGGTTGTGCCGTTGTTGTTGTTGATGACAATGCTGATGAGGAGGAGGAGTTAATATGGTATTTTAATATGGTGTAAATATTATTTTAATATATAGAATTGAATGATAAAACGTGTGATAAATTGAATATTGTAAAATGATGTGGTAAAATAATAAAGTAGGCTTTTGGTGTGTCAAAATTACATTTTTTATAGAAAAGCTGATGAGAATGCTCTAAAGGTGGCATTAATAGAGATGTTGGCAAATTTGAGGTTGCAAAACCTAAAATAACAACTCCCCCAATAGTTAACAATTAATAGGACCTTTATATATTCGCATTATACTTGCAATGTAAATTTAAATTATAGATACAAAAAAAAAAAAGTGAAAATGTTGTAGGCATTTGCAAAGAGTGGTAAATACACAAAAAGTGGAAATGTTGTACACAATTTACACTGTAATGTACAATGTAAATTTGTAAAACAAGAATTTCCGTAATTAATAATAGCCTTAAGCTTGATAGAACCTTGCATAAAGGGACCTCCAACTCCATGTGCTTCTATTATGGATGGAGTAACATAATACTTCTGTCATTATGAAGTATTTACTTCAAACCGGTTTCTTTTGTAAGGAAATCTTTGACAGCGAATGGATAATGAAAGGATTATTTTCTTTTTTTTTTTTTTATACAGAAAGGATTATTTTCGACACAACGCAAAGAAGTCAATACATGAAACAAGACTGGCATTGCCATATTAATTCTTGAGAGAGAGAGAGAGAGAGAGAGAGAGATTACCATACAAATCAAGAAAGAACGTAGTGCATTTATGGGTAATTATGTAGTGAAATGAAACAAATGTAGTAGTAGAATGGCAGGACAATTCTCCTTTGGCAGAAATGGAAACTCATGCATGCAAATGCACACAACATTTCTGCCCTAAGAGAATCGCCCTGTTATTCTTCTCTACCCTCCTAACACATCCATTGCCACCATTTAGTTTTGCGTTTTGCCAAAACTTCCATGGCCGCTTTTTATTCTGTGTGATCCGCACACTAGTCACTAGGTATGGATATTCCATGGAAATAGATTGGCATATGCTCTGGATCATTCCCTCTCAATCCTCCTCTTCACTTCTAATGTATCCATCATGGCCCCTTTCCTTTTAAAGAACTTTTTTAATTCCATACCTTTTTAGACCTGTTTAAGAGCAAATGATCAAACAGACATGGGGTTTTTCAGTAAAAGTTTTGTCATGAAGCTAAATCAATATTTTATTTCTTCCATCTAATTTCGATACAATTTAACCATTATTCCTAATACATCCTTTTTCTTTTTAACGAAACATTCATTTAAAAAAAAAAAAAAATGCATTCCTAACACATCCTACTCAACATGTTACGATGAAGAAATATATGCTGGCTATGTTGTTTATTTTTTTCGAGAATGAAATACAAACTAATTAAGGCAAGTGCGTGTGGTAATTGTGGCTAGATATAATGCAGATACTAGAACAAAATTGACCACGGGAATATGTATATTTTTTTTCATTTTATTTATTTTTCCAGATCAGTGAGGATATTTGCATATTCAAACAAAATTATGAGAACATGCCATTGGATCTTCCCTTTTCCAAGCTGTTTCTGTCCAATCTTTTGTCCCTCATCAGGTGGTCCTGCGTTAATCTTCAGCCAAAGTTGATCCACTTGTTTGGTGTTTGTGTGTAAAGCTTAGCGTAATTTGAAAAGCCTTTTTTTTTTTTTTTTTTCTCTCACATGCACATTGTTAAATATTAGCATTGATACACCATGTTGAATATGCGATTATAGATGCGAAAGCGAAAGCATAAAGTATAAAACACAGTAACACATGAGAGTTACGTGGTTCAGCTTAACGGCCTACATCCACGGAAGAAACTCTAAAAGACTACATCAAAAATATATTAGAGTGTAGTACAAATCATGTATTATAATGAAATCATAACATGTGTTAAATAGTATCTCTATACGTTAGAGTCAAATTTCCGTGTGGAGAAATTAAAAATGGAATAAAGTGACAAATAATCTTCATGTACACAAAAGGGATTCATCCACAGGATATGCTATTAGAAGTTGAACTTATTACACTTACAATAGAGGAGAGAACTGAGAAAGAGGAGAAATATATGAATTTCTTTATATTGTATTTCTTCTTTTTGGTTAGGAATGACGATTATGGGTGCAGGGCATGTACCCTTCGAATTCTTACATTTACTTCATAACTTTAAGAAATTCTTCATATTGACTTTATATGCATACTTTTAAACTTCATCTGTAAGAAACAGACATTGTAGCGAAATTTTAATAATCGGTTTTTCTATATATCTTTTTTGGCCTAAACTGATGATCACACGAGTTTTGAGATTGTTCTACATTGTTTAGAGCAACCTCCATGCAGACCGGCAATTCAAATTCGTTTTAAATTCTAATTTGTATAACCCACGAATAAAATGTTTCTTCGATGGTGTCACACACTACTAGAGCGATGCAAACATAACGCACAACCTAAAATCCTCACAACACTCCTCAAACACTATGAGAAATACATATTTCGTTCTCTATTTAATGGGTACCACTTGTCATGTTTATATACACACCACTCCATTAATATTGTGTGATAGTGGGCACATACCGGGGTAGAGTAATGGTTCAAGTCATTACTTTGTAACTTCTGGATATTATTCTTGGTGAGGTATATAGAGGGACATGTCCACTTTGGGTGTCCTTCTATTTTCCTCTTAGTTTCTAAAATCATCCTATAGAAAAATGTTAAAGGTACTCCAAATTTGTTGGTCTTCTATTATATTTTGGGATGTTCCAAAATAAAATATAGGAATTTATTAAAAAGTCAATAGATATACTATTGACATACTTCCAAATATAATGTGATTTTAAAAGTCAATTAATCTACATCCCTAAAGTTTAAACATATTAATGAAAGAGATTTTTTATTTTTTATTTTATTTTATTCATATACAAAATAGAAAGTTTCAAACACATGTACACTTAGATTAAATTATAATTTAATTTAAGTATACATGTGTTTGAAGTTTTCTTCTAGAAACTTGAACCCCGGCTCTTACCTCTCCAACCCTACGTAAACTTTATATTTGTGGAGTGACCATTATGCCAATGAAAGAAATTTTGAAAACTTGAATATTTTTCTTTTTCTTGGTTTGAAATGTAATCTTGTATATTTTACTTATAAGGTTGGATTTTTAAATGAGTAGTTTTAGGACCACAAATTATTTCAAAACTTCTTTGCCACAATTTTGACGTGACAAACTGTCAGTAATTGACTACAAAGTGTCTGTATATATATATATATATATATATATATATATATAAATTATCACTCTTATTATAAACCTATCACTCTTATTAGTGACCTAATTTAAGTGTATATGTGTGTGAAGCTCTATTCTAAAGGCTCGAACTCTAACCCTTGCCCTCCACCTCACAAGAACCTTGTATTCGTGGAGTGACCATTACGCTAAAAATGTGTGGTTGTAAAAATCTTGAAATTAATGGTTGATATGCTTAGGTAGCATTTAATAACGGTAATGGTAGTACCTAGTATGTAATCTAAAAAAATTGGGTTTGATATTATGTTAACTTTTTGTTTCAAAAAAAAAAAAAAATGATTATACTAAATGTAATTGCGGTTGGCTAAGAGTTATTGTGAACTTCATTTTTTTCCAATAACAATGGTTCCAAAATTTTCTTTTTTTAATTAATATTTAATTTTACATGAAAATTCTTATTTCAAATACATATAGTTTCACATACATGTAAATACGGAGGTATAAAAGCGATATACATGTACAGGGCAATTTCAAATTACATAGATTTGCAATTTCTAATAACAAGTTAAATTTAACTTAATTTTAGTTAGATAATTATGTTCATAAAACAATTCTAATGTAAAAGAAATGTACCCTGTAACAATTTCCCCAAATTCTCCCAAAACAATTGGACCAGTTTTAACAAATTCTCTACTACTCACAACTGAAACATAACCCAAAAACCAAAATGTGAGGTGGAATTCCGACCCAGACAATTCTAGTTTACAATTATTTTGCCGACAATCAAATTCAGCTCTAATTTATACGTAAGAATTCTAGGCCTTACGTAAGAATTCTAGGCCTCTGGGACCATTGAGAGAGGGAGAGAGAGAGAGTGGTGTAAACTTGTGACTTCTTTCTTGTACAGTCCTTATCGGACAACGATTGAACAATTAAACTTCATATATAATTAAATGCTTCTACTAAATTTTTGTATCCATACGGTAGACGACTAAATTTCTCGGTTCGAAATAAGTCAAACAAGTAAAATAGTGTCGCAAATGCGAATTTGTATTGATGATTGTGTGGTACAATTCTCTGTAATTATAAAAGAGTTATCCTCTGATTCGATCTCCTTAAAAAACTTGTTGATTGGATTTGTAGTAATGTGATTTTGATTCGAACACCCAATGTACTTCAATTTGGCTGAAGAATGGATCAAAGATCTTTGGAATAGAATTACAATGAATTTCTGGCTATGAGCTTGTTGGAAATCCTTTGTTCTTCACGTTCTTCGTGTTCTTCGTGTGTTCTTCGTCTTTGAAGGTTTGTGGTGGAAGTTCTCCGGGGCTTTGGAGGCTTGAATCCGTGGAGCTTCACTGATTTGTGGTTGTTTGAGGTTTTTGGAGGCTTTTGAGCTTGATTCCAGTGAACTTTGAGATCTAGGCAGATAGTTTGGATGATTTTGCTTCAAATGTTCTTTGTATTTGAAGATTTGTGGTGGAAGTTCTTCGGGGCTTTGGAAGCTTGAATCCGTAGAGCTTCACTGATGTGTGATTTGTTGATGTTTTCGGACCTTTGAGCTTGATTCCCGCAAACTTTAGGATCTAGGCAGATGATCTGGATGATTCTGCTTCGAATGTTCTCCGATTTTGGGGTTGAAGTTCTTGAAGTTCCTGGAGGCTTCAGGGCTTGATTCCAGCAGAGCTTTTTCACTTCTGAATCCTGGTCCTCTCAATCTTGGTCCTCTTGAATCTTGGTCCTCTTGAATTTTGGTCCCCCTAAATGTCTTAGGAAGGCTTCTATTTATAGGAGTTTGGGGGTGGATGAGCGACACGTGGCGGAGTCTGATTGGTGACACATGTCACAGCCTGATTGGTCCGCTTATGTCATTGCTTACACGTGCTAGACGGCTTGTGTCATCGCTTACACGTGCGAGGCTGCTTGTGTCATCGTTTACACGTGCGCTGATGTGTAATTGGTTTTTGCATGACACTTGGCAAATTTCTATTGGCTTCTGAATAGTGATAGCAAAACCTAGCAACAGTACGTGCTGCTTTGAAATTGGCTGTATTTTGTGGACTTGATAATGTGACGTGTCAGCTTGTGATAGGTTGTGAATTTTCCCTCTCTACAAATGCCCCCTCGAGACTCGCTCACGCACACAGTCTCAGAGTGTGGTGTGGGAATGAGTTTCGAAAAAAATGGATTTTTGGTACTTGACTCTTTAAGTGAAGTAGTTGAAGGTGGTGGAGCTGTTGAAGGTGGTGGAGCTATTGAAGGTGGTGGAGCTTTCAGAAGGATGAGATAATTTCTGAAGAGTAGACCCACCCATATGAAAGGCTTTGATGAAACTGAAAAAGGGTCTGCAAATATTTGAACGTACTTGCGTGATGGAGCCTTCTTAGCAGAGGTTAAGTTGAAGTAGTTTCAAAAGAGTATTTTGGATTGTTGGCGGCGATCACAAGATGTTGAAGATGGGGAAGATGAGAGAATGGTGGCTGGATACAGCATGTAGGGTCATGGAGCTAGCCTCGTGTTCTTAAGAACTTCTGGTGAAGTTATTTCAGAAGATCATGCTTTGGATTACAACGAGGATAGGTGGGAAAGTGGTTGAATGCGCCTACGTAATTGTATCACTCAAGTTAAGTCGAGGTAATTTCAGAAGCTTATGTATTCTGGGTATGCTGGTGGTGGCAATGAAGAAGATGGAGATGAAGCAAAGCAAATGGGCAAAACTTACACCACCATGGTGCTGGCCCTGTATGCTAGGACCCTTCTGGTGTAGATGTTTATGGGAAGTACACCTTTGAATATGAGACTGACTGTATGCTGAATGAGGTCTGGCAGCAAGTAATTGAATGTGCCTATGTAATGGGACCATGCTGACGGACGTTAAGTTGAAGTAATTTCAGAAGAGTATCTTCTGAAATATTTCAAGCTGATTTTAAGTTGGAGTAATTCCAGAAAGTGAGTTTTAAGGTACCAGCAACGATGACCTTTGGGTCCCATAATAGTGGGAACATGGAATAAGGTTTTGGTGACCATTTACCGGCACCAAAGGCTGAATTCTGATGAGCTGGCGCCTTGGAGGTTGTTTTAAGTGTTGGATGGAAAACAATTTGTAGGATACCCCAACACTTTTTACCATCTTCATCTACTGCCATTTGTTGGAAAAGCACAGAAAAAATGAAAGATGGAGCTAACTTGTGAACCTGGTTTGGAAACCAAACAAGTTGCTGTTTGTTCCGAACCACTGCTTCTGCTAGAAGACCAAGCAATTGGAAAGAGACTACAGGAGCCCTGAGGTTAGGAACAGGTGTGTCCGCTGGACTTGGATTTCCTGGCCAACCAAGTCCACGGAAGCATGGGAGGACGATGCAGGCCTTGTTATGAGTAATTTTATGGACAAAGGTGAACGTTAAGTGGAGAAACAAAGTTTGTTTGGATCTCAAAACTGCAATGATGTTGTAAATAGGGTTTCGACCGAACCATGGGAGGGTTGATCTTAAACCGATTATGAAGCAAAATTGGTTGCTAGGTGTTGAGAATGATGAGGCCATAGTGAGAAATGGTTGTGAAAAGGAGGATTTGAAAGAGATGAAGAATGGTAGGTAGGTAGTTAAGAATGGTAGTTGAGAATTTTTGGTGAGAATGGTAGGCACTGAACGGGAATGGTAAGTTGGAGACTGGTAGGCACCGAACGGGAATAGCAAATTGAACTAATGACCTAGTGTAATTTTAAGACACACTTGTGAGAGTTCATTTGTACTTTGAAAGGCAAGTCTTGATGAAATCTGGAGAATAACCCTGCGGGGATCCCAATTAAATGGATGAATCTCAAATTTTGATATTGAGGGCCTAAGTTTTGAACACTTGGAATTGAGTCATTTTTGCAATTTTCAAGTCTCAAATGACGGAACGGACTCCAAAATTGGAATGTACTCGAAAAATTGAGCAAGATAGGTCCATCTCAAAAATTTTGACATTTGGTCAACATTTGCACAAAAGTCAACTTTTTTGGAAATTGGACGTTTGCACAATTTCTGAGCTTCGAATGAAGAAACGGGTCCCAAAATCGGAATGTACTCGAAAAATTGAGTGGGACAGGTCCGTTTTGAAAATTTTGACTTTCTGGTCAAGGTCAAAAGTCCACTTGGTCAAAGCATTTTCTCTTTCTTCTTTTTTTTTTTTTTAGGCGGTCGGACCGGGTCAGATTTTCAGGTCGGTCCGGGTCGAATCTGGACAAACAGGTCAGCAGTGGATGACGTCATCCATGACGTCACAGTGCTGAGGGTGCGTGTGGCACGAGTGGCACGTGCGGCACATGTGGCACGTGCGAGCGTTGGCTGTCCTAATCGGCGCGTGGGACTAAAGGCCACGCCGCCGAATCTTTTGGCAGCGCGTGGAGGCGCATGCTTGGGCTTTTGGGCCCCAAATTTTTGGGTTTTGTTGATCTAAGGCTGTAAAAAACCATGGTATAGTCAGTTTTCCAAAATCATGGGCAGATTTGCACAGATTTGGAGGATTAGGCCGCGGGTCGTCGCGAATCTGTAGGGGTGCGTGGAGGCGCGTGCCTGGGGTTTTGGACCTGAAGTTTCTGGGTTTTGTAGATCGAAGTCCATTTAACAGCCTTGTGGTATCAGTTTTGTGAAATGAAGGCCGGTTTTGCACAGATTTTGAAAGACTATTCCGTCGGTCACTGTGTGTTCGTGGCCGGGCTTTCTGAGGATGATTTTCCTGGGTTTTGTTCATCAAAGTTCTTGGAAGATTTCTATGGGTTGATTTTTGTGAAATCTTGTCAGAAATTTTAGAAATCCGGAATGGGAAACCGCATTGTTGGACTTGCTGTCATTTTAGACATTTTAGTCCACTCTACGCTGGCTGCTCTGTCAGGAGGGTGACTGCGTTTAGACTTGAGGGTCAAAAGGTAGGTGGTGAGCCTCCATTTTTTTGTTTCTCTGCATTAAATGCCATCTTTTATTTTCAAAATACGGTGCAGATTTCCTGGACTTTGAGTGCATTTGAGCTTGCAAAATCCGACTTTGAGCTCCAATTGTTCAGTGGCAGCATTTAATGACTTACCTAGTTTTCTTTTTCCTTTTTTGTCTTGTCTCTCAGAAGTTTTCTATATAAAGCCACCGGGGTATGCATTGAGTTGTACAAGCAGCATCTCTGATGGGTAGCATAATACTCTAAGTGTAGAGAAATTATGCCTTTTTTTTTTTTTTAATATATATTTACATTTTTTTTTCTTTATGACCTCTTTATTCGTACTGTTTTTTTTTTTTTTTTTTTTTAGACGTGCCATGAGATTTTCTTCTGATAAGCTCTTTGTTGTTGCTTGTTTTTGTTATGTAGCATGCTTTCCTTGGCAATTAAGCTGCACCAACACTTGTCTTTTCAATGCAGCCATTTCAAGAGTCTTTGCAACGTAGCCGCATCAAGAGTTTTTACCACGAAGCCATGCCAGCATCTGTCCTTGTATTGAAGCCGTGCCAACATTCAACTTTGTCATGGAGTAACGTCAACACTTCATTCGTGCCAACATTCATCTTTGTCATAAAGCTGCCTCAACATTTCATTCGCCAAAGCCGTGACAACATTCATGAAGTCACGTCGAAACTTCATTTGCACAGAAGTCATGTCAACATTCATGAAGTCATGTTAACACTCCACATTGCCATTGAAGCTATGTCAACACTTTATTCGCACCGAAGCTATGCCAACGTTCATCTTTGTCATAAAGTAATTTTTCAGAGGCAACATCGCTCAGACATCAAGGGCGTATAGCACTGTAGCCAGACATCAAGAATCTTTACCATGAAGCCATGCTAATGTTTATCTTTGCCATGAAGCCATGTCAACACTTCATTTTTGACGAGGCCATGAAGCCACGTCAACACTCCATTTTCGCCGAAGCCGTGCCAACGTTCATTTTTGCCATGAAGACACGACAACACTTCACATTAGCACTTGCACTCACATTGAAGTCGCACCAAATTTTTTAGAGGCAACATAACTCAGACATCAAGGGTGCATAACATTTGAAGACGCCAGAGCATGCTACCAAGATTTTGAAGATGTTGAAACATGCTACCAAGAATTTTGATATTGCACGAACATGCTCGTAGAGGAGAGATGATGCCACACCGACTTCAGATATATAATTTATCATCATTCCGGAGGAAGTTGACGTCATCCAGATTTCAGAGACATGATGTGAAATGACACCACTCAGAAGGGAGATGATGTGGTTCTAATTTCAGAGCTATGAAGTGGCACAACCTAGAAGAGAGATGATGTAGCCTAGACTTGGAAGGTACAAGGAGATGCCCCCAGGAGATAAATGATGCAAAGTATACCTCAGAGATGTGGGAGGATGGCCACAGAAGATGAGCAATGCCATGAAGACTTCATTTCTCGCAAAAGAGGTTGGAGATTTTATTTTACTCCACAACCAAGCATCAACCTATGTTTATCATCATTTCAAAGAAAGTTAAGCAACGTCAACTCCTTACAGTCTTCATTTTCTACTACGTCGATCTTTGATCATCCTATTGAGCAATGCCTTGCCAACCGAAGGGACCTTAAAAGTGCATTGATGACTGTTGGAAAACTCCTCAAGTTAGACTGGCCATCCTTCTTCTTTTCATGTGACTGAACTTAGTGACAAGTACTAAGCTGCCTACGTACCCCGGAGAGGGATCAAGTCATCATGTGGTTCAACAGATTTTTGTTTTGTTTTGTTTTTGTTTTTTTTTTTCTTTTTCTTATGTGTTTTTGCAAAAAGGGGGGGCGCAGTGTGTAATAGTGGGTATCACCACTGATCGAACCCAAGACCTTGGCCTCAAGGGAGACACGGGCGTCCAACCGCTACGCCACACTCGCAATTGTTGACATGGAGTGAGATTAATTTCTCCTTATTAGTACACTTTCAAGCATAGAAGCGTTTGAGGAACTTCCCATTGATGGGGTCAATCCTTGCATCATCATTCTTGATCAACTTGTGAGCTTGGTTAGTGTTTGCCCCCTGCTTGAGAATTGGAAGTACATCATAAGTAACGGTCACATGGTTTGATCCGACAACTTCATTGAAGTCTAGATCAATCTTGTTTTCTTTGACAAAAAAAGGAGGGCTCACGTGTGTAATCCTCGCCCCATGCCCCACAGTATTTCATGGGTACCAATTGTGCAATAGTGGGTATCACCACTAATCGAACCCGAGACCTTGGCCTCAAGGGTGACACAGGTGTCCAACCACTACGCCACACTCACAAATGGTGCCATAAAGGGGGATTAATTTTTCTTTATTTGTACGCTTTCAAAGGTAATGGGAAGACATCATGTACCCTTGCAGCATTGTAGTGGGTAGTTTAAGCTCTTACCGAGGAGCAATCCTCGATTTTCAAGCATAGAAGTGTTTAAGGAACTTCCCATTGATGAGGCCGATCCTTGCATCATCATTGTTGATCAACTTGTGAGCTTGGTTAGTGTTTGCCTCCTGCTTGAGAGTTGGAAGTACATCACAAGCAACGGTCACGTGGTTTGACCCAACAACTTCATCAAAGTTTAAATCAATCTTGTTTTCTTTGGCAAGCTTCATGATTTGTTATTTGAAGACGAAGCATTTTTGTATTGGGTGGCCAATGATGCAATGATATTTGCAGTAGTTAGGGTCATCAACTTTCCCCATGTCTTCTGGTCGCCTGCATTCTGGTAACTCAATTAGCTTCAATTGCAATAGTTGTTCTAAGATGTTTGGCACATCTTCATCGAGGAACGGATATACTTTTTACTCACGTTCCTTAAAGGTCAGGCGACGCACTTCATTCTTTTGCCACCCTTCAAGCTGTTCTTCATTTGCCTTTGCTCCTCTTCTTGGAACCTTAACTATGGCAGTGTTAATAACCATTGGGTCTTTGAGGTTGGCTTTTGCAATCCTATCATTCTTCCTTACTTCCTTTTTGCTTTCCTCAAGTATGGGAGGATTTGTACATCTATGGCTAGAGATACTCAATTCCATGTCATGCGCACGAGTTGCTAACTCTTCAAATGTTTGGGGCTTTATGCCTTGAAGGATGTAAAGAAGTCCCCAATGCATGCCTTGAATGCACATCTCTATAGCAGATATTTCAGAAAGTCTATCCTTGCAATCTAGACTCAAAGAACGCCACCGATTGATATAATCGACCACTGGCTTATTTTCCCATTGCATGGTATTAGTGAGCTCCATCATACTTACCGTGCGACGTGTGCTATAGAATCGGTCAAGAAACTCTCTTTCGAGTTGCTCCCAACTGTCAATTGACTCAGGTTCTAAGTCTGTATACCAATCAAAGGCATTTCCCTTGAGTGAACGGACAAATTGCTTTACAAGGAGGCTTCCTTGAGTCCCTGTGTTCTCACAAGTTTCTACAAAGTGAGCAATGTGTTGCTTAGGATTTCCTTTGCCATCAAACTGCAAGAACTTGGGGGGTTGATACCCATTTGGCATTCTCATGTTGTCGATGCGCTTTGTGTAGGGTTTTGAATATGTGAGAGAACTTGTAGAAGAACCTCCATATTGTGCTTGGATGGTATTTGTTATCATGTCTTGTAATTGTTTTTACTGACAACGAAGCAACCGAAGTAGATTGTTCTCGTCGGGGAGTGTTTTCATCATCCTTCGTAGATGTGAATTTATGACCATGGCTTGATTCACCAAGATCTTGTACTTCGAGTTTGTTCATCAAAGTTGCAATTTGGAGGTCTTTATTTTCAAGTGCTTTTGTGAGAAGGACAACCCTTTGTTCCATTTCGGCCATCTTTTCTTCCATTGTAGAGGTGTTAGTCATCATGACTGACACAACTTCCCAAGATGATGGAGAAGAAAATGATTTGATGCAAGCACGTGGAATCTCATCTTTTGGGTTCCCTTTGATGGGAGAGAAATCGTGCGACCAACTTCTTGTGTAGGAAGAAGGGGATTTGGCCCCATACTTGAGGTGTTCCAAGGTGGAGATGTCCTTGTTGATGACCTTGTTTCTTGTAAGAGGGTCTAAGGAGATGATTGTCTGGACCTTGGCTTCCTTGGTTGATTGAGATTGAAGTTGATTGTTTGCTTTAGGTTGGCTACAATTGATTGCACCAATGCAGTTGTTGGTAGTAGCCGTACCAAGTCTAATTGAAGTAGCTATTGTTGAAACTTGAATGTTCTTGCTAGAGGCCATTGAAGTTGGTAGCAAGGTGATGTTGATTACTTTCTTTGAAGGAGAATGAGATGAGAGGCAGAGATGTCCCACTGGGCGTGCCAGAATTTGTAGACGACTAAATTTCTCGGTTCGAAATAAGTCAAACAAGTGAAATAGTGTCGCAAATGCGAATTTGTATTGATGATTGTGTGGTACAATTCTCTGTAATTACAAAAGAGTTATCCTCTGATTCGATCTCCTTAAAAGACTTGTTGATTGGATTTGTAGTAATGTGATTTTGATTCGAACACCCAATGTACTTCAATTTGGCTGAAGAATGGATCAAAGATCTTTGGAATAGAATTACAATGAATCTCTGGCTATGAGCTTGTTGGAAATCCTTTGTTCTTCACGTTCTTCGTGTTCTTCGTGTGTTTTTCGTCTTTGAAGGTTTGTGGTGGAAGTTTTTCGGGGCTTTAGAGGCTTGAATCCGTGGAGCTTCACTGATTTGTGGTTGTTTGAGGTTTCTAGAGGCTTTTGAGCTTGATTTCAGTGAACTTTAAGATCTAGGCAGATAGTTTGGATGATTTTGCTTCAAATGTTCTTTGTATTTGAAGATTTGTGGTGGAAGTTTTTCGGGGCTTTGGAGGCTTGAATCCGTAGAGCTTCACTGATTTGTGATTTGTTGATATTTTCGGACCTTTGAGCTTGATTCCCGCAAACTTTAGGATCTAGGCAGATGATCTGGATGATTCTGCTTCGAATGTTCTCCGATTTTGGGGTTGAAGTTCTTGAAGTTCCTGGAGGCTTCAGGGCTTGATTCCAGCAGAGCTTTTTCACTTCTGAATCCTGGTCCTCTCAATCTTGGTCCTCTTGAATCTTGGTTCTCTTGAATTTTGGTCCCCCTAAATGTCTTAGGAAGGCTTCTATTTATAGGAGTTTGGGGGTGGATGAGCGACACGTGGCGGAGTCTGATTGGTGACACATGTCACAGCCCGATTGGTCCGCTTATGTCATTGTTTACACGTGCTAGACGGCTTGTGTCATCGCTTACACGTGCGAGGCTGCTTGTGTCATCGTTTACACGTGCGCTGATGTGTAATTGGTTTTTGCATGACACTTGGCAAATTTCTATTGGCTTCTGAATAGTGATAGCAAAACCTAGCAACAGTACGTAGTGCTTTGTAATTGGCTGTATTTTGTGGACTTGATAATGTGACGTATCAGCTTGTGATAGGTTGTGAATTTTCCCTCTCTACACATACTCTTACATACTTTATTCAATATCTTTTTATTGGAGGTGAATTTTGATAAATTCACTATTAGATTATATTTTCTTCTTATATTCTCCATACTTGTAAAATTTTTAGAAAATTTAAGATCAATAGCTATGTCATCAATAATATTTTTTAAATTTCAAGTTTTTGTAGTTCCAAATTATTCATAAAATATAAGCTTATAGATAATGTAATAAATAATATATAATTGATACAAAATTTGATATTTGTATTCAGTGCATAAAGAACACGCAAATCAATGGTTATATTTTCAAAATATATAATAATGTATATTTTATTTAGTAGGGATTGTCTTAAGCTATAATAAATTTTGTAGCTAAATTTTATCCTGTTAAAAATTAATTGATTTCTTATTTCTTTCAATTACACCATTTTATTATGAGAACCTTAAAATTGATAAAATATATATATATATATATATATATCTTTTTGTATTATAAAATTCTTTAGATCCATTTGGTGGAAATTCACATTCTCTTTCAAAATCTCAAGACCTTAACTTCATAGTCATAATACATTTCCACAAATGTTTTAATTTTCTTAAAGACATAAAATACCTCAAATTTTATTTTCAAAAAGAAACCCATGTTTTCCAACTAAAATGATCAATGATGTGAAGAAAATAACTATTCGATCTTATCAAGCAGTGATGATTTGATCTGTTTGTGAATATTTTTATAAATAAACTATAGTTTTTATTTTTGTTGTCGTATTAGTTTCATTTAAAAAAAATATTTTTTAATACTAAAAATCTATTAGTATCTTTACATTTAATGCACACTTGTTACATATTGTTATCAGAGTTGTTAAATTAGCTAAATTGGTCGGTCTGTTAGTTGTTAGTTCCTGCTCTACTGTAACATTTAAAGGATTTATTTAAAAATGGTTTTTAAATTTTTATTCTCATTATATATAAATATCACCCTTGTATAGATTAGATTCACACAATCTCTCAGAAGTTGGATTTCACTCAATTGATTTCCTTTCATCCTTGCTTATCTCAATTGACTTTAATTTCTGCGTCAATTTTTTTTCTTCAATTTCATCAATATTTGAGAATCTTTCGTCTTATAACACAGAAAATGATAACTATATCTAAAATGGGGATGTACAATGGAGTGTTTTTGTTTGTTTGTTTGTTTTATTTTTTTGTTTTTTTTGTTTTATGCTTGTTGCCATTGAAATTTTATTTACTTTTAAAATCTTGGAGGTATTTTGAACTTTTAGAAAAAAAAATTCAAAACTCATGTTGTCAATTTGTATTCAAGTGAGTACCAAAATAGTTGCTGATGATAAAGATTTAAGAAAATTTTAAAGCTATTACAAAATTTATGCAATAAAATCCACAAACTGGTTTGACAATAAATATGTGATTTGTTCATTTGAAAAATATTATAAATAAAGATCTAAATTACTTTTTTGTTATCAGCAGCACATCAATTTTGTAATATAAAACATATTTAATAAAATTTATAACATCATTGACACCACTCAAAAATATATAAAATCGTTGCAGGCTGTTATGGTAAAATAAAAACCGAGAGGGTTGAGAACATGGGTAGTTTATTGGCGGGTCTAGAACTGTCTAGATCAAGAAGGAATGCATAATTCATATAATGTATAATTATTTTTTAAAAAAATATTAAAATACACTTATCAATAATTCATTGATTTATAACCACAAGCATTGTGATTGTATATCACTTTCTAATATTTCTCCACAAGTTTATTTTATTTTATTTTGAAAAATGTATAAAAATAATATCTAATGAAATATTAAATACACTTTAACAAGTGTATTTAGGATACTTATTAGCAAGAACAATAAATCTAATGAGATAGAATTTTACAATTTTCAAAATGATATATTGTGCTTAGTGCATAACTGATATTGGTAGTAAATTTATATAAAAGTAAAGCTATTCTAATTACATGTTAATGCTTTAACAAGTTTCGAAAATGATATCTATTTAGCAGTATTAGTGGCATTTCCTAATATGGAGATGTTGCCAAATTTGAGGTTGAAAAACCTAGGACAATTCCCTCTATATTGAATAATTAATGATAGCCTTAAGCTTGAAAGAACCTTGCATAAAGGGACCTCCAACTCCTAGTACTTCTATTATGGATGGAGTAACAGAAATACAGAATACTTTTGCCATTGTGAAGTATTTACTGCAAACAGTTTTCTTTTGTATGATGCTCGTGCGGACTTTCTCCAAGTAGCTCATCACTACTTCTACACCCTCTTTGACTGGGAATGAACAATGAAAGGATCATTTTCAACACAAAGCAAAAAAGTCAATATATGAAACAAAATGGGCATTCCCATATTCATTCTTTAAACACACACAGAGAGAGAGAGAGAGAGAGAGAGAGAGATTACCATACAAATCAAGAAAGAACGTACTGCTGGTGCATGGGAAATTAAGTAGTGAAATGGAACAAACATAGTAGTAGTAGAATGGCAGGGCAATTCTCCTTTGGCAGGAATTGGCACTCATGCATGCAAATGCACACAGCATTACTGCCTTAGGAGAATTGCCTGTTATTCTTCTCTACTCTCTTAACACATCCATTGCCACCAATCAGTTCCGCGTTTTGCAAAAACTTCCACGACCAGCCTTTTATTCCGTGTGATCCGCACATTAGATATGGATATTCCATGGAAATAGATTGGCATATGCTCTGGATCATTCCCTCTCGATCCTCCTCATCAATTCTACTATAGCCATCATGGACCCCCATTCCATTGAAAGGACTTTTCTTTCACCAATCTTTTTCATTCCGTACATTTTAGACCTGGTTAAGAGCAAATGATCAAACAGACAATGGGTTTTTCAGGACGAGTTTTGGCATGAAGCTAAATCAATATTTTATTTCTTCCATCTAATTTCGATATAATTTAACCATTATTCCTAACACATCCTTTTTGTTTTCAAGGAAATATTCATTTAAAAAGAAAAATGCATTCCTATGAAGAAATATATGACGGCTATGTTGTTATATACATATTAAATGAAATACAAATTAAGGCAAGTGCGTGTGGTAATACCGTAATACTGGATAGATAGAATACAGACACTAGAACAAAATTGGCCACGGGAATATGTATATTTTTTTCATTTTATTTATTTGTTATTTGCTTTTGTTATTTTTTTTTTCCTCGTCATTGAGAATATGTTAAAATTCATATATATATATATATATGAATTATACTATACATTTTATTGTATATCTTTAAGTGTATCAATGCATATGCATAGGATTACAACTTACAGGCTAGTATATATTGATAGGTAAAAGTTAGAAAAAGTTCAATTAGAATTTGAAATTATAATCCAATTTTGTGCTATGTGTCTAAATTTATGTAGGGACCACACCATAATTATTCACTTACGTTGGTGCCATGTGTTCATTTAAGTTTTTTAATCTTTGTGTCAAGTGAGTTAATGAGTGTAAAATACTAAGAATAAAATATTAATGAACTATAAATTTTTTTTTAAAAAAAATCATATATACTCAATAAAAATTACTACACAACAAAGATCACCATACATTAGTATTATGTTAGGAGTGTGGTGTGTGTGTGTGGTGCTACATGTGTATGGTACTGATGATGGGTGCGTGTGATGCTGATGAGGCATGTGTGGGGTGCTGCATGTGTGTGGTGCTCATGATGAGGTGTGCGTGTGTTGCTGATGAGGCATGCATGTGTAGCTGATGAGGTGAGCTGTGTCAGTGCTGCTAGGGTGTACAATGTAACTGTGCCATAGATGGTGTTGTGATTGCCTAGCTGGCATTGTGTACTTATATTGTAGTATATATATACTTGTATTGGAGGTGTACCTACATTAGCATTGTATTGTATTAGAGTTAGTTAATGGAGTTAGTTAGGATGAGTTGGATGGCTTAGCTGGCAAAGTAGTTATACAACTGGCTTGGGAGGACAGTTAGGAAATTGGTTATTGGACTGATGTGCTATCCAGGGTATTAAACTAGAAGGGTGATTGTAGAATGGGAACATGATTGATATTCTTACCAGAATTTCCCTCTCAATTCTCTCTATCTCTCCTTTCCTATTTTCTCTCTGTTCTAGGCAAGGATGTCAATACCGTACCGGAGGCCGTATTGGTTTGGTCACCGGTACGATATATTTCGAATACCGGTCAATACCGGTGTACCGTTTCGGGTTTACCGCTATTTTTTAAATTTATAAATATATATATATATATATGTATGTATGTGTCTGTGTATATATATATATATATATTATAATAAATATAAAAGTTTACCATAAAACATTTCCTCAATTCAGAACTAATTATTCATGGTTTTAGACTTTAGTATCAATTAAAAGGGAAATAAAAATAAAAAAATAAAATAGAAAACTTAAAAGTTACCATTGCATACTAAGAAAACAAATAATACTAATAAGTTAATGTAAATAAGTTACCATTCTGTCCTAACAAAAATTCAAAAATTACAAGGTTGTCGAGTTCAGCACCATACACCTGCAGCATCACACACACACACACACACCACACTGCTAACATATTAAGTTTAGATAAGAATTTTAATATGTGACTAATTACGTTTACTTTTTTTTATTAAATAATTTGACTAATTATTTATATTTTTATGATAAAAATTGTGTTTAATTTTAAATTTATTCATACGTATGCATGTGTTACATGTTATTCTTTAAAAAAATAATTTTACTAATTATTTATAGGGAAAATTACAACTTACCCACCTATGATTTTATCGAAATTTAAATTACCTACCTGTGGTTTGAAATTTGACACTTTACCCATTTAAGGTTGGTTCAGTTAGATTTCTTTAACCCATTTCTGATAAAAACATGGCTAAATATGTGATTTTATTTCACTTTTATGTTTCTTTCCTCCAAAAATGCAAAAAATAAAAATAAAAATACAAGATCAAATAAGATAAAAAAGAATTAAGTGGAACACTAGCATTATGAGATTTCAAACCACAAGTAAGCAACTTAAATTTCGATCAAACCTCAAGTGGGTAAAATGTCAAATTTTAAATCACAGGTAGGCAACTTAAATTGCAGCCAAACCACAGGTAGGTAAATTGTAATTTGCCCTTATTTAGATTTTTATAATAAAAATTGTATTTAATTTTAAATGTATCCATGGATTTCCATGGGTCACATGCTAGTTTATTTAAAGCTAAAGCTTAGAAAAAATCAAATTGGATTTCAGTTGAGCTCTAAAATCCATGGTTTTATTGATTTTTTATATATAAGAATGTTATAGCAATTTTTAAATTTTGGTGTAGCTTTTAACTTCTCATCGCAATAATCAAGGAGTTTCTTAAAAATATATTAAAAGTTTCTTACAAAGTTTTTTTTAAGAGTTTAGAAAATATAAGAATAATCAATGATAGTATTTAACTTATATAGGAATTGAACTATTAATTTTTTTTTAAAAAAAAGAAAATTTATGTTTATAATTATACATTTTAAATGTATTAGGCCTCGTCAATGGGCCGGGCTGGGCCGGCCCGACCCGTTTTTACTTGGCCCATGGGTCTAATGGGCTGGGCTTAATGGGCTGTTGACTAGTCAATGGGCTGGGTCGGGCCGGGCTAGATGGAAAAACCCTAGCCCATGGCTCTACCCATGGGCAATGCCCATTTGGGATTTAGCGGGCTGGGCTAGTGAGGTGGGTTTAATGGGTTACCCATGGGCATTTTTAACAGGTCTTCAATGGGGTTATAAAAATTTAACCAAAAAAATTATAATTATATATTATTACAAACTATCAAATTGAACAATTAAATCTACTAAAAGATTCTATTAAAAAAAATACTAAGACATACCTCTTAAAAAGGTACTAAAATAAGATTAATTAACTTTTATTGATAAGAATAAATAAGTACATTGAATTAAATATCAACTCTTAAAGGAAATATTTGAAGAATAAATATCAATTCTTAAAGAAATATATAAAGAATCAAATATCAACTCATTAAGGAAAGAATTTCTTCCAACCAACGGTAAGCTTTTTTTTTTTTTTTTAAGGAATTTCTTCTATAATTGTAACTTGTAAGGAAAGAATTGGAATTTATCAAAGGAAAGACTGACTTTCTTTCCAGAGGCACAGAGGTAGGGCAACAGTCATCTTAGTAACTTTGTTTTAAAAATCAAAACTACTAGACTAATACCAAAATATATATTTATTATGCATATTGTATCACAATCATTCCAAATATTTAGTGGTTAGGTGTGTGGTCTTAAAGTTTTTATAATGTCTAAAGTTCAATCCCTCACCCACCCAATCCCCAAATTATTTTGTTATAAATTTGGGCAATGAGTCAGGCTAACGGGTCGGGCTACTGGGCTGGGCTAACGGGCCGGCCCACCGGGCGCCCATGGGTAAAGAAACCAACCCGTAGCCTGTCCCATTGGGCTACTGGGCTGCCCACGAGCTTCAATATTACCGGGCTGGGCTGTCCATTAGCCAGGTGGGCTAGCGGGCTACTGGGCCAGCCTATGGGTCATGGGCTATTTGATGACCCTTAAAATGTATCTATTATTATATATGGGGTTACAAGCTAGTGATAATAACAAAAAGGAATGAAAGCTATTGTAGTGGAAGAAAAATTTAGGAAAAATCCAGTAATATGTCTTTTATAGTAGTTTGAAAGAAAAATTGCATAGCCTCTATATTTAATCATACAAAATTTCTTAATAAAAACACTTAATTTACTTATGCAACAAGAATCTGAAGATCAATAGATATGGTCGTGGAACTTACTCCAATTACATGTTACAAGGAAACTTAGTATGTAATTAGTGGACCTAAGTGTATGAATTAGAGATTTGTTTGAGAGTTTATTTTCAATTAAAGGACCAAAAGTCTATATCAAAAGAAAAGGTTAAATTTTGCTTATTTTAGAACATGAAAAATTTTCTTAACTATTTTTATGTTCATATTTTTGTTATGTTACGAACGTTTAAACATATGTTCAATATAATTTTTGAATGAATCACATTTTTGTTTTTTGAAATAAGTTTTATAATGGTGGAGACCTATTTAAGATTGAAAAAAAAAACCTGAAAAAAGCAAAAATAATATTTTGGTTCCTACATTTTAGGGTCACATTCAATTTGGTCATAAATTTCATAGCAGTGAATTTGGTTCTTATTATTTTTAAATTATAGTTAATTTGGTCTATTCCATTAAGTCACTAAAAGAAAATACTTACGTGGTATAAAATGTGCACAGTTGTCAACATAAAGCTTATGTGGCTACTAATATAATAATAAACTGAGATTCAGTCATGGAGTCATGTCCAAATTCAGACCAAGATAACTTATGGGGATGTGAGCTTGTAGTAAACTTTTGGGGATCTTAGTTCTAGATTTTGAGCCCTTTTACTCTCAACCCTTCTTGGTTTCTCTTTCAATTTGTTGTTTTTGCTGTCTATATGTTTGAGTGTGACTTTCATTGCATTTCTATAGCGGGTTTTCACTTCTTAGCCTAAAGTTGTTCATTGACGTCTTAATTAATGGCTGGATTCTCAAATTTTTCATATTTATTTCTTTTTTCCAAAATTGGATCATTGAGTTAATTTTTGGGGATTTGTTTGATTTTAATTGCTATCATGCATCTGTTAATATGGAAACCCATTCCACACTACGTAGCTCTTATTTTAGATAAGAACAACAAATATTATACTAAGAGATGTTATCATTCTGGTATAAAAACCAGAAAACAATCATCGATTCTTAAGAAATTGCAAAAAATCAATTGTTTGTCAAATTTCATATACAATCTATCTAAAAAAAATATGTTAAGAGTTTAATTATTTAGAGTACATTACAATTAAGGTCTCTGCTCCCTTATATACAAAGCAAATCTGCCAAGAAAGGAAAATAGAAAAGAAACTTCCTAGTCATTGGAGTGGTTCTAAAATCAGAAGCCAGTCATTAAAAATTTAAATGAAGATCGTATGTTCCTTACATCCGACACTATACTTTCTTGTCCTAGACCTCTTTGCTCAAATTGTAGGGTTATGCCTAGGATACAATTTTGTACTAATCTTAGGAATTTTTCTCTCTTTACAGGAGGAAGTAGAGATTGAAAAAAAAATTTGTTATGTTTGTATTCACTATTGTTGCATATATATATATATATATATATATTGGCAATGTGTTTTGCATTAATAATCTTGTTATGTTATGTATGTTTAGACATATGTTCAATATAATATTTGAATGAATCAGATATTTATTTGGAAGGAATTTTTATGACGATGGAGACTTATTTGAGGTTGAAAACAAAATTTATAATGTTTGTACTCATTATTATTTCACATATGTTTGAAAATATGTTTGAGAAGATCTTTAAGAGAGAACAGTCCCTATTTAAAGTTTGTATTCGTATTTCTCAAGCAAGTTGAATTACTTCTGTTTTATAAAATGCTCTATATAACCGTTTGTTGGAAATTCACTTTGTCTTTCAAAATCTCAAGGCCTTAGCTTCATAGTTATCATTATACTTTTCTAAAAATGTTTTCATTTTCTAAAAGGCTTAAAATACCTCAAACTTTTTTATTTTAAAAAAGAAACCTATATTTGCCAACTAAAATTGTCAATGATGTGAAGCAAATAGTTATTCTTATCAAGCAATAATGATTTGATCGGTCCATAACTTTTTTTTATTTTTTATAAATAAGCTATAGTCTTTATTTTTGTTGTCATGTTAGCTTCATTAAAAAGGCTATTTTTTTACCTATACTAAAAATTAATTGGTTTCTTGTCAAATTTTCAATGAAATGAAATGAGGGTGCATTAAATACGATTGTAGCAGAGTTACGTATTGTTATTAGAGTCATTAAATTGGTCAGTTTGTTAGCTTTTAGTTACAGCTCTACTTCTTCTCCAAAAAAAAAAAAAAAAAAAAAAAAAAAAGAGTTACAGCTCTACTATATAACAATTAGTGGATTCAATTAATAACGGTTTTTCTCCCCCCATAAAAAAAAATAAATAAAAACACGTTTTATTCTCCTTATAGATATAAATGTCACCCTTAATTGTATAAATTAAATTCATTGAAGTAATACAGTACCTCTTGAGTTGGATTAATTCACTCAATTGCTTATCTCAATTGAGTTTCCTTGTCAATTTGTTTCTTCTTCAATTTCATCAATATTTGAGAATCTTTCATCTTATAACACATAGAAAATGGGAACTTAATCTAAAAGGTTGATGTACAAATGGAGATTATTTTGTTTATGCTTGTTGGCATTGAAATTTTCCTTACATATTCCTTTAAAATCTTGGTAGTATTTTGAAATTTTTGAAAAATTTCTAGACAATTCGTATTCAAGTAAGTATCAAGATGGTTACAAATAATAAAGATTTAAGAAAATGTTAATGTTATTAAAAATTTTATGTAAATAAAATCAACAAACTAGTTTAACAATGAATATATAATTTGTTTATTTGAACAATATTATAAATAAATGTCTAAATTAATTTTTATTTATTGGTAACACATTAATTTTATAATGCAAAACATATATAATAAAATTTATAATACCACTAACACCACTCAAAAATATATGACATCGTTGGCTTTTATGGTAAAACAAATACATATAGGGTTGAGAATGTGGAAAGCCTATTGGTGGGTCTTCATTTGTCTACTTAAATACCAGAGTATGCGAGCCTTGACTTAGGGTTAGGGGTGACAATTTTTATCCATATTTACAAACCCACCAATTACCCACCTAATTTGGATAAGTCTTAACTGAACCCATTTGAATATTTGGGTTAAATGGGTAAAGACCTATTAGGTTATTTAATTATATGGGTCTTAATGGATAAACCCACTAATACCTACTAAAATCGATCTAAAATTTAAATAAACAATAGAAAATATAAATTTCTAGAAAATGATTGAAATACCCTCGAAACTTAAAATATAACAAAAATGACCAAAATACTCTCGAAACCTTAAAATTACAAAAATACTCATGAAACTTAGAAAATGACCAAAATACCCCCTAAAGCTAAAAATTACCAAAATATGCCCTAAACCAAAAAAATGACCGAAATACTCCTAAACCTAAGAAATGACCAAAATACCCCCCTATAAGCTAAAAATTACCAAATTACCCCCTAAACCAAAAAAATGACCAAAATACCGCCGAAACCTATAAAATTACCAAAACACCTCCTAAACATAAAAGATGACCGCAATATCTCTAAACCCTATAAAATGACCAAAATACCCCCTGAAACCTAAAAATTACCAAAATACCCCCAAAACCTAAAAAATGACCAAAATACTCCTGAAGCCTATAAAAATTACCAAAATACCCTTGAAACCTAAAAATTACTAAAATACCCCATAAACCTAAAAGATGATTGAAATACCTTTGAAACAAACAAAATGACCAAAATACCCCTGAAACCTAAAATTAATAAAATTCCCTCGAAACCTATAAAATGAATGAAATACTCTTAGAACCTTTAATTTGTCGAAAATACCCTCGAAAAATCCAATACACCCAAACCTCTATTTTGGTAATTTTAGATGTTTTAGGTGTATTTTGGTCATTTTTAAGGTTTCGATGGTATTTCGGTAATTTTATAGGTTTTGGGGGGTATTTTGGTCATTTTATAGGTTTTGGGGTCTTTCGGTCATTTTTTAGGTTTAGGGGGTATTTTGGTTATTTTTTAGGTTTTAGAGGTATTTCAGTCATTTTTTAGGTTTAGGGGGTATTTTATTAATTTTTAGGTTTTGGAGCTATTTTGGTCATTTTATAGGTTTCAGGGGGGGTATTTCGGTCATTTTTTTTTTAAAGTTTTGGTGGTATTTCAATCATTTTTTAGGTTTCGGAGGTATTTCAGTCATTTTTTAGTTTTAGGGGGTATTTTGGTAAATTTATAGGTTTAGGGGGTATTTCAGTCATTTTTATGTTTAAGAAGTATTTTGGTAATTTTTTAGGTTTCAGGTGTATTTCCGTCATTTTTAGGTTTTGGGGGGTATTTTGGTCATCTTTTAGATTTTGGGGGTATTTCGATCATTTTTTAGGATTCGGGGGTATTTCAGTTATGTTTTAGGTTTAGAGGGTATTTCAGTCATTTTTTAGGTTTCGAAGGCATTTTGGTCATTTTTAGCTTTTAGAGGTATGTGGGTCATATTGGGTTAAATTGGTGGGTTACTAATTATATGAGTTGGGTTAGTAATGAGTAATTAATTTATATATAAACGAGTCATAGATGGATAAATGGGTAATTACATACCCAACTCATTTTTGATCCAACTCGCCCATTTGCCATCCCTACTTAGGGTTGATACTTCTCCTGCAATGGTGTTCAAGAAGGGATGCATGATTCATATTTTTAAAGTGTTAATTTGTATTTGTATGGAAACAAGTTAATTAAATATTCAATTACAAGTTATAATGTACAATATTAAAAAAAAAAAAAAAATGCACCTATCATAATCTATCTATATATATTTAAAACCAAAACTTAGAAAAAATCCAATTAGATTTTAATTGGTTTCTCAATTTTGTACCACGTGTCCCATTTAATTTTTAATTTTTAATTTTTGTTTCGAGTTAATTTTTTAGTATAAAAATAAAAAAGTCCAAATCCAATTAGATTCTAAATTGGATTTCAATTGAAGTCCAATTTTGCACCACATGTTCATATAATTTTTTAATTTTTGGGGCAAGTATATTATTGTGTACAATATATATATATATATATATATATATATAATATGAGAAACCATTACAGATTTTAGAAATTTAAAAAAATGTATAAACTAATACAATGTATAATTTGAACATCTTCTAAAAAGAGGTATAATTTTAACTGTAAAATTGTGATTATTTTTAATTGTACCCATGCATATCACTAGATGATCAATAACTACAAGCGTTGTGATTCTATATCCGTTTCTTAATATTTCTCCACAATTTCACTTAATTTTGAAAAATGTAAAAAACTAATATCTAATGACGTATTAAATACACATTAATGAGTGTCTTTAAGAGTGTGTTTGGTAGAGTGGATTTTAGGGAGGATGAAAAAAAAGAAAGAAAAAAAAGATAGAAAATGAGGAGGGAAATTTTTTTTGAAGGATGTTTGGCTAGGAGGTAGAGATGGGAAAGAGATGGTGGGGCCCGGGTGTTTTCTCCCCTAGCCGACCAAAAAGTTTTCTCTCCAAAATGGAGAGAAAACTAGGTTGGAGGAAGTCTAATAGGTAATAGACGAGATTGCCCATGTGCAGTGCATATGAGTTTTGTTGAGTTGCCTTACTTTCCTGAGATGCTTTTTTTTTTTGGATTTTTCTTTTGATTTGTTCGGGTGTATTTCGGATTTCTTTTGGATTTTTATTTTTTTTTATTTTTTTTAAGTTTCGGGTGTATTTCGGTCATTTTTAGGTTTTGGGGGGTATTTTGGTTATCTTCTAGGTTTTGGGGGTATTTCGATCATTTTTAGGATTTGGGGGTATTTTGGTTATTTTTTAGGTTTATGGGGTATTTTGGTAATTTTTTAGATTTCAGGGGTATTTTAGTCATTTTTACCTTTTAGAGGTATGTGGGTCATATTGGGTTAAATGGGTGGGTTACTAATTATATGGGTTGGGTTGGTAATGAGTAATTAATTTATATATAAACGAGTCATGGATGGATAAATGGGTAATTACACACCCAACCCATTTATGACCCAACCCACCCATTTGCTATCCCTACTTAGGGTTGATACTTCTCTTGCAGTGGTGTTCAAGAAGGGATGCATAATTCATATTTTTAAAGTGTTAATTTGTATTTGTATGGAAACAAGTTAATTAAATATTCAATTACAAGTTATAATGTACAATCTTAAAAAAAAAATTAAAATGCACCTATCATAATCCATCTATATATATTTAAAACCTAAACTTAGAGAAAATCCAATTAGATTTTAATTGGCTTCTCAATTTTGTACCATGTGTCCCATTTAATTTTGAATTTTTGTTCCTAGTTAATTTTTGAGTGTAAAAATAAAAGAAGTCCAAATCCAATTAGATTCTAAATTGGATTTCAATTGGAGTCCAATTTTGCACCACATGTTCATATAATTTTTTAAATTTTGGGGCAAGTATATTATTGTGTACAATATATATATAAAATGAGAAACCATTACAGATTTTAGAAATGTATGGTTTAAAAAGTGTATAAACTAATACAATGTATAATTTGAACTTCTTCTAAAAAAGAGGTATAATTTTAACCTTAAAATTGTGATTATTTTTAATTGTACCCATGCATATGAACAGGGTTACCCACTAGTTGATCAATAACTATAAGCATTGTGATTCTATATCCATTTCTTAATATTTCTCCACAATTTTACTTAATTTTGAAAAATGTATAAATATAATATCTAATGACATTTTAAATACACATTAATGAGTGTCTTTAAGAGTGTGTTTGGTAGAGTAGATTTTAGGAAGGATGGAAAAAAAAAAGGAGAGAAAATGAGGAGGGAAATATTTTTGGAGGATGTTTGGCTGGGAGGTAGAGAAGAGAAAGAGATGGTGGGGCCCGGGTGTTTTCTTTCCTGGCCAACCAAAAAGTTTTTTCTCCAAAATGGGGAGAAAACTGGGTGGGAGGAAGTCTAATAGATAAAAGATGAGATTGCCCATGTGCAGTGCACCTGGGTTTTGTTGAGTTGCCTTACTTTCCTGGGATGCTACCTTGGTTTTTCTTTTTTTGGAATTTTCTTTTGATTTGTTCGGGCCTTGGGCATGGTGCTTTGTTTTGTTTTTATTTTTCATTTTTGTTTTTTCTTGTTTAACTAGACATAATTTTTTTTTTTTGGACATGATTTTTTTAAAATAATTTTGGATGATTTTTTTTTTTTTTAACAGGAGTATATAAGTAAATCTATACAAACTTACTTTTTCCGTCTCTCCACTTTTCCACTCCCAAGCAAACAAAAATGAGGGAAATTATAATCTTTTCTATCCTTCTACTTTTCTACCTCTTCAACCAAATAGACCCTAAAACACTTGTTAGCAAGGACAATAGGTCTAATCATATGTAATTTTATAATCTTTCAAGTGATATATTGTGATTAACATTATTGATAATAGTAATGATTTTATATAAAAGTAAAGTTACTCCGATTACATGTTAATGCTTTAACAAGTTTTAAAAAGGATATGTAAAGGTGGCATTAATATAGATGTTGGCAAATTTGAGGTTGAAAAACCTAAGATAACAACTCTCCCAATAGTGAATAATTAATAGGACCTTTATATATTCACATTATACTTGCAACGCAAATTTATATTGTAGATACATAAAAAGTGAAAATGTTGTACACATTTGCAAAGAGCGGTAGATATACAAAAAGTGGAAATGTTGTACACAATTTACATTGTAATGTACAACGTAAATTTGTAAAACAAGAATTTCCATAATTAATAATAGCCTAAAGCTTGATAGAACCTTGCATAAAGGGACCTCCAACTCCATGTGCTTCTATTATGGATGGAGTAACAGAATACTTCTGTCATTATGAAGTATTTACTTCAAACCGGTTTCTTTTGTAAGGACATCTTTGACTGCGAATGAATAATGAAAGGATTATTTTCGATGCAAAGCAAAGAAGTCAATACATGAAACAAGACTGGCATTGCCATATTCATTCTTTAGAGAGAGAGAGAGAGAGATACCATACAAACCCAGAAAGAACGTAGTGCATGTATGGGTAATTAAGTAGTGAAATGAAACAAATGTAGTAGTAGAATGGTAGGGCAATTCTCCTTTGGCAGAAATCGACACTCATGCATTCAAATGCACACAACATTTCTGCCCTAAGAGAATCGCCCTGTTATTCTTCTCTACGTAGAGAAGAATAACAGGGTATACCCTCCTAACACATCCATTGCCACCATTCAGTTTTGCGTTTTGCCAAAACTTCCATGGCCGCTTTTTATTGTGTGATCCGCACACTATGTATGGATATTCCATGGAAATAGATTGGCATATGCTCTGGATTATTCCCTCTCGATCCTCCTCCTCACTTCTAATGTATCCATCATGGACCCTTTCCTTGGAAAGAACTTTTCTTTCATCAATCTTTTTCATTCCATACCTTTTAGACCTGTTTAAGAGCAAATGATCAAACAGACATGGGGTTTTTCAGGAAAAGTTTTGTCATGAAGCTAAATCAATATTTTATTTCTTCCATCTAATTTCGATATAATTTAACCATTATTCCTTGTTAGAAATACTGAATGAATGTATTGTATTTTCATCAATCAAAGAATATACATCAGTGCCTTAATATAGGAGACCTATGTGTGCGGTACAAGTAAAGTGTAGTACAAGTACAAGTGTACTATACAAGTAACCTAGTTGGGCCTAAAGCCCATAACATAATATACGTTAACAGCCCCCCTCAAACTCAAGGTGGATGTGAGACCAGCTTGAAGTTGTCAACCAAATCACGAGTGCGTCCCTTAGGAAGTGACTTGGTGAAGATATCTGCAAGTTGATCTTTGGAGGAGACGGAGAAAAGCTTGAGAGCACCATGGACAAGATGATAACGGATAAAATGACAATCAATCTCGATGTGTTTAGTCCGTTCATGGAAGACATCATTGTGAACAATATGAATGGCACTCTGGTTGTCACAATAAAGGGGAGTAGCAGAGGATGTGGACACACCTAAATCCTTAAGAAGCCATCATAGCCAAAGGAGCTCAGATGTGGTATCAGCAAGGGCACGATATTCTGCTTCAGTACTAGAGCGGGCCACAAAAGTTTGTTTCTTACTTCGTCAAGAAATCAAAGAAGAACCAAGGAGAAAGCAATAACCTGTAGTGGACCTGCGATCAGTGGGATCTCCTGCCCAATCAGCATCAGAGAATGCACGGAGTACAAGAGGAGACTGAGCTGAGTAGAAAAGGCCATGAAAGAGGGTGCCCTTCAGGTATCGAAGAATGCGCAGAACAGCAGCATAGTGAGTTGATCGTGGAGCAGACAGATACTGGCTCACCTGATGAACAGCATAGGAGATGTCTGAACGAGTAACTGTGAGATAAACTAGGCTGCCAACCAATCGTCTGTAAAGAGAGGGATTAGACAATGGTTTCCCCCCTGAGGGAGTCAGATGCGCATTAAGCTCAACTGGAGTGTCAACAGTCTTGCTATCAGTGAGTCCAGCTCGAGACAAGAGTTCAGAAGCATACTTAGTTTGAGTAAGATAAAGTCCATCTGTAGAATGAGTGATTTCAAGACCCAAGAAGTAGCTGAGATGTCCAAGATCTTTCATCTCAAATTGCTGACTGAGAAAACCCTTGAGTTCTTGAATGCCACTGAGGTCATCACCAGTTATGATCATATCATCCACATACAAGAGAAGTAAAATAGTGCCTTTGTCAGTGCGACGAAGAAATAAGGCAGAATCATAATGACTGGCCATGTAACCCAAATGAGAGATGGTAGAGCTGAATTTGGCAAACCAAGCTCGTGGAGCTTGTTTAAGGCCATAAAGTGCACGTCGAAGGTAACAAACCTTGTTTGAGTCAACAGAGAGACCAGGAGGAGGTTGCATATAAACTTCTTCATTTAAATCCCCATTAAGGAATGCATTTTTGACATCCATCTGAAAAAGATCCCATTTACGGGCAGCAGCAACAGCTAAGAGGGCACGGACAGATGAGATACGAGCAACCGGAGCAAAGGTCTCTTCATAATCAATCCCATACTCCTGTGTAAAACCTTTTGCAAAAAGACGAATTTTGTAGCGCTCAATGGACCCATCAGAGCGAGTCTTAATCTTGTAGATCCACTTACAACCAACCACAGATTTCCCGGGAGGGAGTGTCACCAAATCCCAAGTATGATTTTTAGATAATGCATCAAGTTCCTCTTTCATTGCAATCTGCCATAAAGGGTCAGTGGAAGCCTCACGATAGGTGTGAGGCTCATGTAGTGTAGTAAGAGCAGTGTAACAATGATAGTCAAGTAAATGTGCAGGAATAGATCTTACTCGAGTTGAGTGACGAGGTGGAATGTCTTGTGCAAGATCTTCAGGCGGAGCAGGAGCAGGGGACCCAAGCTCAGGGTTGGGGTTGAGTAGCTCGTCTTCAACCTGTTCATCTTCCACCTGTTCATTAAAGGGTGAACTAGGAAAGGGATCAGTGATATCTGGTGGTTGGACAGAGAAGTCTACAAGAGAATCAGGAGCAACTACAGGAGGATCAGGAGCAGCTACAGAAGGAATATGTGCCTCATCTGGAAAAAGATCTAAAACAGAGGAGGAAGATAGGGAGGCACGAAAGTGAGAGAGCTCGACAAAGAGGCGATGTTCCCAAAAGACAACATTGCGGGAAACACGAAGGCGATGAGAGACAGGGTCATAACACCGATACCCCTTTTGAGTTTCGCCATAGCCAAGAAAACAACAAAGCCTTGACCGAGGCTCAAGTTTGTTATGCTCATGTGGCTGAAGAAGAACAAAACAAGCAGAACCAAAGGAGCGAAGGTGGTGATAGTCTGGAGATGACCCAAAAAGGTGCTCATATGGAGTTTGATTTTGGATAACCGGACTCGGAATGTGATTAATAGCATGAACAGCATGAAGAGCAGCTTCGCCCCAAAAAGGAGCAGGAACTTTGGCAGAGAGAAGGAGAGCACGAACAGTGTCAAGAATATGACGAAGTTTCCGTTCGGCTCTACCATTTTGCTGAGAGGTACCTGGACAAGTTAGTTGATGAACAGTGCCATAGGAATGCAAAACAGCTTGGAAAGCATATTGAGTATATTCAAGAGCATTATCAGATCGAAAAATTTTGATGCGTTTGGAAAACTGAGTTTCAACCATTTTTGCAAAATTAGAATATACTTGCAATAATTCAGAACGATATTTCATATTAAAAATCTAGCTATAGCGAGAGTAATCATCAACAAAGACAATAAAATATCGAGACCCACCAATACTAGAGACAGAGGAAGGGCCCCAAACATCAGAATGAATAAGGTCAAAGATATCAGTGGATATTGATTCACTAGTATTGAAAGGCAAAGCTGGTTGTTTTCCTAATTGGCACGAAACACAATCAAAATTTTTTGTAGACACTGAACCTAACAAACCTCTAGAAGCTAATTGTTGTACCCGAGAGGAAGATGCATGACCAAGTCGAGCATGCCAAAGTGCAAGGGAAGGAATTGAAGAAGCTGTAGCAGCTGCAGCAACAGAAACAGGAGCAACAAGTGGAAGACGAAGGTTGTCCACGGGAAACATATGCCCAACTCTGGGACCAGTCCCAAGCTCCCGTCCCGTCCTCGGATCCTGCACAATACACCCAGAATAATCAAAGATAATGCGATAACCCAACTCGGCTAATTGTCCAACAGAAAACAAATTATAAGAAAGGTCAGGAACATTAAAGACTCCAGGAACCGAGAGATTGGAGGTCGCAACGGAACCTATATTATGACCAGACATTGTGGAACCATTTGCTGTGCGAATATTAAGAGGGTGTGATGCAGGTTTAAGGTCAGAAAATAAGGACGAGTGAGGTGTCATGTGATTGCAACAAGCAGAATCCATAAGCCAAGAGGTAGGAGACATACCAGATAAAGCTGAGAGAGAAGAGGAATAAGATGCATTACCAACCATACGAATGACATTGGCGATGATATTTATAAGGTCATCTCTGGAAATGGTGAAAGTCGATCCAGAAGACTAAGACTTTGCAGAGACGGGAGCCATAGGTTGGACACTCTCAGTGTTAGCAACAGTAGCAGCAGAAATGGAAACAACTGATTTGTTGCGTTGATAGTAAGTCTCAATATTATGGCCAAAACGTTTGCAAAAATTGCAAAAACGTTTGTTGGATTGTCGGCGACGATTGTTGCAAAAGGAAGAAGACTTGTCCTTATTCTTCATTTTGAAGCAAAATATGCAAAAATGGACTGCAAAAACGAAATCTACACAAAAAACTGGGTAAGGAGCACCTGGACAGAAAAAGTCAACCCCGGTCAAAGTCAACGGTCAACGGTGGTCAACGGTCAGAAGATGACGTCACGGGATGACGTGGCAATGACGTCAGCAGAATAGTGGATGCTGACGCAGCTAGGGCTGACGTGGCAGGTGCGATGACGTCAGCAGACCAGGTGAGGGCGCGTGAGGGCGCGTGCGAGCGCGTGAGGGAGCGTGTGAGCGCGTGCAACGCGTGGCAGCAAGTGGACGGCGCGTGACGGCGCGTGGGAAGCGCGTGGCTTGAAATTTCGGCGCGTGGAGGCGCGTGTGGCGCGTGATCGTCGAAGCAGCAACTTTGAGCGGCGCGTGAGGGCGCGTGAGGTCTCCGATGGCGACGAGGCTTCCACGGATGTGTAGATCGGCGCAGGACGATCTCATTGGTACCTTCAAAAATGAAATCGGAGCAATATTCGCAGCGGTGATGCAAAGAGCAGTGGTCTGTGTAGTGTGAAACTCCTGAACGACGGCGGCTGCAGGTCCGGAACCCAAGGACGACGGCTGGATGACGTCGGAGGTTCAACGGCAATAGGCTGCGGCGGCAGTTGTGATGGCGGAAGCGTTAGTAAAAGAAAGGAAGTCACACAATGAAGACAAGACTGCTAAGAAAAGGTCAGAGCAGTGGCTCTGATACAATGTTAGAAATACTGAATGAATGTATTGTATTTTCATCAATCAAAGAATATACATCAGTGCCTTAATATAGGAGACCTATGTGTGCGGTACAAGTAAAGTGTAGTACAAGTACAAGTGTACTATACAAGTAACCTAGTTGGGCCTAAAGCCCATAACATAATATACGTTAACATTCCTAATACATCCTTTTTCTTTTTAAGGAAACATTCATTTAAAAAAAAATTCATTCCTAACACATCCTACTCAACATGTTACTATGAAGAAATATATGCCGGCTATGTTGTTATAACAACATATTAAATGAAATACAAACTAATTAAGGCAAGTGCGTGTGGTAATAGTGGCTAGATATAATGCAGATACTAGAACAAAATTGACCCCGGGAATATGTATATTTTTTTCATTTTATTTATTTTTCTAGATCAGTGAGGATATTTGCATATTTAAACAAAATTATGAGAACATGCCATTGGATCTTGTCTTTTCCAAGCTCTTTCTGTCCAATCTTTTGTCCCTCATCAGGTGGTCCTGCGTTAATCTTCTGCCAAAGTTGAACCACTTGTTTGGTGTTTGTGTGAAAACATGCCATTGGATTTACATTGTCCAGAGTCAACCTCCATGTAATCGGGCAATTCAAACTCGTTTTAAATTCCAGTTTGTATAACCTACGAATAAAACATTTCTTAGATGGTGTAACACACTATTAGAGTGATGCAAACATAACCCATAACTTAAAATCCTCATAACACTCCGCAAACACTATGAGAAATACATATTCAAGAAATTTAGAAAACTTGAATATTTTTCTTTTTCATGGTTTGAAATGTAAACTTGTATATTTTATTTATAAGGTTGGATTTCTAAATGAGTAGTTTAAGGATCACAAATTATTTCAAAACTTTTTTGCCACAATTTTGACGTGACAAACTGTGAGTAATTGACTACAAAGTGTGTGTATATATATTATCACTCTTATTATAAAACTATTACTCTTATTAGTGACCGTAAATTGTAGAAAATCTTGACCTTTTTTTTTTTTGAGAAAATAGAAAACCTTGTTGTTTTTTTAATACAATATAGGAATTCTACTTTAGTATAATTTAAGTGTATATATGTATGAAACTTCATCCTGAAGCCTTGAATTCTAACCCTTGCCCTCCACCTCACAAGAACCTTGTACTCGTAGAGTGACCATTATGCTAAGAATGTGCGGTAGTAAAAATCTTGAAATTGATGGTTGATATGCTTAGGTAGCATTTAATAACGGTAATGGTAGTACCTAGTATGTAATCTAAAAAAATTGGGTTTGATATTATGTTAAATTTTTGTTTAAAAAAAAAAATTATTATACTAAATGTAAATGCGGTTGGCTATGAGTTATTGTGAACTTCATTTTTTTTCCAAGAACAATGGTTCCAAAATTTTCTTTTTTTAATTAATATTTAATTTTACATGAAAATTCTTATTTCAAATACATATAGTTTCACATACATGTAAATAGGGAGGTATAAAAGCAATATACACGTACAAGGCAATTTCTAATTACATAGATCTGCAATTTCTAATAACAAGTTACATTTAACTTAATTTTAGTTAGATAATTATGTTCATAAAACAATTCTAACATAAAAGAAATGTACTCTATAACAATTTCCCCAAATTCTCCCAAAACAATTGGACCAGTTTAAACAAATTCTCTACTACTTTTTCACAATTGAAACATAACCCAAAAACCAAAATGCGAGGTGGAATTCCGAACTAGACAATTCTAGTTTACAATTATTTTGCCGACAATCAAATTCAGCTCAAATCTATTCGTAAGAATTCTAGGCCTTTGAACATAACCCAAAAACCAAAATGTGAGGTGGAATTCTAACCCAGACAATTCTAGTTGACAATTATTTTGCCGACAATCAAATTCAGCTCTAATCTATTCGTAAGAATTCTAGGCCTCTAGGACCATTGAGAGAGAAAGACTTCTTTCTTGTACAGTCCTTATTGGACAACAATTGAACAATTAAACTTCATATATAATTAAATGCTTCTACTAAATTTTTGTTTTCATACTCTTACATGCTTTACTCAATATCTTTTTATTGGAGATAAATTTTGATAAATCTACCATTGAATTACGTCTTTTTCTTATATTCTTCATGCTTGTAAAATTTCTAGAAAATTAAAGATCAATAGCTATACCATCAATAATGTTTTTTAAAATTTCAAGTTTTTGTAGTTTAAAATTATTCATAAAATATAAGCTTATAGATAATGTAATAAATAATATCTAATTGATACAAAATTTGATATTTGTATTAAGAGCGTAAAGAATATGCAAATCAATGGTTATATTTTCAAAATATGTAGTAATGTATATTTTATTGCGTAAGGTTTGTCTTAAGTTACAATCAATTTTGTAGCTAAACTTTATCCTATTAAAAATTAATTGATTTCTTATTTCTTTCAATTACACCATTTTATTATGAGAACCTTAAAATTGATAATACATATATATATATATATATATATATATATATATATATATATGTAGATTCATTTGGTGGAAATTCACATTCTCTATCAAAATCTCAAGACCTTAACTTCATAGTCATAATACGTTTCTACAAATGTTTTCATTTTCTTAAAGACTTAAAATACCTCAAATTTTTATTTTAAAAAAGAAACCCATGTTTTCCAACTAAAATTATTAATGATGTGAAGCAAATAGTTATTCTTATCAAGCAATGATGATTTGATCTGTCTGTGAATATTTTTATAAATAAACTATAGTCTTTATTTTTGTTGTCATATTAGTTTCATTTTTTTTTTAATTATTTTTTTAATAGTAAAAATCTATTAGTATCTTTACGTAATAATAAAAAAATTGGTGTCATAAAGTGATCGTCATAAGTTGAAATTCTATTATATCTACATGATGATGATAATAATAATAATAATAATAATAAAATACTTTTATGAAGTTATTGTCAATTCTTCAATGAAACAAGTGTGCATAAGATAAGATGGTGGCAGAGTTACATATTGTTATCAGAGTTGTAAAATTAGCTAAATTGGTCGGTTTGTTAGTTGTTAGTTATTGCTCTACTGTAACAATTACAGGATTTATTTAAAAATGGTTTTTAAATTTTTATTCTCATTATATATATAAATATCACCCTTGTATAGATTAGATTCACACAATCTCTCAAGAGTTGGATTTCACTCAATTGCTTTCCTTTCATCCTTGCTTATCTCAATTGACTTTCCGCGTCAATTTTTTTCCGTCAATTTCATCAATATTTGAGAATCTTTCGTCTTATAACACAGAAAATGATAACTATATCTATAATGGGGATGTACAATGGAATGTTTTTGTTTGTTTGTTTGTTTTTTATTTTTATTTTATTTTTATGCTTCTTGCCACTGAAATTTTATTTACTTTTAAAATCTTGGAGGTATTTTGAACTTTTAGAAAAAAAAATTCTAAACTCATGTTGTCAATTTGTATTCAAGTAAGTTCCAAAATAGTTGCTGATGATAAAGATTTAAGAAAATGTTAAAGCTATTACAAAAATTTATGCAATAGAATCCACAAACTGGTTTGACAATAAAGATGTGATTTGTTCATTTGAAAAATATTATAAATAAAGATCTAAATTACTTTTTTTTGTTATCAGCAGCACATCAATTTTGTAATATAAAACATATTTAATAAAATTTATAACATCATTGACACCACTCAAAAATATATAAAATCGCCGCAGGTTGTTATGGTAAAATCAAAACAGAGAGGGTTGAGAACATGGGAAGTTTATTGGCGGGTCTAGAATTGTCTAGATCAAGAAGGAATGCATAAGTCATATAATGTATAATTATTTAAAAAAAATAAATTAAATTACACTTATCAATAATTCATTGATTTATAACCACAAGCATTGTGATTGTATATCATTTTCTAATATTTCTCCACAAGTTTATTTTATTTTGTTTTGAAAAATGTATAAGAATAATATCTAATGAAATATTAAATACACTTTAACAAGTGTATTTAGGGTACTTGTTAGCAAGAACAATAAATCTAATGAGATAGAATTTTACAATTTTCAAAGTGATATATTATGCTTAGTGCATTAGTGATATTGGTAGTAAATTTATATAAAATTAAAGCTACTCTGATCACATGTTAATGCTTTAACAAGTTTCAAAAATGATATCTATTTAGCAGTATTAGTGGCATTTCCTAATATGTAGATGTTGGCAAACTTGAGGCTGAAAAACCTAGGACAATTCCCTCTATATTAAATAATTAATAATAGCCTTAAGCTTGAAAGAACCTTGCATAAAGGGACCTCCAACTCCTAGCACTTCTATTATGGATGGAGTAACAGAAATATAGAATACTTTTGTCATTAAGAAGTATTTACTACAAACAGTTTTCTTTTGTATGAAGCTCTTGTGTGGACTTTCTCCAAGTAGCTTATCACTACTTCTACACCCTCTTTGACTGAGAATGAACAATGAAAGGATCATTTTCAACACAAAGCAAAAAAGTCAATATATGAAACAAAATGGGCATTGCCATATTCATTCTTTACACACACACACAGAGAAAGAGAGATTACCATACAAATCAAGAAAGAACGTAGTGCTGGTGCATGGGAAATTAAGTAGTGAAATGGAACAGATGTAGTAGTAGAATGGCAGGGCAAGTCTCCTTTGGCAGGAATGGGCACTTATGCATGCAAATGCACAAAGCATTTCTGCCCTAAGAGAATTGCCTGTTATTCTTCTCTACCCTCTTAACACATCCATTGCCACCATTCAGCTCTGCGTTTTGCCAAAACTTCCACGGCCGCCTTTTATTCTGTGTGATCCGCACATTAGATATGGATATTCCATGGAAATAGATTGGCATATGCTCTGGATCATTCCCTCTCGATCCTCCTCTTCAATTCTACTATAGCCATCATGGACCCCCTTTCCGTTGAAAGGACTTTTCTTTCACCAGTCTTTTTCATTCTGTACCTTTCAGGCCTGGTTAAGAGCAAATGATCAAATAGACATTGGGTTTTTCTGGACAGGTTTTGTCATGAAGCTAAATCAATATTTTATTTCTTCCATATAATCTCGATATAGTTTAACCATTATTCCTAACACATCCTTTTTGTTTTCAAGGAAATATTCATATAAAAAGAAAAATGCATTCCTATGAAGAAATATATGCCGGCTATGTTGTCATATACATATTAAATGAAATACAAATTAAGGCAAGTGCGTGTGGTAATACCGTAATAGTGGATAGATAGAATGCAGACACTAAAACAAAATTGACCACGGGAATATGTATATATATATTTTTTTCATTTTATTTATTTGTTATTTGTTTTTGTCTTTTTTCCTGATCAGTGAGAAAATGAATGTTGATGAATTTTTATATTTACAAAAAATTATGAGAACATGCCATTGGATCTTCCCTTTTCCAAGCTGTTTCTGTCCAATCTTTTGTCCCCTCAGGTGGTCCTGCGTTAATCTTCAGCCAAAGTTGAACCACTTGTTTGATGTTTGTGAGAATGTTGGAAACGATTCAATTACTTTTTTCTGCTTGATATGAGATTGCCACTTTTAAGTAACGGCAGCATATGTTGAACCACTTTTTAAGAATTATATCATGTACACGGAGCGAAATGACTTGGCGTAGTTTCAAAGCATTTTTCACTCAGTTTCTCAATAATGTGCATTATTTGGGTTTAGAATGGCTGGAGGTTAGTCCCTCCAATTTGGGAGAAATTATAATATTTTTGTTGGGACCACATTATTTGTCCACCATTTTACTAAAAAACTCTCACAGATTTAAAATTGCTGAGTTAAAAGTTAGTTTCTTACTGATTCAGCAATTTTAAATAGGTGAAAGTTATTTAGTAGAATAGTAGACAAGTAAAGTGGTCCACTATAAGGACCGTATAATTTCTCCTAATTTGTATCTTTTTTTTTACTAGAAAAGGATAAGATATATACGTTGGGACTAGGGAGTTCGTAGTAAGGGAAGAAATTATTATAGGAGAAGGCAAGGAGTGGGAAAGGAAGAGTTATCTATATTTTTCACTTGGATGTTTAAAACAATGAGAGGCAAAACAGAAGGATAAGTATTCTACTCATTGTTCGTTTGTTAGTGGAAATGAGAGGTGGGGATTAAATATAATAGGAGAAATTATTATTAAAAAAAAAAAAAAAAAACCTTACACTTTATACCTGGTTTTAAATTTGTCAATTAAAGTCTCAACTTTATAAATCATTTCAATTATTATTTTCCTTGATTCTAGGAGTAACATGATTCAAAAAAGTGGAAACCATTGAAAAAACTTCCAGTTTCACATAAAATTTATTCATAAATCAATTTGACAACCATTGAACAGATGATAGAGAAAAAAAAAATTGTTCAAAAAGAGTAAAATTTTCTTAAAGTAACAAATTTGGTAGGTTTTATTTTTGATTGACAATCCATGAACAAAACATGTCTTGTTAGTAATTTTAATGGTTTATTTTTTAAAACAATACAGTTTCCAGATTCTACATTTTACAGTCAACTTTCAGTATGTTTGCCAACTTTCAACAGCTAGTCAATCAATTGAGATTGTAAGTATTTGATCAATTGAGCACTTAAGTTGATCTATTGAATGACGTAGAACATATTGTAGATTTTAACCCTGCCTATTGTCCAAGCATCTAGGGTTTTGTGTCACTTATGCTAGACTATAAAAGAGACCTTATATGACGTGATTACAGAGAGAGAAGAGCCACTTATTCTATATCTAAGGTTTTCTTACCCAAAGCTTTCTCAAAGTTTCTACAGATGATATTTTTTGAGGAAAATTTGGTGTTGTTGAAGTTCCTGTTTACATAGTTGCTGAAATCAAAATCTTCAAGTGGGTACTTGGATTCGTTGGTTGGAGGTTCGCATTCAACTAAGTTTGCTAATTACAAGAGTCTGTGGATTCAGAGATGTGTTGGGTAGCATTAGTAAGTTTTATTAGAAATAGGATTATTCAGTTTCTATAAAACTTTTAGTCAATTACTAGATATGTTTTACCTTGATATTTTTAGGTTAAATCCCACTAGTGTTATTACTGTGCAATTTTATTCCATTTATTTTCCCTAGGTCACTATATAGATGTGTGCTATTCTATCTTCATTTCGCTTTTCTTGATTGATATTGGTGATTATTGCATTAACCATGGGCACTTCATAGTTGATCTAATTAATAACTGTCTTAAAATTGGTTAATATTTGTTATAATAGGGTCTAAAAACCAAAAAAATTAATTTAATTTAGTAGTTTAGTTTTAATTTAATTGCTTTTAATTAGGTTAGATATATGCCTTAGGATAGAGCAGTGTAGAAATTTGGATTATGGATCGGTTTGTGTGTACATGATCAATCCTGTGTATGCAACTCCACGAGCCTGTGTGCGCAACCTTAGTCATGCACACACAGGTTCACCCAAAAACTCAAATATTCAAATCATTCTTTTTTGTTTGTTGATTGCTTCTCTTTTATTCCTTTGATTACTTGTTAGTAACAAGCTTCTTTTGATGCTTTAAAAATATGATTAGGAATTAGAAACATGTGTAGGATGTGAATAAGATGTGAGCATGAACTTGGATGATGGAAGTGAAGAACTTGAATGATATTAACATGCTATGATGTAATGATGATGGGATAAATGAATAAATGATGTATGTGATGATGTATGATGAAGATGTATGATGAAGATGTGATGTATGGATAGCATAGGGTTTGTATTAGAGTGTGTGTATGTGTTTTACTTCTTGAATGTTTAATGACCCATTAGGGGATTGCTTGATACAATTAGGCAATTGAACACAATGAATGAAGCTCAGCCTACACGATGGGAAGGCATGAGGTGCCAAACACCATCCCATCATTTACCCTAAATCTAGACCCAATGTCTGGTGTGTAGGCCTCTACAAGGGGTCCAAGTTGGTTGCTAGATATAAACTAGGGGCGACTCTCAACCCTCTGCCTTTTAGGCCTACTCCGCTGAGGCATACTCCCAAAGGCAACACATTGCATCACATTGTATACTTTTCAAATGATCATCTTATATTTTATGTCTATAGAAGGCTTTCATGATTTCTACATTTGAGACCAAATTTACATATGTTTATGTTTATTGAAGGCTTTCATGATTTCTACATTTGACACCAAATTTACATATGTTTATGTTTATTTTATGTAATTAATCCACACATATATAATGTTCAAGTCTAGAATAAACTATCCTATTTAAAAATGTAGTAACATTTTTTGAAATAAGTTAAATTTTCTGTATAATTTTTTTTTTTTTTTTTGGTAAGTGATGATTAAGAAAAAATAATAATAATCTAAGAGGCCCCCCTATCTCTATAGCTCTACAAGTGTCTCAATATGACCATAGAAGCTCTACCCTCAAGGGTAGTGATTTGGACAACACAAATATGCCTAGCTTTATCCTATGTGGGAGCACTGTATTTACTCTAGAGAAGATCTACCCTTAGGGATGCAAGGAAATTGCCATACCATTGTATACCTATGTTGCCATTATTAGTCTCGTATCCATATACCATTTTATTCATTATATAGTTTGGTTGGTTTTTTCAGTCATTCAAATTATTAAAAAATTAACTAAGTAAAGGAAAGTATTTCATTCACCATTGAAATAATATGATGTAGTTTGTCCACCCTATGTTATTTGAATATAGTAAAGTTATTTCCTATTAAAAGTGTGATATATAATTAATTGTGATCATAGATAGAATAACTCCAACCAAACATAGTTAAAAAGTAAGATCTCACACACCCCAGAGTAGGTGAGGACGTATTCAAGGAAAGAAGTGTTGGCCAGAAAATATTGTAGCTGCAGAAGAACTAATCTATCACTACACTTGATTCTTAGAGATCTTCTCTCAACCAGGATTTTTTCAAAAAGATCCATCCTAATTTTGAGTTTGTATTTGTATTGACATCATTTGTAATGAAAACAATGTTGTTAGTTTTGTAAACTCTCTAACTCTATGTACTTAATTCATCCCTTTTTTCTTTTTCATTTTCTTGATTGTGCCTATGAAATTTTACATACATTTATGTTATATTAATATTTATTTTATGTAATTCACACATATATAATGTTTAAGTCTAGAAAAAAACATCCTATTTAAAAATGTAGTATCATTTTTTGAAATGAGTAAAATTTTATGTACATATATTTTTTTTTTTTTGTTATAAGAAATATGGATGATAAAGAAAAAAAAAATTAAATAATCTAAGAGGGTCCCCTATCTCATTAATTGTGCAAGTGTCTCAATATGACCATAGTTTTTCCATGGAACTTTTCTACTTTGCTTTACCACAAAAGACACTATTATATGTAATTCAACCATTACATAGTTGAGATTGTGGACATGATGTCCTTCTTGATACGTATTTATTATTTTTGTATTCATTTTTGTCAAAATGTTTGACTCTTCAAATATTGAAAGACAATACCTAACTCAATATTAACATGAAAATCAAATCTATTTTTATAACATGGCTTACAAACAGATTGTGGAGTAATTCAGGGATTGGATTTTAATCTTAATATTACTCCACTATTTGATTATAAGAGTTCCTCAATTGTGGAACCTCACTCAACACTAGTATATGAAACCTCAATCAACACTAATAATTAATCCTTGACTCATAATTACTCATTACTCATTATGATACAATAAACTAGCCAGAGTTCCTCAATTTTGAAGAGTGTAACTCTCTAAAACAAGAAGTGGAAAGAAATGTGTGACAAATCTTAAAGCAAAACTGACCAAAGGCCTAAAAGATGTTATTATCCAAACGATGGTTGTAGATGTTGTGGCCAAACAATCCAAGAAGATGAACTATCACATTATGAACTTCGAAAGTATTATTTGGTTATCACACACACACACACACATTCAAAAACAAATGTATGTAAATAGGTATGTATGTATGTACATATGTATTTATCAATAAGGTTTATGTTTATGTTTATGTTGACACATATATACAATATTCATGTCAATGTTTTTCATGCCCATTGCACGTGAAATAATTTTTCATATTAAAAAAATTCATGAATTGACTTATGTTCATTTCTCAATATTTAGTTTTTTTTTTTTTTTTTTAAATTTTCTTGTGGACAAAAACACATTTGGTCGGGGTCATTTCTCAGAAATTAAAAAAAAATAACTCTAATAAAATTTAAAATATTAGATCCAAAAAAAAGAGTTCACCCTCAAAAAGTGAGAAATCACCTCCCAAAAGAGAAATTGAGCAACTAGCCTAATAATCTCAAGAAAGTTGATTAAATGGCCCTCACCCCATGGGTCCGTGACCTCTGAGTGGAAGGACCAGTGGGGTGACGATTCAATCCAGCTTTCTAAGGAATTCCCCGGGCCTTGAGTCATCAAAATCATTAATGATGAAGGACACGTGGTGCTTATTGAATGGCCATTCACTTGGATCGAAGTGTCCCTTCGTCTTCCGTGCCATTCTCCCTATATAAGCCATGCTTTCTCCCTTTTATTTCTTTACTTTTCTACCGAAATTCATGACTAGAGCGCACCCGTCATCCCTGTCAGAGAAGCACACTATCCATCTGGTGCAACCGTCATTTACATTCTCCTTACAACCCATTTCCAACTAGTAAGTCCCCTTCCTTTACCATTCAAATTTCTTATCCTTTTTTGGACTTTACACTATCATTGACTATTTTAGTTCCGTCAATGTCTTAGGGTTTACCGTCATGTGTAGGTGACAAATGTCTAGTGCGTCGAGTAATCAGTCATGTGTCCGCGATGGAGCGGGCTACGATGAAATGTATCCGTTGGGTCATAAAGACCCCGACACATCAAGTGAAGAGAGGAGTATGTCAGCTTCCTCTTTAAAGGATGAGGATTTGGAGATAGAAAGGTCAGAGGGGGACTCCAGTGACGGCCTAATTGGTGCTGAACCCCCAATCCAATCCATTGTAGGACCTGATGGGCTCAAGAAGTTCATCCTACTCCCTTTATGGACGGTCAATGATTTTGTTTCTAAAATCAAAGAATCACACTTCAAAACACTAAGGGATAAATACCAGATACCCGTCCATATACCCATGCATCTACCTTATAAGTCAGAAAAGTGTTATTACGAGGGTCTTGAGGACGTAGGAATCTATGAGCAAATGCTGAAGGTAGGGCTCAAGTTTCCCTTAAGCACCCTCCACCTTCGTCTTCTCCAATACCTTGGTATGTCCGTTACCCAGATCTCCCCAAATGCCTGGAGGGTCTTCCTGAGTGTAGAGGTCCTGTATGGTGCCATGTTAGATGGGGCACGAAGGCTGACGGTGGAAGAGTTTTTTCCCTACTACCGTCCGGCTGAGGTCTCCTAGTCCAAAGGCATGTACAACTTTACACCCAGGAGCCCGTTGCTAAGGCTCATTTGTGAGAACCCCGACTCTAATAGGGATTGGAAGAGTCATTACTTCTTTTTGGAAGGTGATGGGTGGATGTGTCACTCTAGTGACAATGAATTTATGCCCGTTGACAAAACATGGGGCATAATGCCACTGTCGGGTATGTGTCCGTCTACTGTGAGATTCTTTTTTATTCCAACTGCCCTTTACTATAAACCTAATTGTCCGTCTTCTTTTGTAGCTAGGGATCATACTGAAGTTTCACTTGAATAGTTTAGCTTTTTGGAGAAAATTTTTAACAAGACCAAGCTCGAAGAGAGAACATGGGCTAAATTGGTCAATTTGGATACCCTATACTAGTATTGTGACAAACCAAAGCCGACCATAGCCGCCTGTCGATACGATGCCCAAGTCCGTCAATGTAAGTCCGTCACCTTGAGTTTTTTTTTATGCTTATTTTCGCTCTTTAAATGCCCGCCCACTATCTTGCAGAAATGGATGCTGCCAAGAGAAGGGCTTATATCAAGCAGCAAGCTGCTATGAAAAAACAAGTAGAGGGTACCTCCAAGGGGACGAGTTCATCCAATCCGTCCATTAAGAGGAAACCACAGGAGAAAATGGACTGTCCTCCGAAAAAGCCTAAGACTGCCCTAGAGACTGTCGTGGGTTTAAAAGTTGATATAAAGAAGACGGTTACCCTAATCGGAATAGGACGAGGGAAGGGCTTAATGAAGGGTCCGGACACCGTTGCTAAGAATCCACCCGTCCTCCTTCGTGAGGATTCTAAGTACGCTTTGGAGAAGCTCACGTCCATAATTTCAACCGATGACTATGAGGACCTGAGCAACCATGCTACTGAAGCAATGGGAGAGACGGGGCTTTTCTGCATTGCTCAAGTAATCACGTCCGTCCATTTTCTATTTATATTTTTTATGTTGCCATATTTCTAATTCTGCTTCGCTTTCAAGCAATGTTGATGATGAAGGGGCTAATGGGTCATTGCCTGAGCCATGGGACAGTCTTGGAGCATGTCAGGGCGAAGGCCAATTCAATGGAGGACGAGCTGAACGGGCTAAAGGCTTGGAGGATGGGTATGGAGAAGATACTTGCCTACTCGGAGCAAGCCAGAGTGGAGCTTGAAAAGCATATGGAGTTATTGAGGAAGGTTCTGGAGGACAAAGAGAAAAAAATTGCCAACACCAAGAACCAACTCCGTTAGGTGAAGGAGGAAGTGGTACACGAGTATCGAGACTTTGACGCCCTCCTTTCAGAACTTGGAGAATCATTTGCTGAAGGTTTTGATGATGCCCTCCATCAGGTGAAGAGTTCTTATCCAGACCTGGACGTGTCCCATGTCTCCATTGAGACTCAGGCCCAATCAACAGCTCAGTCCGTCCTTTTAGAGAGTATGGAGGACCTTTTTGCTGAAGATGTAGACGATGCCACTGTTGTCCTTTAAGGTGACAAGGATGCTGCTCCAGGAGGCCAAGAGAAGATAGTTGAAGAAGGTACCCGTCATCCTGAGGATGCAAATGAGGACAATACCCCGACCGTTCAGCAATAGATTTTTGTTTTATGTAAAGACTAGAACAATTAATTTTTTGATTTTAACCGTCGTCCTTTTATAGAATTTATTGTTGTGGTTTTCAATCAATATTTACTTAACTTATCTGTCATGTAGTTGATGTGAATGTGATATTAACTTAATGTGGTGTTGACCCCGTTCACTGGTCATTATTTATAGAATGAGTCGCTGAGGGACGAAATGTTAAAGTTGTCCATTTAACGGGTCCATCCTATTTCACCCATCTTGTAGATTGTTATTTGTTTTGGACGAGTCCTCTCGGGATGAACCGTCCATTTTATGGGGCTAATAAATTGCCCATTTATATTAGACCCATCAATTTGTTTGACTGATAAAACTTTCACCTTCATGGGATGAACCGTCCATCTTGTGGATTTTCGTTATTTCATCCTTCAGGATGAGTTCGTCCACTGTTTATGCTTAACAATCAGATTTAGTTTGTTAATGGTTATAACAAGTTCGTTCTGTTGAATCCGTCCTGTGATGATCTTAATAACATGTTGAGTATTTCATCCTCCTGGGGCAATCCGTCCACAAGGACTTTAAGTATTCCATCCGTCCTAGATGGATTTGTCCATTTTATGGACTTGAATAATGATATGTCCTTCTTATGGATTTTAGAACATCTCATCCTCTATGGGTGAGCCGTCCATTTTATTGGACTTCGTAATAGATCCGTCCATTCGTTGGACGGACATTTTCACCCTTCTTGGATGAACCGTCATAAGAATTTTAATAATTTCTTCCTTTACGGATGTATTCGTCCACTTTAGGGACTTGAGTAATAATTTGTCCTTTTTATGGACTTCAGAACATCTCATCCTCCTAGGATGAAAACCGTCCACAAGGATTTCAGTTATTCCATCCTTCTCGGATGTACCCGTCCACTTTATGGGCTTGATAAAATTTTGTAGAAAAAAGAACACTAGTCATATCTGAATACTGCTTTTATTATAGTCATTTATTCGTAGGAGAGTAATTTCTCTAGGGAGAAGCTTAAAAAGATACTTAAAAATTATTGTAGCAAAAATAGATTGTCTAAATAGTGAACTGAAAAAACTGGAAAATGTAGCAAAAATGATCTAAAAGTAAACTGAAGGTTTGGTGGATGTTGCTTTCTACTTCGTCATCTTTACTAGTAGTACTTCCGTAGGTACACGCTAACTTTGGTTTGTTGATTAAATTTTTCTTTTAAATACTTGGTTTAACCCTAATTCTTTTATCTCTCTCAGGTTCACGTACGCACAAATTTTTTGGATTGCATTCAGGAGTCAATGGAATGGAATATTAGATAAGTTCAGGTGAGAGATTTTACATGAATTATTATATGTAATAAACCTCACATAAAGTGGTTGTTATCTAAGAAATTGTTGTAAAAAAATTTCTTTTGTAATAGAAACTATATTTATCATTTGTATAAATCTATGTCAAATTCAATTTAAATTTTTTATCTTTTAAATTTCCCTAAAATTTAGCCTTTTATTTTCTTTCAAAATCAGATATGTTAGTGCCTAAATATAAGGATATGGATGGAGAAGTTATAGTAATAGTTTTATAGTAGGAGTCTTTCTCTCTCTCTCTCTCCAAAATATGGAAGAGATTTAAAAGAAGAAGAAGAAGAAAAAAAAAAAAAAAAAAAAAAGAAGAAGAAGAAGAGATGAAGAGGAAAACGTGAATTTGGGTTAAAAAAGGGTGATTAGGTAGTTTTTAAATGTGGGATAGAAAGTGGGCTTTTTTTAAATAGTTCATGGATAGAACATGGGATTTTTTTTAAACGTGTAGTTTGTTTTTTTTTTTTTTTGATAAACTTTTAAATAAGGATAGGGTCACACCAATTCCCCAACTTAATCTTTTAAATTTCCCTAAAATTTAGCCTTTTATTTTCTTTCAAAATCAGATATGTTAGTGCCTAAATATAAAGATATGGATGGAGAAGTTATAGTAGTGGTTTTATAGTAGAAGTCTCCCCACCCCCCCCCCCCCGGCACAAATATGGAAGAGATTTAAAAGAAAAAAAGAAGAAAAAAAGAGAAAAATGTGAATTTGAACTTAAACGTGAATTTGGATGCTTTCCTACTGCTATGAACTTAAACTACATTTAGTGTACTTTTGTTCAATAAAAAATTTAGAAGAACAAAATTGAAGAATTAAAATAAAAGTTAATTATTATTCCTATTGGGTTTTTGTTAAACCACCTTTAATAATACTTTATAGTATTTTTTTTTTCCTTCTCAACAAACAATCATAAAGTTTTTATACAATTTTTTTTCTAGATACTTCTAATCACTAATTCCCAATTGTATTAGCCTTTTGTTAAGGTTAAAGCACCATTTAATACTTTATTAAAAAAAATCTCAAAATACAATTGTGGTTTTATACAATAAACATGTATCTCTTGCCATAAAATTTTCAATTTAAGCTTTTATTTACTTATGTTATGGATTTGTAGTAAATGGCTAAATTTTAGGATTAAAAAAAACTACATTTTAGGATTAGACAAAAAATGACAACTGTCATACATAAAATTTGAAAAAAGAACAACATCAACAACACCAAAAAGGAAAAAACGCAAAATAAAAGAAAGAAAAAAACGTGGATGGGTAGTTACTAAATTTTAGGATCTTTTTAGGAGCATTTCCTTTAACAAAAATCTTATTAATTTACTACTCCATAGAAAATGTTACGTACCTTATTAAATACAATATAAATATTGACTAGCCTCCCGCGCGTGCTTAGAGGCTCTTCTATTTTTTTAAAGGTTAATTTAGAGCATTTATTATTGTAGGGGTTAAATTCCCAGACTAACAGTGGGCCTAGGGACCCACCCGAAGCCTAAACATGACCCAACAGGGAACAGGGGCCCAAATGACTTCTGGCCCAATCCTGTTGGGCCTAGTTCGTTTTAGAAGACGTCCGAGGAGGAATGCCTCCTCAGACACGCAAATATGGGCCCAAAAAGCGCCCCCTCCACAGTGAAGAACCCATCCAGGCGAACATGGGTAGGAGGGTGAACCTCACGCAGCAGGAAAGAGGAAAACGTAAGGCATCAGGGAGAAGCCACAACTGCCGCAATGCAAGAAAGCTACATTTTCAGCTGCATTAATGTGGAGAAGACAGGCGAACAGTGTTACATTGGCCAGTGCAACTCACAGAAGGATAAGGGAGATGTCCGATGGGACAGGCACTCAAGTGAAGGTCCAGATGGCTAACAAGTGTAAGGTCCTTATCAATTCAAGGAGGCTATATAAGAGAAGGAGGTCTCTATGAAGAAGGGATCGAAAAATAAAGAAAAAAGAAAAAGAGAAAGGAGAAAGAGCTCTATAGTCTGTAAACAGAGCAAGAGGTGCACTTATACGTCTCCTCGGACCGATATCCTATTAAACGTAAATGGAACATTCTCACGTTCAACATGTTGCATAGCGTACATCTAATTGACGTTCACTTCGTCTAGACCTAGCTCTGTAACCCACTCTCTACAAATTCATTGTCTAGGAACTTTTGGGCCAGAACCACTCACTTGCTGGGCCTGGACCCCAAAAACCGCCCCTACAATTGGCGCCGTCTGTGGGAAGAACTTGTGTCTCAACAAGTGAAACAGTAAGAGATGGAAGGATCAGGTCCGCGCCAAACTGGACGTGCAGAATCTCAACGACAGGACAACTTTTTAAATCTCGAACGGGGGAAGGACCAAGATAATCAACGAGAGGGCAGTGTGAACACCTCTCACACGAATAGGAGCCGCTCAAAGGGGAAAGATCATGCATCCCATAAGCAGAACGAGCGAAAGGCTCTACAGCAAGAGATTGATGGTTTAAAGAAGAAGCTGCGTCGAGCGCAGCGAAAACGTCCTTCACCTTATTCGGACACTAGCAGTGATAAAGATGGCGAATACAGGCGAAAGTCGAGAACTCCCCTGAGTGAGACTTTTTCCTATGAGGAAGAGCGGCCTCGCAAACGCGGCCACAAAAGCCCGTCTTACCAAGGTCTAGCCAATGATGCCATGAGCAAGGCCCTGGATCGCATCTCCCAGTCGCCATTCACGCGTAGAATAGAGAGGGCGGTACTTCCTCGGCGGTTCAATCAACCGACGTTCGCCATATATAATGGTCGAACTGACCCGGTGGAACATGTAAGCCAATTCAACCAGAGGATGGCCGTCCACTCCAGGGATAAGGCGCTAATGTGTAAGGTGTTTCCATCCAGTTTGGGACCCATGGAGATGAGATGGTTTGATGCCCTCCAGCCGAATTCCATAGATTCTTTCAAATAGCTGACACAGGCCTTTGGTTCCCGCTTCATCACCAGCACTAGAGTCCCTCGGCCCTTTGATTCATTCTTATCCTTGTCCATGCGAGAAGGAGAAACGCTGAAGGCCTACTCCAACAGGTACTGGAAGATGTACAATGAGATAGAAGGAAATTACGATGACGTCACCATTAGCACGTTCAAAAGGGGCCTGCCGACAGAGCATGGCTTGAGAAAGTCCCTTACTGGGAAGCCGGTCACCAGCGTGCGCCAACTCATGGACAGAATAGACAAGTACAAAAGGGTCGAAGAGGACCAGTAAATGGGGAAGGGTAAAGCAAAGGTTGTCCCTCAGGAGAGGAGGGACTTCAGGTCGGACCACTATAACAGCAGCAACAGGCCGAGAAGAGACTACGTGGAGCAGCCCGGACCTACTGGGGCTCAAGCGGTCAATGCTATGTTCCGAGAACCATTGCACAAGATCCTGGAGAAGGTGAAGTGCGAACCCTTCTTTCAGTGGCCGAACAGGATGGCAGGCGATCCCTCAAAATGCAATCAGAATCTGTACTGTGCGTACCATCAGGAGCCTGGTCACACCACCGACGATTGCAGGAATCTGAAAAACTATTTGGATCGGCTTGTCCGAGAAGGAAAGCTGAGGCACCTATTGCACCGCCCTGAACAGTCAAATGTCGAAACCAGACAAGGCACATTGAGGCCACCCATTGGCACAATAAATGTCATTCTCGCCGCACCTAGGAGGACCGGTTCCAGCCCTTTCAAAGTGATGTCAGTGGGTAGGTTCCCGACTGGGCCAGACGAAAGGGAATCCAAGAGAGCCAGAGTAAGTGCCACGCCATTAATTGGGTTCACGGAGGAGGACAAGCAAGGGACTATTCAACCCCATGACGATGCCCTAGTTGTGACGCTCAAAATAGGAGGTTATGACGTGAAAAGGGTGTTAGTTGACCAAGGCAGCGCCGTGGAGGTAATGTACCCAGATTTGTACAAGGGGCTGAACTTGAAGCAGGAAGACCTGTCACCATACGATTCCCCTCTGGTCAGTTTTGAAGGAAAGATCGTCATCCCGAAAGGCATGATTAGGCTGCCTGTGCAAACTGACTCGGACGTGGTAGAGGTGAACTTCATTGTCGTGGATGCATACTCCCCCTACACAGCTATTGTGGCCCGGCCGTGGCTTTACGCACTGGGGGCTGTGTCATCAACCTTGCACCAGAAAGTGAAGTATCCGTCAGGAGGCCAAGTTAAAGAAATAATAGGGAATCAAGGAATGGCTAGGCAATGCATGGTGTCGGCAATCTCACGACAACCAAATAGGGAGCCTTCCACTTCAGCCGAGAGCGGCTTATAGCAATCAATGACCCCGGTCCAAACTGCGGGTAGTGGAGGACTGGCCATGGAGGTGGATTGTGAAGAGCTGGAGAAAGTACTTGTCGGATCAGACCCTGAGAGGTTTTTTCAGATTAGCTCAGAATTACCAGCACAGGAGAAGTCAGCGCTAGTTGATTTTCTTTGACGGAATGAGGACATATTCGCCTGGGATCCCTATGAAGCCCCCGGGGTTGACTCAGATCTCATATGCCATCACCTTAATGTTAACCCGGTCGTAACACCAAAGAAGCAACCTCCTCGGCGGCCGTCAAAGGAACATGCAGACGCTGTGAGAGAAGAGGTCGCAAAATTGAAGAAAGCTAGGGCTATCAAGGAAGTATTCTACCCCGAATAGTTAGCAAACACAGTCGTGGTAAAGAAGAAGAGCGGGAAATGGCGGGTCTGCGTAGATTTCACGGACTTAAACAATGCCTGCCCGAAGGATCCTTTCCCAATGCCGCGGATAGACCGACTGGTAGATTCGACTGTCAGACACCCCCGAATGAGTTTCTTGGACGCTTTCCAGGGCTACCATCAGATATCCCTGGCTGACGAAGACCAAGAAAAAACCGTTTTTGTCACCCCAGTTGGCAACTATCATTATAAGGTGATGCCCTTTGGCCTGAAGAACGCCGGGTCGACCTACCAGAGGATGATGACTAGAATGTTTGAACAGCAGATGGGTAAAACCGTTGAAGTGTATATAGACGACATGGTAGTAAAGAGCAAAGTGGTGGCCGACCACATCAGAGACCTCGGCGAAGTGTTTCAAATCCTGAAAAAGTACAAGATACGACTGAACGCATCCAAATGTTCATTTGGGATGGGATCAGGAAAATTCTTGGGCTATATGGTAACCCACCGAGGAATCGAGGTTAACCCTGACCAAATAAGGGTCATTCATAGCTTGCAGCCTCCTCGGAATCCCAAAGAGGTCCAGAAGCTTACCGACATGATAGCTGCTTTAAACCGTTTCATCTCCCGCTCAGCGGACAGATGCAGGCCTTTTTTCCTCCTACTACACAAGTGGAAGGGCTTCGAGTGGACTGAAGAGCTTTAGCTTTCCAACAGCTCAAGGAATACCTCGCTTGACCACCGATCATGTCCAGTCCCGACGTTGACGAGGTGTTGTTCGCATACATCGCAGTAGCCTTTCATGCGGTGAGCTTAGTGCTAATCTGAGAAGACAATGGCACGCAGCGGCCCGTGTATTACGTAAGCAAATCGCTCCAGGAGGCAGAGACCCGGTATCTCCCCCTCGAAAAAGCTATATTGGCCGTCGTACAAGCCACGCAGAAACTCCCCCACTATTTTCAAGCGCATATAGTAGTGGTGCTAACTCAACTTCCACTGAAATCAGTCCTCCGCAGCGCCGACTACACAGGTAAAATAGCTAAGTAGGGAACAATCCTGGGCGCCTTCGACATTAGATACATGCCTCGCACCGCCATAAAAGGTCAGGTCCTCGCCGATCTAGTAGCTGAATTTGCGGAGCCCACCTTAGAAGGGATGGAAATGTCGGGGTCACCAAGTGCTGATGGGAATCTGGTCAACACGGTCTCCCAGCATGAGCACAATAGGTGGAGAGCACACATTGATGGTGCAGCAAACCAAAGGGGCTCAGGAGTGGGGCTCGTTCTAGTGTCCCCCGAAGGGCTAACCATAGAAAAGTCGTTGAGGCTCGGATTCCCGGTCACGAATAACGAAGCCGAATATGAGGCACTGTTGGAGGGGATGTCAATGATCCAGAAATTGGGTGGGAAATGCGCAAGCATGTTCTCGAATTCGAGACTCGTCGTGGGACAAGTAAATGGGGATTTGGAGGCAAAGGATGAAAGAATGCAAGGTTACCTTGCTCGGGCTAAACACCTGCAGACCCATTTCGATGACTTCCGTTTAACGCATATACCCAGGAGTGGGAATACCCAGGAGTGGGAATACCTATGCTGATTCTCTAGCAACACTGGCCACCTCCTCGGCGCAGCCCCTTCCGCGGGTTATTTTAGTTGAAGATCTCTGCTGCCCAATAACAGAGGAGGCCAACGGTGTTCGGGTACACAACGTCGGGGCAGGGCCTAGCTGGATGGACCCTCTGGTGCTGTACTTAAAGCACGACACCTTACCGGACGATAAGGTTCAGACTGACAAAATCAGGAGGAAAGCTTCTCGATTCTGGCTGTTCGAGGACTCCAAACTTTACAGACACTCGTTCTCGGGGCCATACTTGCTGTGTGTGCACCCAGGGGCTACAAAACTCATCCTGGAGGAGTTACATAAAGGGATTTGTGGAGGCCATACGGGGGGCAGATCCCTCTCCCACAGGGCCATGACGCTGGACTACTGGTGGCCAAGCATGCATAAAGAGGCTCTGGAATATGTGAAGAAGTGCGACCAATGCCAAAGGTTCGCCCTGAACATACATCAGCCTAGCGGAGAACTTAATCCGTTGTCCAGCCCTTGGCCATTCGCACAATGGGGTCTAGACATACTAGGGTCGTTCCCCAAAGCGGCTGGGAACAAGAAATTTCTTCTCGTCGGCACCGATTACTTCACGAAGTGGGTCGAAGTTGAGGCGCTAGCAAACATCAGGGACGTCGATGTTAAGAAATTTGTCTGGAAAAATATTATCACTAGGTTCGAGACCCCGCACACCCTGATCTCGAACAACGACCTCCAATTTGACAGTAAGGCCTTTAGAGAATATTGCAATGAGCTGGGGATTATCAACCGATACTCCATACCAGCCTACCCACAGGGTAACGGACAGGCGGAAGCCATCAGCAAAACCATAGTGAATGGACTGAAGAAGAGGTTGGACGACGCGAAAGGGAAGTGGGTTGAAGAGTTAGCCCACGTCTTGTGGACATACCGCACCACGCCTCGCAGGTTCACGGGGGAAACCCCCTTTTCATTGACCTACAGAGCCGAGGTTGTCATCCCATTGGAGATTAACTTCCCGACCCAGAGGACCACTACCTTCAACCCCATTGCTAATAACAGCCTTCTGGAGAAAAGCCTGGATCTCCTCGAGGAAAAAAGGGAAGGTGCGATGGTTCACCTAGCCTATTATCAGCAAAAGCTCAAGCAGGGCTACGACGCCAAGGTGAAGCCAAGGCCCTTGGCGACCGGGGATCTAGTGCTGAGGAAAGTCCTGGGCACCGCGAGGAACCCTGCATGGGGAAAGCTTAGACCAAGCTGGGAGGGCCCATACCGTATCACTTCCGTAGCCGGCATTGGGGCGTACTTTTTGGAAGACTTGGACGAACATATAGTACCACGTCCATGGAATGTAAATAACCTGAAAATGTACTATTATTAATGAAAGACACCATGTTTGACGCCGTGCTACTGTAAAGCAACTTTCAATAAGTGTTAAATAGAACCCAAGTCCTGCATGGCTCCTCGAACCACAGACTTGGGAGAAATTAACCACGCAATGATTCTCAATAAGTGTTAAATAGAACCCAAGTCCTGCATGGCTCCTCGAACCACAGACTTTGGGGAAATTAACCACGCAACGATCCTCAATAAGTGTTAAACAGAACCCAAGTCCTGCATGGCTCCTCGGACCACAGACTTGGGGGAAATTAACCACGCAACGATCCTCAATAAGTGTTAAACAGAACCCAAGCCCTGCATGGCTCCTCGGACCACAGACTTGGGGGAAATTAATCACGCCACGATGCTCAATAAGTGTTAAACAGAACCCAAGTCCTGCATGACTCCTCGGACCACAGACTTGGGGGAAATTAACCATGCCACGATTCTCAATAAGTGTTAAACAAAACCCAAGCCCTGCATGGCTCCTCAGACCACAGACTTGGGGGAAATTAACCACGCCACGATTCTCAATAAGTGTTAAACAGAACCCAAGCCCTGCATGGCTCCTCGGACCACAGACTTGGGGGAAATTAACCACGCTACGATTCTCAATAAGCGTTAAACAGAACCCAAATCCTGCGTGGCTCCTCGGACCACAAACTTGGGGGAAATTAACCACGCCACGATTCTCAATAAGTGTTAAACAGAATCCAAGTCTTGCATGGCTCCTCGGACCACAGACTTGGGGGAAATTAACCATACCACGATTCTCAATAAGTATTAAACAGAACCCAAGCCACCACAGACTTGGGGGAAATTAACCACGCCACGATTCTCAATAAGTGTTAAACAGAACCCAAGTCCTGCATGGCTCCTCAGACCACAGACTTGGGGAAAATTAACCACGCCATGATTCTCAATAAGTGTTAAACAGAACCTAAACCCTGCATGGCTCCTCGGACCACAGACTTTGGGGAAATTAACCACGAAGCAATTTATAATAAGTGTTAAACAGAACCCAAGTCCTGCCTGGCCCCTCGGGCCACAGACTTGGAGGAAATTAACCACACAACGAGTCTCAATAAGCGTTAAACAGAACCCAAGTCCTGCATGGCTCCTCGGACTACAGACTTGGGGGAAATTAACCACGCAACGATCCTCAATAAGTGTTAAACAGAACCTAAGTCCTGCATGGCTCCTCGGACCACAGACTTGGGGAAAATTGGCCTTGCGGCAATTCTGTCTAAATTGTTAACTATCATTCTATACACATTCGTTCATTCACGCTTGGCTTTTAGCAATTAATGGCAGAACAAACATCCATTTATGATAAAGACAGAAGAGAAAGTAAAACAACGAGAATAAAAGGAAACGATACCATTCATTGAAATCCCCAAAAGCAATCCTTTTACAACCCTTAAACATAACAGAATATGAAAAATCTAACAAGAAAAATCCTACACTACTTTCCTAGATCTGTTCCCTGAGCAGGCCCAGCTTGGTCGTCTACTGGCTGGGGCCCCGGAACAGTCTCCTTCGCCTGTGCAACAACCTCCCTGATTGAAAGACTGTCCTCGAGCAACTTGTCCTTCACGGCCAGCTGCGCACCCTTAGCTTCAGGCACGGCAGAGTCCGAGGCTAAAGCCTTCGTGGGGAGGGGCACTTCAGTCCCGACCTCGTCAGGGATCTCACGAACGTCCTCAGGAAAAAAGATGTTCTCAGTTTTCCTAAGATCGGAATCCGCTGGGACTGCCGCCCGGTCCAAGGCCACACCCCAAGACAGGGTGATGTATTCCTTGCATATAGTGGCCACCTCCTCGGCCAGTCTGACCTCAGTGTCCTTGACCCCACGATCATAAGAGGCTGCCACTGCTTTCTTGGCCGCCTCCCTGGCAAGCCGGGCCTCCTCCTTGACCTTTGCAAGCTCGGACTTGAGGTCTGAAACCGCCAGCTTCTCTGTCGTGAGATTTTCCTCAGATTGACGGAGCTGTAGGCGCAGATCATCAGCCTGCTTAGTAGCGTTTTTAAGGCCGGCTTCTGCGCTTGCATGGTTCTTCTTTGCCTCCTTCACCTCGTGGCTTAGGCTCTCGTTTTCCTTCTTGAGGTCGCCAGTAGTCCTCTCGGCAATGCGGCGGGACTGAGCCTCATTATGAAGGTCCTCACGTGCCTTTTTAGCCCACTCCTCAGCAACAAAGATTTGCTGAGTAACCTGCACCAGGAAAACAAAAGCTTAATAAAAAAGAATGGTGAATAAATGGATGCGTAACAAGAAAACGAGATAGTAAAAGTTTTCGCTTACCATTGCCATGTCCCTCTTCAGCGACATGAAGAGTTCTGGTTGCTGAGTATTTTGGAGCCCCTTCATGTTGCGAGGCAAAAGAAGAGGCTGCTGCAGGGCCTCGGCTAGGAACGACGCCTCCCGTCGTTGGGATTCCCACATGGTTGCATCCCAGGAAATTGGAGCGCCATCCAGTTCAGGCCGCGGCAACCATATCCGTTGTTCCCTCCGAATAGCCGCCTCGTCTTGGCTATCAATGGATTTGGTCCTCTTCTCTTTGGGCTCCTTGGTCTCTTTACCCTTCTTCTGAGGTTTGGATTTTTCCTGGCCAACCTCACCCTCTTCCAACTCCCCCACAAGCCTTTTTAGCCTTAAGTTGGGCATAGGCTGCAGCGCCACATCCGACGTGGGAAGAGGAAGAATAGGAGCTTTGGAGGTCGTCTGCTCCTTTGAGGCTTCCTTGGAGGATTGCCCTTTATTCCTATTGGTGAGGAGGCCCTTGAGGCCAGACCTTTGTCTCAAGTCTATTCCTTCTTCTTTTTCGGGCTCTTGGCTGGTACCAACTTGTGCGGTTACTAAACCCAAGTCAGGGGCTGCTGAGGCGCGGTCCAGATCTGAATCAGAATCCGAGAGCTCCACTATTTTGGCCGACACCTCTTCCTCCTTGGCAAAGTGAAATCGGTCTATTTGATCCTCCAAAGACGAGTGCGAGGAACCGACTTCTTCCTATGGGATAACTACTGCGGGAAAGGCACGCTGAGCAGGCAGTTGGACGGGGGGCAAATCTCTTGAAGCAAGAAAGCCTGGTATGGAGACGTCTATCCGTGCCAATCACGGACTACCTGCCCTAATTGCTTGGCCAGGCTTCACTAGGGCACGAGTGAGGGGCACGTAGTCCAAAATCAGAGGCGCGGATCGCAATTGCCCGTCTGTACTCACGTAAATCTCAGACCTTAGGAGGAAGTTGAGTGCCTGGATGTTGACCAAACTAAGCCGAGGAGTCGTGTGCTTCTTGTCTACAAGATCCGAAGAGAGGGATATGTTAATTCGAGGAGACAAACAAGTAAAGTCAGAATCAAAATAAAACAAAAAAAAAGGGGGGGAAAAGATCAAAACTAAAATCCCTTCCAAGGGATCTAACTCTATGGAGCCCCACCTGGTTCTCCTGCCTTGACTGGGCAGTGAAGACTGTCGTGCCACCGTCTGGAGACGATCAAAAGGTCATCCTTCAAGCCTTTGTTGGACTTGGGAAGGCAGGATATCAACCTCACCTCATCGGACCTGGACTTCAAGTAATATGAGTCGCCGAGGCTGTGCAGTTCATATAAATGAACCACGTCATGCCATGTAAGGCCAAGGTTCATCTGATTGTTCAGGACCTCTATGCACCCCAGGATCCGGAACATATTCGCGACGCATTGGTGAGGGGCCAACCTATGACCACGCAAATAATCCCTGGTTATCCTCCCCATAGGGATGGTCATTCCTCCTTCCACAAAGGCTATCACTGGAATGGCGACCTCCCCCGTTTTCCTCTTGATTATGACCTCCTCCAGAGGACAATACTCTAGACCTAGCTCCGGCGGAATACGGTATTTGGCCTTAAAGCCCTCCATACTGGCCGGGGAATTTACCAATTTGTCAAGTTTACCCATCCCCCTAATCCTAGGTGACGCGAAGACGATTTGTTTAAGGAGTAATGCGGGAAAAAGGCAATGGAGAGGGAACGTACACTTACGGGTGAGAAATTTGCAGGAAATCTTCAAGGAGACGACTTCGAGGGCTTGAGCGCTTTGAAAGGGAGAGTGCGAGAGTACTCTGAGTGTGTGAGTGCTTGTCCAAAAATGAGAAGGGAATGCTTTTTGAAAATCTTATGTATCCAGGAGAAGCCGGACAGACATACTCCCGCATAGGGAAACGGAGATTATCCCAACCGTTGATCTAGCGTCCCACCGTCAGATCAAAATATATAAAACCGCTAAAAGCAATAATTAGCGCTGCATGGGTTATCAACCGTCCCCGTCATTAATGAGGCACGTGAGAAGCATACTTCCGCGCGAGTGAAGCAGGGACCCACAGTAGATAAATTCTATGAGTGTCAAAATCCCGCCCTTCCTCCTCGGACAAGAAAGAAGGAGCCGGAATTTTGAGGGGCTATTGTAGGGGTTAAATTCCCAGACTAACAGTGGGCCTAGGGACCCACCCGAAGCCTAAACATGACCCAACAGGGAACAGGGGCCTAAATGACTTCTGGCCCAATCCTGTTGGGCCTGGTTCGTTTTAGAAGACATCCGAGGAGGAATGCCTCCTCAGACACGCAAATATGGGCCCAAAAAGCGCCCCCTCTACAGTGAAGAACCCATCCAAGCGAACGTGGGTAGGAGGGTGAACCTCACGCAACAGGAAAGAGGAAAACGTAAGGCATCAGGGAGAAGCCACAACTGCCGCATTAAATGCAAGAAAGCTATCTTTTCAGCCACATTAATGTGGAGAAGACAGGCGAACAGTGTTACATTGGCCAGTGCAACTCACAGAAGGATAAGGGAGATGTCCGATGGGATAGGTACTCAAGTGAAGGTCCAGATGGCTAACAAGTGTAAGGTCCTTATCAATTCAAGGAGGCTATATAAGAGAAGGAGGTCTCCATGAAGAAGGGATCGAAAAATAAAGAAAAAAGAAAAAGAGAAAGGAGAAAGAGCTCTATAGTCTGTAAACAGAGCAAGAGGTGCACTTATACGTCTCCTCGGACCGATATCCTATTAAACGTAAATGGAACATTCTCACGTTCAACATGTTGCATGGCATACATCTAACTGACGTTCACTTCGTCTATACCTAGCTTTGTAACCCACTCTCTACAAATTCATTGTCTGGAAACTTTTGGGCCAGAACCACTCACTTGCTAGGCCTGGGCCCCAAAAACCGCCCCTACAATTATAATTTGAGATTATTATATTTTCCAATCACAAAAAAATTTAGGGGTGTGGTGAAAAATTATTTCTTCACATATGATACTCATCACACCCCTAGGTTTTTTTTTTTGTGATTGGAAAATGTAGTAATCCCAAATTATAATAAATGCTCTAAATTAACCTTTACCCAAAAAATAGAAGAGCCTCACGCGCGTGCTCAGAGGCTAGTTAAAGATAATAGCACAAGTTTGTTAGAGTTTGTGTTTGATTTAAATTTTGATGAGATTATTTTTCCTGAAAATCCTATTAAAATTATTCAAAATAAAGATAAAGATTTTTTTAGAATTTAACTCTACGATGGACTCTTTAAAATCTTATCACCACATCATCAGCTATTTAAATAAATAACTAATGGAGATCTAAAAAAAGAAAAAAGAAAAAAGAAAAAAAAAAGGGAGTTAACGTGTCAAAATTACATTTAAGAAAAAAAAGAAAAAAAAGGGAGTTAACATTTCAAAATTACATTAAAAAAAAAAAAAAAAAAAAAGAGTTGACATTTCAAAATTACATTTAAAAAGAAAAAGAAAAAAGAAAAAAAAGGGAGTTAACATGATACATATAAAAAAGAAAAAAGAAAAAAAGAGTAGAACTCAAGGTTACTACATACCTAAATAAAAAAATTTAATCAACAAACCAAAGCTAGCGTGCGTGTTATTAAAGATAATAGCATAAGTTTGTTAGAGTTTGTGTTTGATTTAAATTTTGATGAGATCATTTTTCCTGAAAACCCTATTAAAATTGTTTAGAATAAAGATAAAGATTTTTTAGAATTTAATTCTATCATGGACTCTTTAAAATCTTATCACCACATCATCAACTATTTAAATAAATAACTAATGGAGATCTAAAAAAGAAAAAGAAAAAGAAAAAAAAAGGGAGTTAACATTTCAAAATTACATTTAAAAAAGAAAAAAAAGGGAGTTAACGTGATACATATTAAAAAAAAAAAAAAAAAAAAAAAAAAAAAAGAGAAGGTAGAACTCAAGGTTGCTACATACCTTAAAAAAAAAAAAAATTTAACACCAAAAACATATACAATAATAGTAAAAAAAAAAAAAAAACTAAAAAATTTTAACGCCAAAAACATATACAATGATGGTAAAAAAAACTTCCTTAAAAAGAAAAAAAAAATATGAAGAAGGGAAAAAAAAAGTGAGGAAGGAGAAGGAAATAGTAATTGATCATTTATATTTTGATCATTAATCAAGGAGTATTGTGGTAACTATTTTTATTTCAATTCCAAATTTTTAAATAAAATGTAAACAAAGGCTATTAAAGGAGGTAAGGGAAGCCATACTATTTAATTGTTCACGAATGATTTTGAATGCTTCTTTTGTAGCATAAAGCAGCCCTGTCTTTGGATCACAATACCTACAACATGAAATGACAATTCATTAAGAAGTACAGTGGTAGAGTATATGAAGGAACCATTCATTTCAAAATTACATTTAAAAAAAAAAAAGTAAAAAAAATTGTTAACATGATACACATAAAAAAAAAAAAAAAAAATTAGAACTGAAAGAAAGTTAATCATAAATAAAAGAAAAGAAAACAAAGAGGAACTTGCAAAAGATAGAACCTGAAAATTTGTTGGAGTATCTGACAGTAAATGTCTTTAATCTAAAGAAAAAGAAAGGAGGATGTAAAAACTAAACTAAATGTCTTCAATCTGAAGAAGAATGAGAGATAGAAAGTGAGATAGAAACTACAAAGCGTATGTGAGATTGTGGGTCTTAAAGTGTAAGAGTTTTAATTTACATATTTATCTCCGTTAGTTGAAAATTTGTAAGTGGGTATGATGAGGGTATTTTAGGCATAAAAAATGAGGAATTCAAACAAGGGAAGCCCCTTAAATAGTAGTATAGATTGTGATAACAATTTTTATTTCAATTCCAAATTTTTAAATAAAATGTAAACAAATGCTACTAAAGGAAGTAAGGAAAGCCATACTATTTAACTGTTCATGAATGATTTTGAATGCTTCTTTTGTAGCATAAAGCAGCCCTGTCTTTGGATCACAATACCTACAACATGAAATGACAATTCATTAAGAAGTATAGTGGTAGAGTATATGAAGGAACCATTCATTTCAAAATTACATTTAAAAAAAGAAAAAAAAAAAGAGTTAACGTGATACACATAAAAAAAAATGTAGAACTCAAAGAAAGTCAATCATAAACAAAAGAAAAGAAAACAAAGAGAAACTTGCAAAAAATAGAACCTTAAAATTTGTTGGAGCCTCTGACAGTAAATGTCTTTAATCTAAAGAAAAAAAAAAGGATGATGTAGAGCTAAACTAAATGTCTTCAATCTGAAGAAGAATGAGAGATAGAAACTGCAAAGCGTACGTGAGTTTGTAAGTCTTAAAATGTAAGAGTTTTAATTTACATATTTATCCCCGTTAATTGAAAACTTGTAAGTGGGTATGATGAGGGTATTTTAGGCATAAAAAAAATGAGGAATTCAAACAGGGGAAGCCCCCTTAAATATTAGTGAGTTTGTGGGTCTCAAAGTGTAAGAGTTTTAATTTACATATTTATCCTCGTTAATTGAAAACTTGTAAGTAGGTATGATGAGGGTATTTAGGCATAAAAAATGAGGAATCCAAATAGGGGAAGCCTCTTAAATAGTAGTGAGTTTGTGGGTCTTAAAGTGTAAGAGTTTTAATTTACATATTTATCCCCGTTAATTGAAAACTTGTAAGTAGGTATGATGAGGGTATTTTAGGCATAAAAAATGAGGAATCCAAGCATGAGAAGCCCCTTAAATAGTAGTATAGATGAAAACTTATAAGTAGGTATGATGAGGGTATTTTAGGCATAAAAAATGAGGAATCCAAGTAGAAGAAGCCCCTTAAATAGTAGTATAGATAAAAATAAAGTAGGAGGTTATCCAAATGTAGTTTTTAGCTATGTTAATGGGAAGTTTTTGTTTTGCACGTGGGTTGGTTGGCAGATTGACTGTTTTATTTTTTTGGCAATATGGATAAATATGTGTTTTCAATTTTAAGTGATTATTATTATTATTATTTTTAATGAACACATGGAACGTGGGTCGGCAGATAAATTGGGACATATTGGGTGTTTCTTTTTTCGCCAATAAAGATAATAGTGTGTTTTGAATTTTAAGTGGGTTTAAAGTTTGGATTTTTTTTCCGCATTAGAGATAGTTGTGACTTGTGTGACCTATTCTTAGGGGCAATAGGAGAACGTGGGTAGGAAGAATTGAGTAGTTTTTTATTTTTTTTATCATTAAATTATTAAATTTAAATTACTTATATACCCTAAGTTATTTATCTGACTAAAGTAATATTTTGTAAAAATTAGGGGTTATTTAGGGAATTTAGTCATCAGATAACTAACATATAACTAATTTTTTGAACCCTCTTAATATATAAAAATAGAAAAGAGATAAATAGTTTTGTAAATTGTAACGTAGTGAGTTAGAAGAGTAACTTCAAGCTGGTTTAAAACTAAACTTTATCCATATTAAATAGCAAAATTTTACTATTGTTTTTTTGAAATTTCCAAAATGTAAATTGTGACCACATACATTATATAGTTAGCTCGTTTCTAGATACTGGAACTTCATTCCTTACCCTCCACATCCTATAATACTTATACTTGTAAGGTAACCATTATACCAAAAGTATGCAATGATCCATCTTTTTTTGTTTTTTTTGTTTTTTGTTTTAATAAGAAGCAACCGTAAGCATCTAGTGGACTGGTACTTTACAATTAATGGGTATTAAATAATAAAATTTCCATTTGAGGTAAGGTAACCACGTGACAGCCTTAAAAAACAGGAAGCGGAAGCTGCGTGCGTATTTTGTTTGTGTAATTGTGTTGTCTGCGTTTCCACTTCGTCTCTATAAAGTTTTTAAAATTAACGCCTACATATACATACAAGTCACTCTCGGTTATCATTTCGCGCCTTAGCGTGACGGCGTGACCTCTCTCGCTCACTCACTCACTCTCTCTCTCTCCCTCTCCCTCTCCCTCTCCCTCCGAAGCTTTTTTCGTTTCCAAAAACAAACCTGCAAAACCTTCACTCTCACGGTATTTCTCTCTCTCTCTCTCTCTCAAATTTTTCTTCGCTTCGCTTCGAAGTTTTTCATGAACAAGAAACAAGAACAATGCTATGATTTTTTTTTTTTTTTTTTCATCTGAAATGGATTGGCTCTAATTGATGCGATCAACTTCGTTTAGTTTAGTTTTTGTAGTTTTTCAATTTCTTTTCAGTATCGGAGTTTTATGGATTTCTAGGGTTTTGTTTTGAGCTGTTGGATTATGCGAATATTAATGTTAGTGCTAATTGTTTATTACTTGTTGAAATCTTTGTGATATTTCTCTGTGCGATTTCTGATTTCATAGCCATTTGGTACGTCTAGGGTTTAATCGTTGAGTGTTAGATTTTTGATGCTATTTGTTTGTAGATTGTGTGGTTTTCTTATGATTGATGTGTGTTTGTTTGTGTAGTATTTTGAATATGTGTTACTGATTCTTAAATACGATGATTCTTTGTTTGTTTTTGTTTAATTTAGTATCATTCTTATTGTATTGTCTGAATATCTGGTGTATGATATTTGAAAACAAGAATGGGATTATAGTATCCTGCACTGATATTTTATATGATTTTTCCGAGTTATAGTCGAAATGTTGCTTATTGTTGATGTTGACAAAGGAGTTAGGCTTCAATCTTATAATAAGTGGTCGTTTTAATAGAAATGATAGGAGTTGAATCTTGAACCGATGATGTCCGCTCCATGAGGATTGTCTTTTATCTTCAGGCTAAGACACCAGTTGTATATTCATTACTTGCATTAATTGTGTGCCATGTGTCTCAGGCTTGTGCCAATTGATTTGGACAAGTTACATAAAAACTATAATGTAATGAATTTTCTAAATATAATTTTTGATGCTTATTAGTGCGGTTTAATGACTTCTCATAGAAGGAAAGTGAATGTGGTTGGAATAATGGATGTCTTTTCAACTCTTGTTCATTTATTAATCTATATCTATAGCTAAGCCCAAAATTTTGGGACTAAGGCTTGGTTTTTGTTGTTGTTGTTTTGTGTCCTATGGTTTTTAATCAATAATCCCACTATCATCAAATAAATATGAGGAATGTAATAACTTGTAAATTTTGGAATAAGGTTTGGTGGTTGTTGCTTTGTCCCCTATGGCTGTTTTAATCAGGAACCTCCATTTGTTATCTGAGTTTTATTTATATAGATTTGCCTCTAGATTGCAGAATGGGTGCAAGGAGGAAAACACAAAAATTTATTGTTAGTGAAAATGCACCTTCTCCAAAGTCAGTGAACAGCACTACAGCTGCCAGAAATTTGAGGAAGAATCACCTGGGTGGAGTCATATTTGGTTGCAAGAACAGTACCATGAAAGAATGCTTATTGAACCAACTCTTTGGTCAGTCGTCTCATCTGCCTTTGTTGCATGTCCACCAACCTGATTTTGCATTTGCTTTTCTTTTTGAGCTTTCAATTTTTGTTTAGCAATGTGAAGCCTTTCTTAATAGGGATAACTAAACTTGATCCATATGTAATTTTTGGCAGTTTCACCTTGCCTACCCATGGTTTAAAAGTGACATTTTATCTTACTAAGGTTCTTTGTTTTATGCTTCTGCAACTTACCCCTGCCTAGTGGCCCCAACTAAAAAAAAAAAAATGTAAAAATTCTCAAAATTAACCACACAACTACCGAATCTGTCTCTCCCTCCATACTCTCTGAATGTTCACAAAAGCCCAAAATAGAGCCTTTATTAATCAACATACCTTATACAATTAAGAAAAAAAACACATGCGAGCACCATGGTTGAACCCATGACCAAAATTTCACAAAAACCCACCAATAATTAATGATAAAATTAGTGCCAAACTGTGATAGATGCTCCCAAATTATGATCTAAATACAGAATAATTGTTTTTTATATTTTTTTTTATTGGTAAGTTACACAAGCACCCAATGGGTTAGAAAAGTGAAGCACATATTTTTTAAATTATGAACTATAAATCTAATTAATTTGTGAGTAATGTGGTAACTGATGATTTGTCATTTTTCTCCCAGTTTTGGCTATAATAATAATGGGATATGTTCTTCATTTGACAGGCTTACCAGCTCAACACTTTTCATATGTGAAGAAAATTGATCCTGGCTTGCCACTGTTTCTATTCAACTACAGTGATAGAAGACTTCACGGAATCTTTGAGGCTGCTAGCAATGGCCAAATGAATATTAACCCCTATGGCTGGACCACTGATGGTTCAGAGAGGACATCATATCCTGCACAGGTATCATATGAAATTTTCTCATATATGGTCTAATTGTTTTGAGTTGTATGTTGGATTTGGCTGAAGATATGGGTCTAGTATTGATATTGCACTTCATTTTACTTAAAAAGGTTCAGATTCGCGTCCGCCTACAGTGCCAACCACTACTTGAAAAACAGTTTAAACCAATAATTTCTGACAACTATTACTCTCATAACCATTTCTGGTTTGAGCTTGATCATGCTCAAGCAAGTAGGCTCATGTCGTTATTATCATCTTTAGTGGTTGCTCCAAGTGCTTCTGTACCACAGAATACTGCAAAGTGGAAAAATATTTTTCAAGCACTTCCCCCAAATGACGCTGGAGAGGAAGGTGAAGGGTTTAAGCCACTTTCTTTGGAAACTGGGCATTCGAATTACTCAAGTTGGAAATCAGATTCTACAGTTGTTGCTTCTCCGTTTGATGGAAATAACCAGCCATTGGGAGCTTGCTTGGACACAAAGCTAGTTAAACAAGATGAGAATGACATTATATGTATGAAATTGAAAGAATTGTCACTTCAGCCAGTGAGCTCTAGCTCATATGGCACCTCCTTCCCTTGTAATAGTCAGGTGGAGGGTCAAGTCATTGGTTCAAGACCCAATGGTTCTGTGTGTGACTTACCAATTGAAAGAAAAGAATTGGCTGTTCCAATGTCAGGTTATGTAGACGATACTACTGTTCTGAATGGTATTCAATTGGAGGACAAAGGTTTTCAAGTGGAACCAATGGGTGTAGAAGAGAAGAATGAAGAGTGTCGTCATTCATCATCTGAGGGTCAGTTGATCATAGCTCAGGTATTTGAGCATGTAATTGTCCACATTCTATAACTTCTATTCATTAGTCTGGTTTTGTTTACCACCATTCTCATATATTCTTATGTTTATACATAGTTGATTCGAGAGGTACAAGAGCTAAAGGCCTTTAGAACAGAACAAATTCAGAAGACAAGTATTTTGGAGCAGAAGCTGGTTCTTCCTTGCCATATTCTTAATTTTAAAATTTTCCATTTTCTTTGAATGTTTTTAGCCCTTATCTTGGATGTTTAAATTAGTAAAATGAAAAACAAGCATTGAGGGTTTGTTTGATTAGCCCATGGGAATATGGTGGCTCAATTTTATTCTGATTGGCATTTTAAGGAACTTGTATGTGGCCATTTGAGAACTGCTGTTGTCAGTCAAATTGATGTTATGACTTCTGTTCGAACTTCTCATGAATGTTTCTGTTTCAAGTTTATTATATTTTTGCTGTTGATGACTGCTTTTTTGGTAATGGTCCTAATTAGAGTGATAGATTTCTCTATGAAGTTATATAAAATAATGGTTCTTTTTAATTTCCATGAGATGTTCAAATGCATGTTAAATATATTTTTTTTGATGTTTCTGTGGCTACTTGATGTATATGGATGGGACCATTTGAATTTTTATTCTATGATGGCTTTACAAGAAGTTGCACTAGAGATTCTTCTAGAATAAGGAGTTTATAAATAATATAAACATAAAATCTCAGAGTTCATAAAAATTTAGGTGTAAGGATATCAGAAACGTCAACTTGAGAATTGCTAGGAACTTGGTAATGAAGAGAGCTTTTGCTGGATTTGTGTTGGAATTACTGTGTTTTTTTAAGGGGTTGAGTTTTAACAATCTGGGTTGTTTTCTGGTTTTAGTTTGATCTGTTCTTGTCAGTTGTTGAGTGTTTGTATCCTGTTATGGTGAGTTCTTTTTTCTTTTTGTATTAGTCATTTGTTGTATACAATAATTTTGACTCATAATAGGAACAAAAAATGTCAAACAAAGGGGAAAGTGAGAACTTAGATAGATTCTGCAAAATATTAGGATTATTTTTAAGAGTGCTTCTGCAAGGTTGAATGAATTTAATAAACCATGTATAGATGACACTCCTACTAGCGTGTAGAAAAGCATAGTAAAAATTGGCTATGAATGGTTGATTGTGCAGTTAAATAAAATTTAGGCCCTTGAACATAGAAGAAGCTTTGAGGAGAAATTAAAAATAAAATGTTCTTCTGGAAATCTTTAATTTGGCAGATGATGTACATGTTAACATAACTGTCAACAGAGTCTCATAGATCAAAACCCAGTTATTATTAACTGCAAGTAATGTACAGTTCATTTTTCTAGACTTTTTGTTTCAAATTAAATTACAGTCCATATGCCAGAAGCTTTGAGCTTATGCTATGACTCTTTTCTTGAAACTTGATACTGCACACACACACACACACACACACACACACACACATATTTTTCCCCCTATCTTGCTTCTCTTCGTAATGTTTGGATGAACACATTTTACAATGGTTATTCAGATGGAGGCTGAAATGGAAATTCATCAGTTGAAAGATTGTTGTGTGATGATGTTGGAACCTGTGTCCAATCCTTCTGTGGCACTTGTTAATGAGACAGTTAGTGAGGTGATTGATGAGCTCCATTTGGATCATAATGAGTCAGCTAGTGAGGTGATTGATGAGCTGCATTTGGATCAGAATGAGTCAGTTAATGAGGTGATTGAAGAGCTCCATTTGGATCATAATGAGTCAGTTAGTGAGGTGATTGATGAGCTCCATTTGGATCATAATGAGTCAGTTAGTGAGGTGATTGATGAGCTCCATGTGGATCATAATGAGTCAGTATTTCTAGCAGGAGGATATGATGGTATATCATGGTTGTCAGCATTAGATTCATATTATCCTTCTCATGATGTGATCAAATCTCTTAAGCCAATGAGCTGTGCCCGTTCATATTTTTCGGCTGCACAGTTGAATAATGATCTTTATGTATTTGGAGGTGGTTCAGGTCAAGACGGTTCCGAGTATTATGACACAGGTGTGAGCTTGGACCGACTCTTTTAAACTGTTTTTCTTACTGGAATTTAAACTTTTGCTAACTTTTTTTAAATCATCTTTCTGTGAAGTTGAGTCATACAGCCTAGCAAATGATCAGTGGACCCCACGCCCTTCACTGAATCAGAAAAAGGGAAGTTTAGCTGGAGCTACTATAGATAACAAAATATTTGCTATTGGTGGGGGGAACAATGTGGAATGCTTTTCAAATGTTGAAATGCTTGACTTAGACATTGGAAGATGGATCCCAACGCGTTCAATGCTACAAAAGGTATTATAGATTGCTTAGCTTACTTGTTTTTCAGTCACTTGTGTTGCTTATGTCAAGCCTCATTCTTATTTTTATGTGTTTCTTTCCCTTAAGGTACATCCTTTTTTTTTTTTTTTTCTCAAATTATTAATGTTTGTGCAAACTTATCAACTCTTTTTCATCGGGAGTGCTTCTTTTATTTTTCCAGCGCTTCGCTATTGGTGCAGTGGAACTGAATGGTGCTCTTTATGCTACTGGTGGTTATGATGGGAAGGATTACTTGATGTAAGATATCACTGGTTTGCTGACCAAACTGCTTGCTACTTTGAGATCATGGCTGCATTTAGGAATGATCTTTTCTTTGGATCAGTTTCTCTATAAACCTGTATGTTTACATCTACATGTATGATTTTAGAGATATATTCATAAGAATATATATATATGTTTTTCCCAGAACAACACTTGTTGGTGCACACCCCTCACACACATGTTACATGTATGCAGAATGCACTTGTCAAAAAAATGAGGCATGCACACACAAACGCTCTCACAAACCAAATGACAGACATAATAGTTTGAGAGGGTTTTAATACATTAAAGAGAGAAGAAAACATAAGAACAATTGTATCTGAAATCTTTTCTTTTTATATTGTTACATGTGCTTTCTGTATCAAGGGTTCATTGAAATTTTCTACCGACTCAGGTCTGCTGAAAGATTTGACCCTAGAGAACATGCTTGGACCAAAATTGCAAGTATGAATACAAAGAGGGGCAGCCATTCCCTGGTTGTTTTTAATGAAAAGTTGTAAGTTTTTATTATTATTTTATTTTTACCCTTTCAATGGCCTTTCATATATAGGTTTCCTAAGAAATGCATACTTCTGTACTAGATTAGATATGAATATTGGATACAAGTCATTCTGCCCAACATTAGCTGTTTGGGAAGCTATATATATTAATTTTCAGTTGATGAATTTATCTAAAAATAATAATAATAATTTTCAGTTGAGGAATTCATATTACTAAGTTTGCTACTACTCTTTTTAACAATTATTATTATTATTATTATTATTATGATAAGAAATTTCACGTAGATAATAATTAAGTAATAGCTTAACATTTATCCAATATGGAGAGCTACACTAATGCTGCGAAATAATGTTCATGGATCAGAGATACCTAATTCCAGTTTTTGATGTGCTGATAATGAATCAGGACAGCTCTGGGAAGATCCATCAATCACTTTTGGTCACTGGCTGTTATGTAGGGGGGTGGGCGTTTGGTTATTGTGAAATTATGGTCTTCAAGCACACATGTTAAATCACATTCAATTGAATTTTTGATATTTTAATCTAAGTGCATTTATGTCTTCACCATAACCGCCTTCTTTTTCCCCACATTCAATTGGATTTTGATATTTTAATCTGAGCACATTTATGTCTTCACTGTAACCGCCTTCTTCTTCCCAGATATGTTCTTGGTGGATTTGATGGAAGTAGAACGGTTTCAAGTGTTGAAATATTTGATCCACGTCTTGGGTTATGGATGAGTGGAGAACCAATGAAAAAGCCCAGGGGATATTTTGCTGCTGGTGTCATCAACGAATCTATCTTTGTAATGGGAGGGATAGTTGGCGAAAACATTCTTGAGACGGTAAGTTACATTTTGCTATGGTTTCCGTCATTCTCAATTTTATTTTTTTAAAAGATCAAATTACTGATACCATTCATGTGGTATACCTTTAAAATATGGAACTACTTTATGCATGGTTGGAGACAGTGTCAACATCACGTATTAAAGAAGAATTTAAGGGAAAAAGAAAGGAAAAAAAAAATCATTCTACCATAAAGTTTAAGTTGTGTGAATACACAAACCCCAAATAAGGATTGAAGTAGAAAGTTAGGGAGGGAACTAGAAATATTTTTATATAATTCTTTTTCAATATATAATGTTAGCACTTACCGCATTATCAATTTTAGTTAAAGTTTATGAAAATGCCGCGTGGGAACATGGCATCATAAAATATTGCACAACGTAACTTCATGTTTTAAGGGTGTACCACATGGTGTTATATTTACCCTTTTAATTTTTAAAACCTCATCAATATTATGCTGAGTTTCAATTGTAACACGGCAGGTTGAAACTTACAAGGATGGTCAGGGTTGGCAAGAAACTCAGACAAGGGCCATCGGGAAAAGGTGCTTCCTGTCAGCCATTGTTCTATAATCATATATGAAAGGGCACTTTCACGTTTGTATAGAACGATAGGTTAATTCAGTGATGGGCCTGATATGGCCATTAAGATAGGCACTTATAGAATCGTCTCAGCCATTTTGTTTTTGTGAAGGCCATGGGATGACAGCCATTTTTTTTTTTGTAGAAGGCCTTGGGATGACGGCCATTTTGTGGGATGAATGGACATACGTCAGAAAATATTCTAGCTTTAGCGTGAATACCATATCTTAGTCAATTTAGCATAGTCATCAACTTTTGTTATTTCTAAGTTTTTTCCATTATTATTTCCTACCAAATCTTTTAGTAAGAAACACTGTCAATCTTTATGCATCTACGCTTGATGATATTTCTTTATCATCAAATTAAGATACCAATCGGTTTCTATTATAGACGGAGATTGAATCCAAAATCTCTTATTCAACAATTAGAGACTTTACTAGTTGAGTTAATCGGAACTTACTAATAAAACTTGTAATATATGTAACATTACTCCATCTTATATTGTTGGTCATCTACTTTATTTTGAGATATCCCAAAAATAAAATATAGTAATGTTTTAAAAAGTCAATAAATATTACTATTGACATACATCCAAATATTTCAACTACAAAAACAGAAATATTTCCAAATATTTCAACCAAAAAAAAGACATCTATAAATATAACATGATTTAAAAAGTCAAATAATCTATATACCTAAAGATTAAACTAATAATGAAAGAAATTATGAAAACTTGAATGATTTTCTTTCAAAGATAATGCAATAAATGAAGTTATTTATATGATTGGAATTCTAAATGAGTGGTTTTAGGACTATAAACTATTTCATAATTCTGACGCGACAAACTATGAGTGATTGCTTAGTACCTACATATGAGCCCACGAAATTGTGCAATAAATTAATGACCTTACTTATAAGGTTGAATTTCTAATTAGAACTAACAAAGTGAGACAAACAATGTATATATAAAATTCTCACTCTTATTAACACCGTAAATTGTAGATTTTTTTTTTTTTTTTAAGAAAATAAAAAATCTTGTGCTTGATAATTTTTTTTTGATATGTTGTTTTTAATAGTAATATTGGCAAATCATGATCAAAACGTTTTAGTCTTGTTTAGATTTGCTCAAAGTATGTGGTTATATGTAAAGTTGGAATCGAGTAGCTGCAGGATTTACTGTGTAAATCTGCCTGGCTCGATCGATCGAGAATTAGACTCGATCGATCGAAAGTCGTGCAGATTGTTTTTTTTGCAGAATTTCCAACTCAGCCCAAGCCCGTTTGACGTGTAGGGTTTTATGTTTTGCCTTAGGTATAAAAGGGAAAACCTTAGCCACGTTTTAGGTTGCTCTTTATACTGTGTGTGAATCTTTTGTGAGATCTAAAGGTGGTTGCCTTCACATACACTTAAGGTTTCCAAGATTCAAGATTTCCAAAATTCAAGATTATGTTAAGAACTTGGTGATCAATTCAGTTGCAAATTCAAGAGCTTAAAGATATACAAGCAGGAGTGCTTGTGCTTGCTGGGAATCTAAGAAAGAAGTAGTCCGTGGACTCGGAGCTATCACGTGGTCGTGGTAGTAAGTTTCTTACTCAAGGTAGCAATAGGATATTAGTGGTCTAAGTCGCTATTGTGTAAACTTCAATTCTTTCATAGTAGATTTAGTTTTACCTTGAAAATAGTTAGGTTAAATCATTCTCAGGTTTTTTACTGGTTTGGTTTTCCTGGGTTATCATATCGTTGTATTCTTTATTTTCTGCACTTTACAATGATATGATATGTTTGAGTTAACCTAGATTTGATAATTTACCTAAGTTAATCACTTGGCTAAATAGCTAGGTTAATCTGGTTGTGTTTAAGGGATCTAAAAACGTACAGGGATAGTAGCTGCATCCACATTTAATGCACCTCACCAAACACCCTGGTCGCATTTATGTGGAGAACACTCCTGAACAGTGCTGTCTTGGTTGCTGCAACTCACAGAAGACTAGGGAGGGCGTCTGATGGGACAAACACTTAAGTAGAGGCCTGCATAATCAACAAATGGAGGGCCAAGATCAGCCAAAGGAGGCTATATAATGAGAGAGATCCTCCAAGGATAGGGATCAGAGAATCTGGAGAGAAAACACTGTAGCAACAAGAACTGAAATTGTATCCAAGTCTAAAAGAAATATATCCAAGGATCACTCTCCTTAGATTTTGTCGAGAAAGGATTTCTTTACATAGAATTTGTCTTTCTTTACTTTTTTTTTACTATCTTTCATCCACTGTGTGTGTTGCTTGTTCCGTTGAACCCTAGTTTTTAAGTCCACTCTCTACAAATTCATTGTGTTGGGCTTTTTGGACCCTAATTCAGTTACTTCTTGGGCTTAGGATCCAAACCGTGCCTCTACAACTAGCTTTGCAAATATCTCAATATGACCATAGTTTTTCATGGAACTTTCCCAATTTGCTATGCTACAAAATATATAAATATATATATATATATATATTATTTATAATCCAACCATTATGAAGTCGAGATCATGGCCATGATATCCTTCCTTACATGTCTTTAGTTGTATTCATTTTTGTCGAAATGTTGGATTTTTTAAATTGAGAGAGATAATATCTCACTCAATATTGGCAGGAATGTTAAACTTGATGTAATAAGATGACTAGAGACTCTTTAAAACAAACTGCAGAAGAGAAACAGCCTTTAAGCCTGGTCACTGAACGCTAATATTAATCCATACGCATAAAATTGTTTAATCCTCATTATGATACAATAAACTAACGAGACTTTTCCGATTTGAGGAGTGGAACTCTTTCAAAGAAGGTGCGGACAACAAAGGGTGACAAATCCTAAACCAAACTGAGCAAAGCCCTACAAAATAATTTTGTACTAAATTTTGTAACAATTTCCCCTTCAATTTACAAAATTAAAGTTGAAAATCTTTAAATAAATAATTTATGGAGTTCAATCCTATTTGAGTAATTATTTTGATTCAATTAAAATTCAAATTGTTTCTTAACTTGTAAAGATACGGGATTTTATCCTATATAAAAACTGATATTTCCAATATTTTATTAAATTACTTATTTAATTCATTTTTATATGTTTCATCATTCCCAGCTCTTACAATCGTATTGAGTCAATAAGTTTTTATAAAAAAAGATGCATATATAAGAAAATGTAATAAAAAGTGCGAAAACTCCTATAACTTTTTTTTTTTTTCAATTGATGATACATTAATTTATAAAATTTATATTGTAAAATTTGTAAAAACAACTATTCTATTCCATAATATCCCACATAAAATTAACACTAAATTGCTGACAAACAACCAAAAACAATTAGCAAGTTAAAAAGAAAAAAAAAAAAAGAGTTAGATACTTTAAGTTAAAAATTAATTGCCGTTTCTCAATAAAATAAAATAAAATAAAATAAAATAATAATAATAATTACAACACACCCCTGCCACCCCACCCACTGATTAATGGCCACATAAGTACACACCCTCACTCTCACTCAATATAAGTAAATTTTAATCATATGTTGCAATTTTGAACATGAGAAATGTTACGTTTACAATATTTTTATAACATTTTCATAACAAATCATAGGTAGTCAGTTGTTATTAGTTCTTGTACGGCACCAAGATCTCAGGCCCATACAGGCCCCGGGCCCAGTCCCAATCGTCCAGCGCGAGGATCCCTGGCCCATACAGGCCCTGGGCCTAGTCCCATACCGGCTTTGGGCGCAGGCCCAGTAGAAAGGTCCAGTCATCCTGCGCCCTCCCTGGTGCTTCCATAAATACACAGACAAGTGTTGGGCATTAAGTTCCAAGAGATGATCGGTCAAACGTTCCCGGACAAGTATATGAATCTTTCCCAAGAGTCGCACCGGCAATCACGGGAACCACGCCATCGGCGGAACCGTTCGCGGTCACACGGTTATGATCACCAAGGATCAGAATCACCGAAGGAACGACTGCACCACAACGCCTCCATGGACGCAATGAGCCGGGCTTTGCGGATGGCGGCCCGGTCACCATTCTCCGATGAAATTGAACGGGCCCCGATGCCGAGCAGATTCACACGACCACCATTCAATTCGTATGAGGGAAGGACAGACCCCGTGGAGCATGTTAGCCATTACATCCACATGATGTCTCTGCATGCGCACAACGATGCATTGATGTGTAAAGTTTTCCTCTCTAGTCTCGGTTCCACTGCACTGAGATGGTTCAATGGGTTGCGGAAGGGTTCCATACACAGCTTTGCCGAGCTGATTCAAGAATTCGGCAGCAGGTTTGTGACATGTAGCCGGGTGCAACAGCCGGTCGACGCACTACTTTCCATGAAGATGAGGGTCGGGGAAACCCTTCGGAGTTATGTCAGCCGATACTGGGAACTCTACAAAGATTGGTGGAGGAAACGAGAAAATCGCGGCAAGCACCTTCAGAATGGGGCTCCCTGAGGATTCTGAATTACGGGAGTCACTGACGAGAAGACCCCCCGAGGATATGAGGCAACTGATGAGACGCATAGAGGAGTACAAACGCCTGGAAGATGACCGGCTGCAAAGCAGGGGGAAAGCTCCTTTAGTGGGGAGATCTCGGCAAAGCGTTTTGCCGGCAAAACCGAAACGAGACTTCAGAATGCAGGGACCAGAGGTGCAGATCGACGGGGTCAATGTGGTGTTTAAAGAGCCAGTGCATAAGATCCTGGAACGGATCAAAAACGAGCCATTCTTCAGGTGGCCGAACAAAATGGGGGGCGACCCATCTCGGAGGAACCAAAACCTATACTGCACCTATCACAGAGACAAGGGGCACACAACCGAACAGTGCCGGGTATTAAAAGATCATCTCGGACAGCTAGCAAGGGCCGGGTACTTGAAAGAGTTTGTAGCAGATTCCGTTGACCGAGAAACCGGGCAGGGCGCCCAACAGAAAATGAATCCCCTTCCACCACCCCTGGGGGTAATCGAAGTCATCCATGCCGCACCAAGAAGGGCAGCAGCGGCAAAAAGGATACTGACAGTAGCCTGCGCGGAAGGAGAATCATCCAAGAAGAAAAAGAAAGTTGGACGGCTGACCATCTCGTTCGGAGAAGACGATTTCGAGGGGACGGTCCAGCCCCATGACGATGCTTTGGTGGTGACAGCCCGGATAGGCGGATTCCTGGTGAAGAGGGTAATGATTGATCAAGGAAGCGGAGCCGACGTCATGTACCCGGATCTCTTTGAAGGGCTAGGGTTAAAGACCCAGGATTTGGCAAAGTATGACACGCCGTTGGTCTCGTTTGATGGGAGGGTTGTAATTCCCGAGGGGCAAATCTCTCTCCCAGTGGACATGGAAGGCAAGGCAGTTATAGTTACATTTATAGTAGTCCGATCATTCGCACCGTACACCGCAATCCTGGGAAGGCCGTGGATTCACGCCATGGGGGCTGTCCCGTCCACCCTTCACGTGAAAGTGAAATTTCCTACTGAGAATGGAGTTGCCGTGGTAAGGGGGAATCAACAGGTGGCGAGGCAGTGCCTTGTTGCCGCGGTCCGGTGGGAGAAGGAATAGCTCGGTCGAACTGAGGAGAACGAGAAAGAAGATTCATAGCAATTACAGAAACCCCAGGGGGAAGCTGGGGCGGACGTTGCCAAGGAGGTGCTGAAGGTAAGAATTCTCCCAGATGCCGACAAGTATTTCCAGATAGGTACAAGCATGAACGACCGGGAAAGGGTAGATATGTTGCTGTTCCTATTGCAAAACGTGGATGTTTTTGCATGGAGCCCGTATGAGGTGCCCGGCGTAGATCCCGAGTTCATTGTCCACAGACTCAACGTGGATCCATTATTCCCCCCAAAGAAGCAGAAACCGAGAAGAGCGTCGAAGGAACACGTCGATGCAGTAAACCTGGAGGTACAGCGGCTGATTGGATTGCCGGGTACTGGGCACGAACCGTTCTATTGACATCACCTTCCTGGATACCATCCTTCCCCTAGGCTGGATAGCTTCAGCTAGCAGGGCAGCCGCTTCTATCACTTGTTGTTGAGGCACGGCGGCTAGATTCTCGGGAATGGGCTGCTCTTGCGCTTGGCCTTCTTGCTGAATGGCTTCGTGGGCTATCTCCCTGAGGCGCCGGGATGCTTGCTCCGCGGATTCGTCTCGCAAAGGAGCTAGCTCGTCCGCGCAAGTAAACCGCCGACCAAATTCCCTTGCTTCCCCGGTTGTAAAATTCGGCGGCAAAAAATTTACATACCGGACGTCTATATATGATAGCAGGGGGCTGTCAACTATCAGTGCCTGCTTGAAAGGCTGCCAAGTAGAATAAACCGGATCCATTCCGAGGATCAAGTGTGAGGCCCGGAGCTGTCCGTCCCAATGCACGTATATCTCAGAATGGAGGACGAAGTTTAAGTCTTTGGCGTGGACGGCTCTGAGGTCCTGCCCAAACACTTTGCCGTCTGCAAAAGATCAGGTGACACGTTAGTCTACAATAATAAAGTTCTTTTTACTCAAATAAGAAGAAAAGGAGAGGTGGAGGGAAGCAGTTATATGAAGGGGATGGTACGAACCCACTTCACGCTGCGTAAGGGGGCAAGGGATCTCCCCGGCAAACCATTTGCCGCGCACCCTAACGAACTCCCCGGCGGAGTTCCTGTTTGAATCAGGTAGGCATGATATCAGCCGTACCCGTGCATCTCTTGTCTTTAGGTAATAACCGGTGGCTTTGCTCCCACAGAGCCTATACATTTGGTTAATGTCATGGTGATCTAGCTGTAAGTTAAAGGTGTGGTTCAACTTACTGACACAACTAACTACCCGGTAAAAGTTGGGGGGAAGCTGGTCGGGCCACAGCCCATAGTAAGTGAGTGTGTTTATCAAGAGGGGATCTATAGGGAACCTGACCCCACCTTCTAAAATGGACATCAAAGGAAAGAAGGCTGTACCCTGTCCTCGGTGGAGTTCAATATCACTCTCGTGGCAGTAAGCCACATCCACGTCATCGGGAATGTTAAATTTATTCCTAAAGGTGGCCAAAGCAGCCGGGGATTCTAGAAGGTAAGAGTAACCCATCTATAACGCCTAAAACTACAGAAGTAAACTCAAAGAAATAAAAGCTGAAGGAATAGGAAGGGGAAGAAAAACTTACTTTGGGTTCTAAGGAGGAAAAGAACACTGGGTAAGCAAGCGCACAGAAATGTGATCGGCAGAGGAAAAGCTCTAAAGATCAGAGGCGAAGGAAAAATAGAATGGTGTTCAGAGGGAGACTATTTATAGAGCCAAAAAGAAATGGGGGAAGAAGAAGCGCTTAATCAAGCAGTAAATGGGCACAGTTTACGAGCGACCCAGCGAATGCCAAGCGTACCCAATCCGCGGGCCGCTTCGGTTCACGAGCCGTCAGACAATAATGACGACTGCGTCTGGCGCCGCGAAACGGCGCGTCTTTTGAGATGAACATTAATAAGAAGTAACAGTCATAGGTCCCAGGCTAAAAGACTCCCGAGGTCAAAAGGCCCAGGCAGCTCCTTGATTCCTCTCGGCGACCGAGTATGAATCAAGGGGGGGCTATTGTATGGCACCAAGATCTCAGGCCCATACAGGCCCCGGGCCCAGTCCCAATCGTCCAGCGCGAGGATCCCAGGCCCATACAGGCCCTGGGCCTAGTCCCATACCGGCTTTGGGCGCAGGCCCAGTAGAAAGGTCCAGTCATCCTGCGCCCTCCCTGGTGCTTCCATAAATACACAGACAAGTGTTGGGCATTAAGTTCCAAGAGATGATCGGTCAAACGTTCCCGGACAAGTATATGAATCTTTCCCGGGAAAATGTGGTGTGCACGGGAAACTGAGTTGCTGAGCATAATCGATCCAGCTGAAATCAAGTTCCAAGATCATAAATGCAGCACCGCCCTCTCACCTAAACATCCACTTAAATCAAATAATATTGGATCTTCAAAAGCACAAACGGTGGCTGTAATCATAATCTTCCCACTAACCTTGGCTATAAATAGAAGAAAGTTGGGAGAATAAAGGGTTCAGAAAATTTGAGGGAAAAGAGTGAAGGAGTGAACATCAATTGGGCGTTGTTTTGAGTCTCTCTGCCGAGAACGACCCATAGTAGGAAATCTTCAAACCCACTACAAATAGATTGTGAGCCCAAAGTAATCCAAGGCCCATAGGTCTTATACTTGGTTCTTACAGTTCTAATTTGAACTTACTACTGAAATTACTTTTTTACCCTACTAATAACAACCTATAATAACTTGTCACATAGGATTTGTTGCGAAAATATTGTAAACATATCATTTCTCTTTTGAACATAGGGAGGAAATTGTTGCTAATTTTTTTCCTTATTTATTAAATATTTTTAGGTTTAGATTGAAATTGCATTATGTAAGTTTAAGAGTGCTTTTAACATCATGAGATTTAAAGAGATGTTAAAAACTACATAAAAAATATTTTACATAAAAATTTCGTGCATTGCGCAGGCTATAAGCTAATATCCTCAAATAATGCATGCATTCGAAAAGTCAATATCCACCACAATCCAGACGGCAATATCATGTCATAATTCAAGCATAGAACCCATGTGTAAATATTGCGTCGAGTTTCTACATACATAAAATCTGTTAACATGTATAGTGTTGTGGGCTTTAGGCCCAACTAGATTACTTGTATAGCATACATTCTTGTACTACACTCTTACTTATACTGCACTTATATGCCTTCTATATAAAGACACTCATGTATATTCTTTCATTTTAGAGAAATACAATATACAATCATTCAGTATTTCTAACATGGTATCAGAGTCACTTCTCTGACCTTTTCTTAGCAGTCTTGTCTTTATTGGTGTGACTCCATTCTCAACATCGCTTCCGCCATTACAGCAGCCGTCGCAGTCTCTCGCCGTTGAACCTCCGACGTCTTCCAACCGTTGTTCTTGGGTTCCGGACTTGCAGCCGTCGTTGTTAAGGAGTTTCACACTGCACAGACCACTGCCCTTTGCATCACTGTTGCAAATATTGCTCCGATTACGTTTGTGAAGGTATCATTGAGATCATCTGGCCTCGATCTACACATTCGTGGAAGCCTCGACTCCATCGGAGACTGCATGTGCCTCCACGCGTCGCTCAAAGGTTTTGTTCTGCCGCTCACTCACCACACGAGCCTTCCATACGCCACTGCACAACTGTGTTTTTCCTGACGCGCTCCCACGCGCTCTCATGTGCCTACATGCGTCTCACCCCTCCTGCTGACGTCATTGTTGACGTCATCCACGTCAGCCCTAGTTGCGTCGTTGTTGACGTCACTTGCTTGCGTCAGCCGTTGACGTCATCATTTGACTTCTGAAGGTTTAACCATTGACTTTCCTAAGGTTGACCGTTGACTTTTTGTCAGGGTTGACTTTTTGCAGTTCAGGTACTCCTTACTCAGTTTTTCGTGTAGATTTTATTTTTGCAGTCCATTTTTACATATTTTGCTTCTAAATGAAGAATAAGGACAAGTCTTCTTTTGCAACAACCGTCGCCGACAATCCAACAAACGTTTTTGCAATTTTTGTAAACGTTTTGGCCACAGTATTGAGACTTGCTATCATTACAACAAATCAGCTATTTCAATTTCTGTTGTTACTGTTGCTAACACTAAGAGTGTCCAACCAATGGCTCCCGTCTCTACACAGTCTCAGTCTTCTGGATCCACTTTCACCATTTCCAAAGATGACCTTATAAACATCATTGCTAATGTCATTCATATGGTTGGCAATGCATCTTATTCTTCTTCTCTCTCAGCTTTATTTGGTATGTCTCCTACCTCTTGGCTTATGGATTTTGCTTGTTGCAATCACATGACACCTCACTCATTTTTATTTTCTGAACTTAAACCTGCACCACACCCTCTTAATATTTGCACAGCAAATGGTTCCACAATGTCTGGTCATAATATAGGTTCCGTTTCGACTTCCAACCTCTCAGTTCATGGGGTCTTTAATGTTCCTGACCTTTCTTACAATTTATTATCTGTGGGACAATTAGCTGAGTTGAGTTATTGTATTATCTTTGATTATTCTAGGTGTATTGTGCAGGATTCAAGGACAGGACAGGAGCTTGGGACCGATCCTAGAGTTGGGCGTATGTTTCCCGTAGACAACCTTCGTCTTCTACTTGTTGCTCTTGTTTCTATTGCTGCAGCTGTTGCAGTTTCTTCTGTTCCCTCCCTTGTACTTTGGCATGCTCGACTTGGTCACGCATCTTCCTCTCGAGTACAACAATTGGCTTCTAGAGGTTTGTTAGGTTCAGTATCTACAAAAAATTTTGATTTTGTTTCATGTCAGTTAGGAAAACAACTAACTTTGCCTTTTGTGAGAGTGCCTTTTTCGTGACACTCAAGCCCAAGGATCCCGGGCCTAAATGAAAAGGAGGATTTGGTGAACCGGGCCTTGACTCACCGCAGCTAACGAGCTGTTTAAGAATCAAGTGGGATGCAGAGGATGCTCCTGACAATGTAAAAAAAAAATGACAAGCAAGGATATTAAAGAGTGCCAAAGATTAACAAGGTAAAATTCAAAAGGAAAGAAACAGGATTAGCAAAGCGATAAGAGATTAATGCTGAGGGGATCCTGGGAAATATGAAGCATGTTTCATTAATACATTATCTGTTTGATTACAGAAAGCTCACTAGGACGTGATACAAGGTTCAGTCAAGCTCAAAAATTACAGTCTTGAATGGCTATTTCAGCCTTCAAAACTTGCAAAGTTTGATTCTCGTTGAATCCGAGTATGTGCAATAGTGGCTTTTACAGGATACCGGGAAGCAATATTTGTTTTTCCCTTAGTATTTTCTCTTTTCCACAGATTTTTCTGACAGTTTTTCTAGAGAATTTCTTCTTTCTTGTGTTTCTCCCTTTTTTCGCTGCTTTTCTTCACAACCCATCCCCTCCTTTTATAATGGAGTTTTTTTGGTCTTCCCGGGGAACTGTTGGTTCCCCTGTTTTACCCTTTTGCAAACAGAGCACGTCCTGTATCCATCATCTTGGTAAGTCCCATTTCCGTTTTTTCTCATTTTTTCCTTCTTTCAGCTCTGATTCTTTTGAAAGTTCCTGGTTGGCCATCTTCTTTGGGATGTGCTGAGATATGCCCTTCTCGGCATCCCCGTTTCTGACGTTTCCCACTTTTCCCTTTTCTTTCCCATCTGGGCGGAATCCTATTCTGCCATTTTGAAAGCCGCTTGTTATCATTCTTTCTTTTATGCTTCTCCGTTCTGGTTCCTTGAGGCTTTTTTCTGTCTGTGCCATGAGAGGTCGTTGGGTTCTTCTGGCGTTTGCGTTCTTTTTTGCTTTTGTTTCTTGTTTTCTTCTTCCGTCTTTTTCTTTCGAGCTGTCCCAGTCTTCCTTTTTCTTTGTGCCTGAAGGGATCCGGGCCTATTGATGGTTCCTGAGGATCCTTGCTTCTTATCCCTTGCCGTGGTCCTCTTTTTTGGATGCTTCTTTTTCTGGGTTTCAGGATCTTTTGGGTCTTTCTTTTATTTCCTCATGGGTCTCCTGTATCTACTACTTTGGGCTTAGCTTGATTTTTCCTTTTGGACTTGACTTATCCTTTTGGGCTTGACTTATTCTTTTGGGCTTCCTTCACTATGATCCTTTTTAGACCTCAACACCTTTCAATACTAGTGAATCAATATCCACTGATATCTTTGACCTTATTCATTCTGATGTTTGGGGGCTTTCCTCTGTTTCTAGTATTGGTGGATCTTGATATTTTGTTGTCTTTGTTTATGATTACTCTTATTATAGCTGGATTTTTAATATGAAATATCGTTTTGAATTATTGGAAGTATATTCTAATTTTGCAAAAATAGTTGAAACTCAATTTTCCAAATTGCATAAAATTTTTTTGATCTAATAACGCTTTTGAGTACACTCAATATGCTTTCCAAGTTGTTTTGCATTCCTATGGCACTGTTCATCAACTAACTTGTCTAGATACCTCTCAGCAAAATGGTAGAGTCGAACGAAAATTTCGTCATATTCTTGATACTGTTCGTGCTCTCCTTCTCTCTGCCGAAGTTCCTGCTCCTTTTTGGGGCGAAGCTGCTCTTTATGCTATTCATACTATTAATTGCATTCCAAGTCCTGTTATCCAAAATAAAACTCCATATGAGCGCCTTTTTGGGTCACCTCCAGACTATCACCATCTTTGTTCCTTCAGTTCTGCTTGTTTCGTTCTTCTTCAGCCACATGAGCATAACAAACTTAAGTTTCGGTCAAGGCTTTGTTGTTTTCTTGGTTATGGCAAAACTCAAAAGGAGTATCGGTGTTATGATCTTGTCTCTCATTGTCTTCGTATCTCCTGCAATGTTGCCTTTTGGGAACATCGCCTTTTTGTCGAGCTCTTTCATTTCTGTGCCTCCCTATCTTCCTCCTCTGTCTTAGATCCTTTTCCAGATGAGGCACATATTCCTTCTGTAGCTGCTCTTGATCCTCTTGTAGTTGTTCCTGATTCTCTTGTAGACTTCTCTATCCAACCACCAGATATCATTGATCCTTTTCTTAGCTCATCCTTTAATGAACAGGTGGAAGATGAACAGGTTAAAGACAAGCTACCTAACCCCAACCTTGAGCTTGGGTCCCCTGCTCTTGCTCCGCCTAAAGATCTTGCACAAGACATTCTATCTTGTCACTCAACTCGGGTAAGATCCATTCCTGCACATTTACTTGACTACCATTGTTACACTGCCCTTGCTACACTACACGAGCTTCACACCTATTGTGAGGCTTCCATTGACCCTTTATGACAGATTGCAATGAAAGAGGAACTTGATGCATTATCTAAAAATCATACTTGGGATTCGGTGACACTCCCCCCTAGGAAATCTGTGGTTGGTTGTAAGTGAATCTACAAGATTAAGACTCGCTCTGATGGGTCCATTGAGAGGTACAAAACTCGTCTTGTTGCAAAAGGTTTTACACAGGAGTATAAGATTGATTATGAAGAGACCTTTGCTCTGGTTGCTCATATCTCATCTGTTCATGGCCTCTTAGCTGTTGTTGCTGCCAGTAAATGAGACCTTTTTCAGATGGATGTCAAAAATACATTCCTTAATGGAGATTTAAATGAAGAACTTTATATGTAACCTCCTCCTAGTCTCTCTGTTGACTCCAATAAGGTTTGTCACATTCGACGTGCACTTTATGGCCTTAAACAAGTTCCACGAGCTTGGTTTGCCAAATTCAGCTTTACCATCTCTCGCTTGGGTTACATGGTTAGTCATTATGATTCTGCCTTATTTCTTCGTCACACTGACAAATGCACTATTTTACTTCTCCTGTATGTGGATGATATGATTATAACTGGTGATGACCTCAGTGGCATTCAAGAACTCAAGGATTTTCTCAGTCAGCAATTTGAGATGAAAGATCTTGGACATCTCAGCTAGTTCTTAGGTCTTGAAATCACTCATTTTACAGATGAACTTTATATTACTTAAGCCAAGTATGCTTTTGAACTTTTGTCTCGAGCTGGACTCATTGATAGCAAGACTGTTGACACTCTAGTTGAGTTTAATGCGCATCTGATTCCCTTAGGGGGTAAACCATTGTCTAATCCCTCTCTTTACAAACGCTTGGTTGGCAGTTTAGTTTATCTCACTGTCACTCGTCTAGATATTTCCTATGCTGTTCACTAGGTGAGCTAGTATCTGTCTGCTCCATGATCGACTCACTATGCTGTTGTTCTGCGCATTCTTCGATACCTAAAGGGCACTCTCTTCCATGGTCTTTTCTACTCTGCTTAGTCTCATCTTATTCTTCGTGCATTTTCCGATGCTGATTAGGCAGGAGATCCCACTGATCGCAGGTTCACCACTAGTTATTGTTTTCTTCTTGGTTCTTCTTTGATTTCTTGGCGAAATAAGAAACAAACTCATGTGGCCCGTTCTAGTACTGAAGCAGAATATCGTACCCTTACTGATACCACATCTGAGCTCCTTTGGCTACGATGGCTTCTCAAAAACTTAGGTGTGTCTATATTCTCTACTACTCATTTTTATTATGACAACCAGAGTACCATTTATATTTCTCACAATGATGTTTTCCATGAACAGACTAAACACATTGAGATCGATTGTCATTTTATCCGTTATCATCTTGTCCATGGTGCTCTCAAGCTGATCTCAGTCTCCTCTAAAGATCAACTTGCAGATATGTTGACCAAGTCACATTCTAAAGGACGCCTTCGTACTTTGGTTGACAACCTCAAGTTGGTCTCACATCCACCTTGAGTTTGAGGGGGGCTGTTAACATGTATAGTGTTGTGGGCTTTAGTACACATTCTTGTACTACATTCTTACTTGTACTGCACTCATATGCCTCCTATATAAAGACACTCATGTATATTCTTTCATTCTAGAGAAATACAATATACAATCATTCAGTATTTCTAACAAAATTAAGACAAAACCATACCACTAGTTCTTGAAGTTTACCTTATAAGGGCAATTAGTCTTTTTAAGTTTTAAGTGAGTGCTATTGATTTCTTAAATTTAAAAAATGAACACTATTAGTCCTTTTGTTTACCCTGTTAGGATTATTGTCTGATGGGTATGTAATGACATATCAGCTATTTAATTTTGCTATGTAACCTTTCATTAATATTTATATATTTAAAAAAAGAAAAAAGAAGAAGAAGAAGATTGGCTTCAGCCCCTCCCTCCCTCCCTCCTCTTTCTCTGCTCCGCCGTCTTCCAAACCTCCAATTCAGTCACCAAATTACATCAAAGGCAACACAAATTTGTTAGCAAAGTAAGTAGATCCACCTCTAACCATACAAAATCTTATAAAACTCTCTCTCTCTCTCTTTCTCTCTCTCATATCAAGATTCATTGGACACAAATATTTATTGATTGGGTGCAAGAAACCCAACAAAAGGATTCAATCAATACAATCTTTCTTGTTAAAAGGCAAGCGTTGATCCCCACAAAGATTGGTTGGGCTGGGGAAAAAAAAAATCTTTAACATTATGCAAAAGAAAACAGGCCTGAATATAATACTTAAACCTCTTTATATTATTTATAGATCCATTGGAAACAAATCTGAAGAACAAAGATACATAAAGATCCTTCAAGATTAGCCTTGGAGATCCGTGGTGATTGGCGAAGGACATAGAGATGTTTTGTGCTACTGATGTAGTGGCAATGACAACAGTTTGAATCGCCAGTAGCTAGTGGTAGTGGGAGTGGCTGAAGCAGCAGCAACGATAGCAACAGTGACAGCACCACCAGCTGGGAGAGGAGGAAGATAAAGCGTAAGGAGAAGTCACAAGAACACGTGGATTTTTTTAGCAAAATAATAAAAAATAATGACTCACATGCTAGCGTGGCAAATTCATCAACGTGGCTATTGCCATGTAGGCTTACACTAAAGTTACAAAATGCCACATCATTTTTCTGTTAACCACATAGACAATAATGCTAACTACAATTAACTAAAGAACTAACAGTTATCATTTTTTAAACTAGAGGGACCAATAACACTCATTTGAAACTTAACAAACTAATAACACTCACAAAGTAAATTATAAAGACCAATAATGTAGTTTCGCATAAAATCAACTTTTGGGTTCACTTGCTAGCATGTAAATAGTGGTGTCAGACATGGAAGATAAAGATAAATTCCATCTTGAAGCATCAATCGAAGCTTGTTCTCCTTTTTTATTCCGTTTCTAATTTCTCCAATATGGTCACTACCTTCTCAAGGATACAAATTGAAACCAGAATTTCAATTTGATTCTCTCTCTATGAACCGACCTTTTATATTCCTTACCTTGGGTTTTTTTGTTGGGTACATGAAAGAGTGGAAATCCCATAAAGTAAAGATTTTTTTTTTTTTTTTTTTTTGAGAAATATAAAGTAAAGAATTTGGAAGAATATTTTATGTAACATGGTTGGATTCAAGTCACAAACTTATTTTTTTGGGTTAAATATAGGAACGGCTAAAGATTTTAAGCTAGGGGTCTGAAGTATAATAAAAAATAAAAAATCCGAATAAGCATTCATACAGTATTAACAAATTATTAACCAAGATAAATACACAAAATCATTGTTTTATAATACATTAAGATGCAACCATCTACCAACAAAGATAATAAATAAATAAATAAATAAAAACAAAACAAAAAAATTGTTTCTTAATATTGGGCTGGCTAAGATTTTTAAATTTTTTTGAATCTTGTTTTTGTTAAGTTTTTGAGTTGGATAGTTGCTAAATGGGCTAGGTTAGCTAGACTAATTAGAGAAAATGGGTCCATCTACAAAAATGAAAAATATATCCGGAAAAAAAAATAATTCTTAGGACAGGGTCGGGCCCTCTTGGGTCCATCTCTAGTTAAATAATATCTTTATATGTTAGTCAAATTTCCGTACGAAGGTATTGGATGCGAAACTTTTCTTGAGGAAGTGGTCATGATATATGGAATAAAGTGACAAATAGCCTTTATGTATACAGAGGGGGTTGATCCACAGGAGATGCTATTGGAATGGTGAACTTACTCTCACAATAGAAAAGAGAACGGAGAGAGAGGAGAAATATATGAATTTCTTTGTATTTTATTTTTTCTTCTTCTTGGTTTGGAAACTAGTATGGGTGCAGTACTATACCATGCATGTACCCTTCGAATTCTCGATCACATTTATTACATAACTTTATGAAACTCTTCATATAGGAATGTTTTAAAAAGTCAATAAATATACTATTGACAAATTTCCAAATATAACATAATTTAAAAAGTCAATTAATCTATATCCCTAAAGTTTAAACTAATTAATGAAAGAAACTTTGAAAACTTGTACCCCCTTTCTTTGTCTTGGTTGTAGTTTTAGAATTACAAACTAAATTTTTGTGCTACGACTTTAATGTGGTAAATGTGAGTGATTGTCTGCCTATCACTTATATATAATAATAATAATAATAACAATAATAATAATAGGTGGAACTGAGAGAAAGTTAAATTAGAATTTCAAATTAAAGTTATAATTTTGTGCTGTGTCTTAAATTATTTATTTTTAAAGAGTTTTATTTCTTAATTTTAGAATCAAATGTAGGACCACATCATAAATATTCATCCAAATGAGTTATTAAGTATAAAAACCAAAGAGTCTAGAATAAATGAATTGTTAAAAAAAAAAAAATTGCTTAACAATAATAAATAAATATGGACAATTTACATTTTATACTTAATAATATCCTTACAAAATTTTTTAATGAGTTAACAAAATATAAAAATGACTATCAATAGTATTTAAATTATATATATGAATTATATTATGTATCTTATTGTATATCTTTAAGTGTATCCATGCGATTACAAGCTAGTATATGAGTAATGCAACAGTCACAAGCTATTTTACAATATTTTTACAAACTGTTGATATGACTAACTTTTTACTGGTTTTTAGGCCCACCATTAACATTACTTTTTCATTTTCCAATAATTACTCACCACATTACCAGTTTGTAAATTTTTTTGTAAAAAGGTTTGTATCTCTAGCATTACTTCAGAGATATATATATATATATATATATATACCATTACCGTTATTAAATTCTATAAGGATATGATGTAAAACCTATGTTTTACCCTTCCAATCCCAATATGTTACATTATCTTGTTATATATTTAAAAATAAGCACAATCACACCTAATCAATTCTAATACTCATATATAAATCCAACCAAATTAGGAATTTATTAAGATATTATTAGATGTTGTAGGATGTATTGAATGTTAAGTAAAATGTTGATATGACAATCTCTTATTGGAAGGTGTAAAACTTGGGTTTTACACCCTATCCTTATCAAATTCGGACTCTAATTTCACATACATATAAATAGGGAGGTATAAAAGTAATACACATGTACAAGACAAATACTAGGATTCTTCTCCGAAACTGTGAGTTCTTTCTTGTACAATCCTTATTGAACAAATTGAACACAAAAGAAATATACACTGTAACAATTTCCCCAAATTCCCCAAAAAAAAATTGGACTAATTTTATCAAATTCTCTACCACTTTTCCGCAATTGAAACATAACCCAATATATAACCAAAACATGAAGAGGAATTCCACCCAAACTAGTTTTTTTTTACCAATCAAATTTAGCTCTGATCTAGTCTTAGGAATTCTAGTCCCTTAGGACCATTGAGAGAGAGAGAGAGAGATAGAGAGAGAGAATTCCTTGACGATTAGGTTATGTTGCGATTGTAAATTCCTTGACGATTAGGTTATGTTGTGGTTGTTAAGGATGGTGAGGATTCGACAAATACTAGGTTTTTTCTTCGAAATTGTGAGTTTTCTTGTACAATCCTTATCGGGAAATGATTGAACAATTAAACTTAATATATGATCAAAAGCTTTAACTAAACTTTAATTTGTATCCATACTCTTGCATGCTTTATAACATAACGTGCCCTTAGCCATGTTACGAATTAATTGACTTCTTATTTCTTTAAATTACACCATTTTATTATATGAACCTTAAAATTTATAAAACTAAGTTGAATTACATTTGTTTTATAAAATTCTTTAGATCTGTTTGGTGGAAATTCACATTCTCTATCAAAATCTCAAGACCTTAACTTCATAGTCATAATAGGCTTCTACAAATGTTTTAATTTTCTTCAAGGCTTAAAATACCTCATATTTTTATTTTAAAAAAGAAACCCATGTTTTCTAACTAAAATTATTGTGATGTGAAGAAAATAGTTATTCTTATCAAGCAATGATGATTTGATCGGTCCATAAATATTTTTATAAATAAACTGTAGTGTTTATTTTTGTGGTCATATTAGCATCATTAAAAAAGTTTTTATTTTTCTTATACCAAAAATAAATTGACGTCTTAACGTAATAATAAAAAATAAATTCTTCAATGAAATGAGGGTGCGTTAGATAAGATTTTAGCAGAGTTACATATTGTTATCAGAGTTGTTAAATTAGTTAAATTGGTCGGTTTGTTAGCTGTTAGTTACTGCCCTACTATAACAATTAGAGGATTCAATTAAAACGGTTTTTAACTTTTTATTCTCCTTATATATATATATATATATATATATATATATATCATCCTCGTAAAGATTAGATTCATTGAAGTAAACAATCTCTCTTAAGTTAGATTTTACTCAATTGCTTCCCTTTCTTCCTTGCTTATCTCAATTGACTTTCCTCGACAATTGTTTCTTCTTCAATTTAATCAATATTTGAGAATCTTTCATCTTATAACACATAGAAAATGAGAACTGCATCTAAAATGGAGATGTACAAAGGGAGTTTTTAATTTTTTTTTTTTAATATTGTTTTTATGCTTGTTGCCACCACTGAAATTTTCTTTACATCTTTTTTTAAAATCTTGGAGGTATTTTGAAATTTTAGAAAAATTTCTAGACTTGTTTTCAATTTGTATTCAAGTACCAAAATAGTTGCAGATGATAAAGATTTTAGAAAATATTAAAATTATTACAAATTTATGTAATAAAATCTACAAACTGGTTTGATAATGAATATATATATATATGATTGTTTATTTGAACAATATTATAAATAAATATCTAATTATTATTTTTTTGTTATCGGTAGCGCATCAATTTTGTAATATGAAGCATATATAATAAAATTTATAATATCATTGACACCACTCAAAAATATTTGACATTTTTTTTTGAGAAAATTAAAAAATATATGATATTGTTGGTTGTTATATACGGTAAAATAAAAACAGATAGGGTTGAGAACATTGGAAAGTTTATTGGCGGGTCTAGAATTGTCTAGTCAAATACTGGAGCCTTGACATTGGGTTGAGACTTCTCTTGCAATAGTGTTCAAGTACGCATGCATATGTCATATTTTTAAAGGGTGTAACTGTATGGAAATAAATAAATTAAATATTCAATTACAAGTTATAATGTATAATTAAAAAAAAAAAAAAATCAAATTACACCTATCAATCGCTCATTGATCCATAACCACAAAAAAAGTCAATACATGAAACAAGATGGGCATTGCCATTTTCATTCTTTAGAGAGAGAGAGAGAGAGAGAGAGAGAGAGAGATTACCATACAAATCAAGAAAGAACATAGTGCATGGGTAATTAAGTAGTGAAATGGAACAAATGTAGTAGTAGAATGGCAGGGCAATTCTCCTTTGGCAGGAATTGGCACTCATGCATGCAAATGCACACAACATTTCTGCCCTAAGAGAATTGCCCTGTTATTCTTCTCTACCCTTCTAACACATCCATTTAGTTCTGCGTTTTGCCAAAACTTCCATGGCCGCTTTTTATTGTGTGTGATCAGCACATTAGATATGGATATTCCATGGAAATAGATTGGCATATGCTCCGGATCATTCCCTCTCGATCCTCCTCTTCACTTCTACTGTACCCATCATGGACCCTTTCCTTTGAAAGAACTTTTCTTTCACCAATCTTTTTCATTTCGTACCTTTTAGACCTGTTTAAGAGCAAATGATCAAACAGATCAGGAAAAGTTTTGTCATGAAGCTAAATCAATATTTTATTTCTTCCATCTAATTTCGATATAATTTAACCATTATTCCTAATACATCCTTTTTCTTTTTAAGGAAACATTCATTTAAAAAAAAAAAAAATGCATTCCTAACACATCCTACTCAACATGTTACTATAAAGAAATATATGCCGGCTATGTTGTTATAACAACATATTAAATGAAATACAAACTATTAAGGCAAGTGCGTGTGGTAATAGTGGCTAGATATAATGAAGATACTAGAACAAAATTGACCACGGGAATATGTATATTTTTTTTCATTTTATTTATTTTTCCAGATCAGTGAGGATATATATATGTTGATGAGAACATGCCATTGGATCTTCCCTTTTCCAAGCTGTTTCTGTCCAATCTTTTGTCCCTCATCAGGTGGTCCCGCGTTAATCTTCAGCCAAAGTTGAACCACTTGTTTGATGTTTGTGTGAAAATGTTAACAAGGATTCAGTTACTTTTTTCTGCTTGATATGAGATTGCCACTTTTTAGTAACGGCCCCGGCCGTAACTTAAAAAGGCAATCTTGATTAAGAATTATATAATGTTCAAGGAAGGAAATGACTTGGCGTAATTCGAAAAGCATTTTTTTTTATCTCTCAATTTCCCTCACATGCACATTGATTAGAAGGGCTGAGGGTTACTCCCTCTCATTTGGATCTTTTTTTTAATAGAAGAGGATAGGATATGTTGGGACTTCGTAGGAAGAGGAGAAATGATGATAGGGAGAAAGCATGGAGTGAGAAAGCAAGAGTTATCTATGTTTTTCAATTACTTGGATGTTTTAAAGGATGAAAGGAAAGAAAGAGAGAGGAATAGGTATTCATCTCAGCTTGGTTGTTAGTGAAAAGGAGAGATCGATGGGGATTAAATATAATAGGACATTTAAAAAATAATAATTTCACTTTATACCCGGTATTAGATTAGGACTCAAGTTTTTAATTTTTCAATTAAATCTCAAATTGATAAAATCATAATTTGAAGCCTCTTATCATTTCTATTATTATTTTCCTTGATCCTAAGAGTAACATAGTTGAAATAAGAGGAAACCATTGACAAAACTTTCAATTTCACCTAGGCTATATTCATAAATCGATTTGACAACCATTGAACAAAGGATAGAAAGACAAATGTTTGTTTAAATAGAGAAAAAGTTTCTTAAAGAATAAGTTGTTAGGTTTTATTTTAGCTTGGCAATCCATGGACAAAACATGTCTTGTTGGTAGTTTTAGTGGTTTATTTTGAAGATAAGATGGCTACTAGGTTTTGCATTTAACTGTCAAGTTTCAATATGTTCGACAGATTTCAATAGCTAGTCAATCGATTGAAGGATACAATGTAATTGTGTCTTACTTCTTCCTAGTTCCTTTTATTTAGACTTCTCTAAGTCAAAAATTACGTATCAATGATTATATATCAAATGAGTTGTAAATTGACATGATGAAAGAACATGTCCACACAAATTTTCAAGGTTAATTATTTTTAAGAATTTCAAACAAAAACGTAATACTACCTTTACCCACAATTGGAAAAATCATGAAAAATATGCTCGGAAGTTCTTTGACTTCAATTTTATAAAAGACTATCAAGATTTTTTCATTCGATATCAATTTTATATATGTTTATGTATTCCACACATATATAGTTTTTAAGCCTAGAATAATTTTTCATATTTATAAATGTGGTATCATTTTTTGAAATAAGCTAAATTTCATGTATAATTTTTTTATTAGATATATAGAATATTGAAAGGGCTCAGATTTGTACTAAAACACACGAGCTTGTTTAGACCTCCAAATTTTAAATTACGGCTAGATTACTTTTATGCATACTTAATCAAAGTGTGAAACAAGAGTAAATGCGTGCAATGAACCAATAACTACTCTAGTGCATAAACATGAACAACAAATAATAAATGTAAAGCACAAGAGTAAGGGAAGAGAGATGCAAACATAAGATAATACCAAGACGTGTTATTGAAGAACTCAGCCGAAAACCTTTACGTGATCCTCCAAATCGAAATCGATCCACTAGTGAATAAGTTGGAGTACATGAATAACAAAAGACCCTCCAAGCTTAGTCTACCCAATATACTTGAGCCTTCTAAGCTCTTGCTACCAACAGACTTCTCGGAGTCTTGTCTTCTCTAGCTTTCCAGATCCCGCAATACGCCCGATTGCATCTGCCAAGCTTCACCGGTTTCTTTTGGTAAATCCCCAAATCTTCCCAAGTTCCAAAACACTCTCTACACTTTGAATAGATGTGAGTTGTGTTTGGGTACAAATCTCCTCTCAAGGTATGACAATGGGAGAGGGAAAGAGAAAATGCTACAATAATTTCTCACTAAAGATGAGTAGCTCTCTCTTTAAAAGATGGATGTGTTGTGTTGTAGAAAACTTCTTTAGGGTTTTTTTTTCTCTAAATAACTTCTTTTACTTTTGTGGGTAATGAGAGTATATATAGTATCGGTGAAGGGTAAGAAAGTCATACTTAAAATCCTCCAAGCAGAATGTTTCGTGGGTACCTCGCGAGATGGCTTGTCTCACGAAGTACTCACGAAATGAAGCCTGACACTTGACTCTTTAGCTTCTAGCATGTGCTTCTCACGTGCCCTTTTCGCAAGAACCTTTCTCGCAAACTTCTTGTAAGCTAGTCATGAAATAGCACTAATCTTCATTTCATGCTTGATTCTTCACCAACTTAATACTAAATTCAATACAATAAAATCCCACAAAATACAAGGAAAAAAATTAATGCAATTACAACACTTTCTGTCATGGAATAAAACCAACATAAAATATAGTTGTAAATCACAACTTTACAAAGATAAAGAAGAAGAAAAACAATCTAAGAGGCCCTCCTATCTCAAAAGTTCTGCAAGTATCTCAATAGGACCATAGTTTTTCCATGAAACTTTCCCACTTGCTATGCTATAAAAAAACATTATTATGTATAATTCATCCATTACATAATCATGATCGTGGCCATGATGTCCTTACCCGTCTTCAATTGTATTCATTTTTGTCAAAATTTTGGATTTGTCAAATTGAGAGAGATAATATCTTACTCAATATTGGTATGAATGTTAAACTTGATGTAACAGGATGACTGGAGACTCTTTAAAACAAATTGTAGAAAAGATTGAAAAAACCTCTAAGCCTGGTCACTCAACGCTAATATTAATCAATAGGCATAATTGTTTAATACTCATTATGACATGATAAACTAACGAGAGTCCCTGGAATTTTTGGAGTGGAACTCTTTGAAACAAGGTGTGGACAGCAAAGTATGACAAATCCTAAACCAAACCGACCAAAGCCTACAAAATGATATTATCCAAGACAGTTGTTGAAGTTGTGGCTAACAAACCCAAGTAGATAAGCATCACATTATGAACTGCAAAAGTATTATTTGGTTAGTGCACACACACTCAAACAAATGGATGTATGTACAAATGTACATGCATATGTATGTATCTATAATGTTTATATTTATGTCTTTTTTTTTTTTTTTACACACACATTGTTGTGATGCCTTAAATTGAATGGATATTTAAAATTATTATTATTTATTTATTTATTTTTTGAGATAATTACAATATGTTACTAACCTCACAGCTCAAACCCTTTCTCTTTTAGAATTTTCTACTTATGCCAGTCTATAAAAGAGACCTTATAATACATGATTACAAAAAGTCAAGAGTAGCACATTATATATCTGTAGTTTTTGTACCCAAACTCTCTTAAAACTACTACTAGTGATATTCTTTAAGGAAACTAAAGATCCAGTGCTGTTGAAGTTGCTTTTGTATCCAATGTACATAGTTTCTAAATCAAAATCTTCAAGTGGATAGTTAGATTCGTGGATTGGAGGTTGATAACTAAGGAAGTCTGGGGGCTCGAAGCTGCATTGGGTAACAGTAGTAAGTTTAGTAGTAAGTTTTATAGGAATGAGGTTATTCAGTTATCATAAAACCTCAAATCAATTAGTTGATATATTTTACCTTGGGAATTATATGTTAAATCCCTCCAATTAAGGGTTTTTTTTTTTTTTTTTTGTAATTTCTATTCCTATCTCTAATTCATCATATCAATATGTCTTATTTTATTTTTGTTGTCAAGGATGGAACCATGATCTAAACTTAGTGGGGGCCAAAGTCTCAATAAAAAAAATTTCTTTAAAATCCAAAATAGCATACATTTAATGTTAATAAAATATCAACAAAAGAGAGAAGAAACAAAATAACTGTTTCTTAATACATTTTTACTTAATCATCTAAAAACAGAATTAAAAATTCTTTTAAATAACAAAGGAAAAAGTTTGCATATACATGAATATATATTTCAAAAATTTAATCGTTGGATTGTATGTTCTTCATCTTCTTATAAAACATGTAAAATTTTATGCTAATTAGATTTTATTTATTTTTCGATTTATAAACTTATTTTTTATGCATAATTTTAGACTACAAAAACTTGAAATTTAAATAGTCTGATTGATGACATAGTTATTGATCTTTGAATTTTTTAGAAATTTTGCAAACATGGAGGATATAAGAAGAAAATGTAATCCAATTGTAAATTTGTTAAAATTTACATCCAACAAAAAGATATTGAATAGAGTTGTAGCCTTAGGCTATGATCAAGTTTGTTGTCAAACTTTGTCCAATAACAAAAATAACTATATGGTTGATTTTGTACTAAATTTTGTAACAATCTCCCCTTCATTTTTCAAAATTAAAATTGAAAATATTTAAATAAATAATTTACGGAGTTCAATCCTGTTTGAGTAATTACTTTGATTCAATTGCTATTCAAATTGTTTCTTAACTTGTAAAGATACGAGACTTTATCATATATAAAAACTAATGTTTCCAATATTTCATCATTCCCAAGTCTTACAATCATATTGAGTCAATATGTTTTTCTTTTCTTTTCTTTTCTTTTCTTTTTTCTTTTTTCTTTTTAAATAGATGCATATATAAGAAAATGTTAAAAAAAAAAAAGTTATACCTACTATAAAATTTATTTATTTTTTATAATTGATGATACATTAATTTATAAAATTTATAGTAAATTATTTATTTATTTATTTATTATTATTATTATTTTTAATTCTAGTGGCTACACATTTCACATTAGCACCAATTTATTAAAATAACTATTAAATTCCATAATGTCCCACATAAAATTAGCTCTAATTTACTAACAAACAACCAACAACCAGCAAGTTAAAAAAAATAAATAAATAAAAGAGTTAGATAATTTAAGTTAAAAATTTATTGCCACACACACCTGCCACCCCACCCCACCCACTGATTAATGGCTGCACAAGCACCTCACTCTCACTCACTACAAGTAAATTTTAACAACAATTTTCACCCTATGTTCAAATTTTGAGCATAGGTGGAAATTGTTGCTAATTTTTTTCTTTATTCTAAATATTTTTTTTCTAGATTGAACTTGCATTATGTAAGTTTAAGAATGCTTTTAACATTATGGTATTTAAAGAGATGTTTAAGAACTAAATAAAAATTATTTTACATAATAATTTCGTGCATTGCGGGGGTTAGAAGCCAATATCCTCAAATAGCGCATGCATTGGAAAAGTAAATATCCACCACACTCCAGACGGCAATATCATGTCATAATTCAAGCATGGATGATAGAACGCATATGTAAATACGGCATCGAGTTTCTGCATACATAAAATCAACTTTTGGGTCCACTTGCTAGAATGTAAATAGTCATGTCACGCATGGGAGATAAAGATATATTCCATCTTTTTTCCATTTCTGATTTCTCCACTATCACATGTAAGAGTGGAAATCCCATAAAGTAAAGAGTTTGAAGAATATTTTATATAACATTGTTTGATTCAAAACTACAAACTTATTTTTTGGGGGGTTAAATAGTATCTCTATATATTAGAGTCAAATTTCCGTGTGGAGATATTTGATGCGAAACTTTTCATGAGAAAGCGATTATGATATATGGAATAAAGTGACAAACAACCTTCATGTACACAAAAGGGATTGATCCACAGGATATGCTATTAGAAGTTGAACTTATTACACTCACAATAGAAGAAAGAGCGGTGAGAGAGAGAGAGAGAGAGAGGAGAAATATATGAATTTCTTTATGTTAGGTTCTAGAAATTTAGAATAATTGGCAAATCGTGAACATAAACTTGTCTAGGTATAAATCTTAGAGTCTATAGGATTTATTAGAAAATGCTCAAGGTGTTACAAATCAGAATACAAAAAAAAGGAAGCTGTAGGTTCAAGAAATCAAAAACTTGCTAGGTTTGACCGATCGAAAATTGTAGACATGATTTTTTTGCAAAATTTAAATCAAGCCCAAGTTCGCGAAAACGTTTAGGGTTTCAGTTCAACATTACTAGGTATAAAAGGAAATCTCTAACTACATTTTTAGAGTTCTTGGAAGACTTTGGAGGTGCTCTTGTGAAATCTAAAAGATATTGTACCTTCCTCTTTCAAAGTCACTATTGGAAATTATTCTCATATCTTCAGAACTGGTGGATTTGAAGTTGTTGCAACAAGATAATACATAGTTAATGATTTAAACATTCAAGGGTGATCTTGAAGTCATAAACTGGAGAGTTTATGTTGCTAAACCTTTTAGTGGGATCTCAAAGTCACAAATGACAGAGTTTATGATCAGCAAATCTAAGATAGAAGAATCTGTGGAGTCGGAATTGCACGTGGTCGTGTGAGTAAGTTCTACAAGAGGTATCATTAGATTTTAGGGAGAAAAACTATTGTAAATTTCCATTCTATCATAGTGGATTTGTTTACCTTGAGGATAGCTAGGTTAAATCATCCCTAGGTTTTTACCTTGAAACGGTTGGTTTCATTGGTTTTTATAGGTAATCATATCGTTGTCTTATTTATTTTTCCACACTGTATGATATGATCTATTACTGTTTAGCCTAGATTTCATAATATCCTAAGTAACTACTTGGCTAATTTCATTAGCTTAAAGTAATCCGGTTTACAGGGGTCTATGCAAACAAACAAGTGGTATCAGAGTGGGTTCACTTTGATTGGATTAACGTCTTGAGTGGGATCCTTGATCCTTGCTATCATGGATAACTTTAAGTGTTTGTCTGCTCATATTTGTGATGATTTAAATAAAAAGGACACTATTGTTTCTCTTGATCTTATTGATGCCTGTCAAACTCTCTGTAAGAAATTATTTAAATCTATGAAAATTGCTAAGAAATTCAAGGAAGAGTTAAAATTGGCTAATCTTGAAAGAGAGGAATTTATTGTGAAATTATATAAATCTAATAAAAAGAATGAATTTTCAAGAAATCAATTTTCCTCTTATTAAGGACGTATTTTATTTAATTGGATAATTTTTTGACAAAATGCATTTTACTTGTAATTGGGTAGATTTATGATGAGTTTAGTACTTCAAGAAACAAGAGTTCAAGTCAAGTATTAAAGTTATGAAGATTGGACTAAGAAACAAGTGAAGAAAAGCTGTTCATTAAAGCTCGACAGAAACAATATCTATCGAGATTTAAAAACGAAGTTTGATAGAAGTTGAATCTGTTGAGATCTATGAAATTAGAATTTATAGATCTAATATTTGGCCCTAGCTGACATGTATGTGTATGATTTATTTTTCTCACAACCCTAAACATAAATAAGGCTTATTTTAAAGAACATTATATATGGAGAATACATGCAGAAAGTGACCTAGTGCCTTATTTTCTCTGTAAGAAGTTATTGCATCTTTTGCGCCTTAAGGTTTTGTAACCAAGCATTTCTTGATCTTCATTATTGATGAAGTGAAGAACTTTACAGCCAACAACATCTTCAAGTTGCTAGAGTTAGTCACATACTGGGATTCATGCAAAAAGGTGGCGTTCATATATTGAAGAGTTCAGAGGTTTTGAAGCGGTAGAAGGTTTCTGCTGTAAGTTCATCTACGAGAATTATAGAGTCTAGGGACAAAGGTTTTATACTAGATCTGAAACTTCTCTTTATTATAGTGGATTGCTTTTCGGGAAGGTTTCCCCCCAGGGTTTTTACTGTGAAACTAGTTTGTTTCATTGATTTTTCTGAGTCATCATATCTTATATTCTTTACTATTCCGCTGTGCATGATATTGATACTTGTTTGTTTAACAAGGTTTATTCATAATAAATCTAATTAACAACTTAGGTTTAAAACTTGTTTAATCTATCCACCAGGGTCTAAATTTCCCAACACTTCTCAAGATGGAAAGATAAAAAGTTTGGAACAAAATTAGGTTAGTTTGAAGCTAAACTTGAAAATTTGTCTAATACCAAACTTGCTGTTGATAACAGATCTGTTTCTATTTTTGTTCCTCTTAAGCCTAAAGATAAAAAAAGTTTATATCCCTCATTTTAAGGGGAATTATAAGGAAAAGACTTATTTTGCTAGGTTAGACAATGGTAAAAGTTGTGATGTAGACGCTGAAGTTTCTAAACCTAAGTCTAAACCTACTGTTAGAGTACAAAAGAAATCTGTTTTTGTGCCTACCTTTTATCTCTGTGGTGTTGTTGATCATATTAGACCAAATTGTTCTTTGTTGAGAAAATCTTGTAGTTTTTTATTTATTTATTTTTATATAAGATAAAAATTCTATTTTGGTTTAATCTAAATGTATATGTGTGTGAAACTTCATCTTAAAAACTTAAACCCAGACTCTTACCCTCTACCCCACAAAATACTTTGTATTTGTAGAGTGATTATCACGCCAATCATGCGCGGTTGTGAAAATCTTGTAGTTTATTGTTGATATGCTTAGGTAGCATTTAATAACGGTAATGCTGTAATAGTAGTACCTATTATGAAATCTAATAAAATTGGGTTTGGTATTATATTAAATTTTTGTTTTAAAAATATAATTATACTAAATGTAATTGCGGTTGGCTATGAGTTATTGTGAACTACAAATTTTCCCATAACAATGTGATGGTTCCAAAATTTTATTTTTTTAATTAATATTTAATTTTAAATGAAAAGTCTTATTTCAAATACATATAGTTTCACATACAAGTAAATAGGGAGGTATAAAAGCAATACAAATGTAAAAGGAAATTTCTAATTATACAGATATGCAATTATTAATAACAAGTTAAATTAACATAATTTTAGTTACATAATTGTGTTCAATAAAACAATTCTAACATAAAAGAAATGTACCCTGTAACAATTTATCCAAATTCTCCCAAAAAATTGGACCAGTTTTAGCAAATTCTCTATTATTTTTCCTCAATTGAAATGTAACCCAATAACCAAAATGTGAGGTGGAATTTCAACCCAGACAATTCTGGTTTACAATTATTTTGCCGACAATGAATCAAATTCAGCTTTTATCTATTTGTAAGAATTCTAGGCCTCTGGACCATTGAAAGAAGGAGAGAGAATTAGTGGAGGTGTGAATGAGTGGTGTGAATGAGTGGGCCATTAGATTATGTTACGGTTATTAAGGATGCTGGAGATTCAACAAATACTAGGTTTCTTCTCCGAAATTGTGAGTTCTTTCTTGTGCACTTCTTATCCGACAACGATTGAACAATTAAACTTTATAATCAAATGCTTCAACGAAACTTTTGTATCCATACTCTTGCATTCTTTACTCAATATCTTTTTATTAGAGGTGAATTTTAACAAATCTATCATCAAATTACATCTTCTTCTTATATCCTCCATCCTTGTAAAATTTCTAGAAAATTAAAGATTAATAGCTATGCTATTAATATTTAATTTAAAAAACTAATATATAACTTTTTAAAAAAAAAAAAAATATTAAAATACACTTATCAATAATCACAGGCATTGTGATTGTATATCATTTTTTAATATTTCTCCACAAGTTTATTTTATTTTATTTTGAAAAATGCATAAAAATAATATCTAATAAAATATTAAATATATTTTAACAAGTGTCTTTAGGGCACTTATTAGCAAGAACAATAAATATAATGAGATAGAATTTTACAATTTTCCAAGTAATATACTGTGATTAGTGCATAAGTGATAATAGTAGTAAATTTATATAAAAGTAAATTTACTCTGATCGCATATGAACGCTTCAACAAGTTTCGAAAATGATATCTATTTAGTAGTGTTCGTGGCATTTCCTAATACGGAGATGTTGGCAAATTTGTGGTTGAAAAACCTATGACTACAACTCCTATATTGAATATATAATAATAGCCTTAAGCTTGAAAGAACCTTGCATAAAGGGACCTCCAACTCCTAGTACTTCTATTATGGATGGAGTAACAGAATACTTTTGTCATTATGAAGTATTTACTTCAAACGGTTTTCTTTTGTAAGTAGCTCTTGTGTGTGGACTTTCTCCAAGTAGCTCATCACTACTCCTACACTCTCTTTGACAGCGAATGAACAATAAAAGGATCATTTTCAACACAGCAAAAAAGTCAATATATGAAACAAAATGAGCATTACCATATTCACTCTTTACAGAGAGAGAGAGAAAGAGAGAGATTACCATACAAATCAAGAAAGAACAAATGTAGTGAATGGAACGAATGTAGTAGTAGAATGGCAGGGCAATTCTCCTTTGGCAGGAATTGGAACTCATGCATGCAAATGCACACAACATTTCTGCCCTAAGAGAATCGCCCTGTTATTCTTCTCTACCCTCTTAACACATCCATTGCCACCTTTCAGTTCTGCGTTTTGCCAAAACATCCATCGCCGCTTTATATTCTGTGTGATCCGCACATTAGGTATGGATATTCCATGGAAATAGATTGGCATATGCTCTTGATCATTCTCTCTCGATCCTCGTCTTCAATTCTACTATAGCCATCGTGGACCACCTTTCCTTTGAAAGAACTTTTCTTTCAGCAATCTTTTTCGTTCCGTACCTTTTAGACAAATGATCAAACAGACATGGGATTTTTCAGGACCGGTTTTGTCATGAAGCTAAATCAATATTTTAATTTTTCTATCTAGTTTCGATATAATTTAACCATTATTCCTAACACATCCTGTTTCTTTTAAAGCAAATATTCATTTAAAAAGAAAAATGCATTCCTATGAAGAAATATATGCCGGCTATGCTGTTATATACATATTAAATGAAGTACAAATTAAGGCAAGTGCGTGTGGTAATAGTAGCTAGATAGAATGCAGACACTAGATCAAAATAGTCCACGGGAATATGTATATTTTTCCATTTTGTTTATTTTTTTGTTTTTGTTTGTTTTTCCCTGATCAGTGAGAATATGTATGTTGATGAATACGCATATTTAAACAAAATTATGAAAACATGCCATCGGATCTTCCCTTTTCCAAGCTGTTTCTGTCCAATCTTTTGTCCCTTAGGTGATCCTGCGTTAATCTTCAGCCAAAGTTGAACCACTTGTTTGATGTTTGTGTGAAAATGTTGAAAAGGATTCAATTGCTTTTTTCTGCTTGATATGAGATTGCCACTTTTAAGTAACGGCAGCATATGTTGAACCGCTTTTTATGAATTATATCGTGTACATGGAGCGAAATGATTTAGCGTAGTTTCAAAAGCATTTTTCTCTCAATTTCTCTAAATTGCACATTTTTTAGAACGGCTGGAGGTTACTCCCTCCAATTTGTATCTGTTTTTTCTTTTACTAGAAAAGGATAAGATATATATGCAGGGAATTCATAGGAAGAGGAGAAATTATTATAGGAGAAAGCAAAGAGTAGGAAAGGAAAAGTTATCTATATTTTTTTACTTGGATGTTTAAAACAATAGAGGAAAGACAAAGGGATAAGTTTTCTACTCATTGTTTGGTTGTCAGTGGAAATTAGAGGTGGGGATTAAATATAATAGGAGAAATTGTTATTTAAAAAAAAAAAAAAAAAAAAAAAACCTTACACTTTATGCCCGCTTTTAAATTTGTCAATTAAAGTTTCAGATTTATAAAATCATTTAAATTATTATTTTCATTGATTCTAGGAGTAACATGATTCAAAAAAAGTGGAAACCATCGATAAAACTTCCAATTTCACTTAAAATTTATTCATAAATCAATTTGACAACCATTGAATGGATGATAGAGATAAAATAATTTGTTAAAAGAGAGTTAAATTTTCTCAAAGTGACATAGTTGTTAGGTTTTTTTTTTTTTTTTTTGGGTTGCCAATCCATGAACAAAATATGTCTTGTTAGTAAGAGCGTGTTTGGTTTATCAGTTTAAACAGTAGTGTTTAGTGTTTAAACACTAAACACTAGTGTCCAAAAACAAAAAAGGATGTTTGGTGTGTCATTCCTGTTCAGGGATTGTTTGAAAAATAGTGTTCAAAAATCAGTGTTTAAAATGATATTTTTGAAATCATTTCAGACCTGTTTTTAAACAACAAAAACTAGTGTTTTAGTGGCAATTGTGTAATTATGTTGAACATTGTATGGCCCACGTCAGACATCAAAGCTGTATTGTCTCGGCAGTCCCACCCATACAGTCCTGTTAGGCATTAAAAAAATATTTTTGAATAAAAAAATATTTATTTTGGTTAAAGGTGTCAGTTTTTTTATTTTATTTTTAAATCAAACACACATACCAAACACATTTTTATATTTTTTTGAACACTAAACATGTTATTTAAACTATGATACCAAACATATTTTTTTGTTTTATAAACACTAAAAACATGTATTTTAACAACACTTTTTAAACAACAATTTTCACATCTTTTTAAACAACAATTTTTAAACTCTATGACCAAACGGGCCCTAAATTTAATGGTTTATTTTTTAAAACAAGATACTTGCCAGATTCTTCATTTTACAGTCAACTTTCAGTGTGTTTCCAACTTTCGATAGTTAGTCAATCAATTGAGACTGTAAGTATTCAATCAATTGAGCACTTAAGTCGATCTATAGAATGACGCAAATCAGATTGTAGATTTCAAACCTGCCTATTGTCCAAGCTTATAGGGTTTTGTGCCACTTATGCTAGACTATAAAAGAGACCTTATATGAAGTGATTACAGAGAGAGTAGAGCTGCATATTCTATATCTAAAGTTTTCATACCCAAAGCTCTCTTAAAATATTTTTTGAAGAAACTCCGGTGTTATTGAAGTTCCTATTTACATAGTTGCTGAAATCAAAATCTTCTAGTGGGTACTTGGATTTGTTGATTAGAGATTCGCATTCAACAAAGTTTGCTAACTATAGTATTCTGTGGATTTAGAGATGTGTTGGGTAGCAATAGTAAGTTTTACTAGAAATAGGATTATTTGGTTTATGTAAAACTTTTAATCAATTACTGGATATGTTTTATCTTGAGATTTTTAGGTTAATTAAATCCCTCTAGGGTTATTACTGTGCAATTTTATTCCATTGATTTTCCCTAGATCACTATATAGATGTGTACTTTTCTATTTCTGTCGTGCTTCTCTTGATTGATATTGGTGATTCTTGCATTAACCAAGGGCACTTCATAATCGATCTAATTAATAACTTGGTCATAAAATTAGTTAATGTTTGTTATTAGAGGGGTCTAAAAACCAAAAAATTTAATTGCATTTAATTAGGTTACATATATGCCCCGATAGAGTAGTGTAGAAATTTGGATTATGGGTTGTGTGCATGATCAATCCTACATATGTAGCTCCATGAGCCGGTGTACACAACCTTAGTCATGCACACATAGGTTCAACCATAAACTCAAATTTCCAAATCATTCTTTTTTGTTTGTTGATTGCTTGTCTTTTATTCCTTTGATTACTTGTTATTAACAAGCTTAAGCTTCCTTTGATACTTGAAAATTATGATTAGGAATTAGATACATGTGTAGGATGTGATTAAGATGTGAGCATGAACATGGATGATGGAAATGATGAACTTGAATGATATTAACATGTTATGATGTAATGATGATGAGATAAATAAGTGATGCATGTGATGATATATGATGATGGGTGTGATGTATGGATAGCATAGGGTTTGTATTAGTGTGTATGTGTGTGTTTTACTTCTTGAATGTTTAGGATGACCCATTAGGAGATTGCTTGATAGAATTAGGCAATGGAACACAATGAATAAAGCCCAGCCTACATGGCAGGAAGGCTTAAGGTGCCAAACTCCATCCCATCATGTACCCTAACTCCAGACACAATCTCTAGTGCGTATGCCTCTACAAGGTGCTCAAGTTGGTTCCTAGATCTAAAATTGGGGGCGACTCTCAACCCTCTGCCTCTTAGGACCACTTCGCTGTGGTGTACTCCCAAGAGTAACATATTGCATGTAGGGTGTTGAGTTCATTGTCTATACTTTTTGAATAATTATTTTATATTCTTATGTTTATAGAAGGCTTTAATGATTTCTACATTTGACAACAATTTTACATACGTTTATGTTAGTTTATGTTTATTTTATGTAATCCACACATAAAAATCCTATTTAAAATTGTAGTATCATTTTTTGAAATACTTTAAATTTTATGTGTGTGTGGGTGTGTGTGTGTATTGTTAAAAGAAATATGGATGATAAAGAAAAAAAAATTAAGTAATCTAAGAGAGCCCCTTCTCTCATTAGCTCTACAAGTGTCACAATATGACTATAGTTTTTCCACGAAACTTTTCCACTTTGCTCTTCTACAAAAGACACTCTTATATGCAATCCTACCATTACATAGTTAAGTGTGGTCATGATGTCATTCTTGACATTTCTTTATTATTGTTGTATTCATTTTTGTCAAAATGTTTGACTTTTCAAATATTGAGAAACAATACCTAACTCAATATTAGCATCAAGATTAATTAAAACTTGATTTTATAATCTAGCTTATAACTAGATTGTAGAGTAATTCTAGGATCAAATCCTAATAATACACTATATCTAGTTGTAAGAGTTCCTCAATTGGGGAACCTCACTCAACACTAGTAATTAATCCCTGGCATATAATCGCTCATTGCTCATTATGATACTATAAACTAGCTAGAGTTCCTCAATTTTTGGGAGTAGAATTCTCTAAAACAAGGAGTGGAAAAAAGTGTGACAAATCTTAAATAAAAATTGCACAAATCCCTACAAAATGTTATTACCCAAGCGACGGTTGTAGATGTTGTGGCCAAAGAACCCAAAAAGATGAATATTTCATGTTATGAACTTCGAAAGTATTATTGGTTATCACACACACATGTACACAAACAAATGTATGTAAATAGGTATTTATGTTTGTACATATGTATTTATCTATATTGTTAATGCTTATGTTGTTTTACGCATATATATATATATATATATATATTTATATAATGTTTATGTCAATGTTTTCGTGTCCATTACATGCGAATTAATTTTTCATGCTAAAAAAACTTTAGAAATCAACTTATTTTCATTTCACTAATTCATGTCAAAGTTCTAGTCCACACTCCACATGTTAGTAATCCCAATTGTTACTTTTTACCTTTCAAAAAATAAAACAAAACAACTATTTTGCACTGGCAGGCAAGCTTGACTGAGGGCCCTCACTGTAGTAGCAAAAGCCCTTGCCTCGCCAAAAAGGCCGTGATGGGTAATATCAATAGTATGGGTTATATTAACTTCATGTATTTAAACACTATCGACTTCACCTATTCACTTTATATCATATTCATATTGGTCTCCATCCCCCTTAAAAATAATTTTAGTACTATCTAGCGGTAGTGATTTGTACAATCAAAACATGCCTGATTTTATCTTATGTGGGAGCACTTTATCATATTATGCTAGATAGGGTTTACCTCCAGGGGTACAGTGGTATAGTTTTTCCTTTGTATATTTAAGTAGCCATTGTTAGTTTCATATTCATATACCATTTTTTCATTATATAGTTTGGTTGGTTTTTTCAGTCATTCAAATTATTAAAAATTTAACCAAGTAATGGAAAGAATTTCATTCACTATTAAAATACTATGATGTAGTTTGTCCACCCTATGTTATTTGAATATAATAAAGTTATGTCCTATTAAAAGTGTTATATATAATTAATTATGATCCTAGATAGAATAACGCCAACCGGACATAATCAGAAAGCAAGATCTCACACACCCCATAGCACGTGAGAAGCATGTGAGGACGTATAAAGAAAGAAGTCTTGGCCAGCTTGCAGCTGTAGAAGGAAGAAACTGTTAAGGCACTCGATTCTCAAATTTTTGTCAACTAGGAAATTGTCAAGAAGGTCCTTTTTTATTTTGGATTTGTATTTGTATTGACATCATCTGTAATTAAAAAATGTTATTAGTTATGTAAAACTCTCCTTTGTGTACTTAATTCATCCATTTTTCCTTTTTCATGTTCTTGATTGTGCCAATGAAATTCTACATTTGTACGTTTATGTTTATTTTATGTAATCCACACATATATAATGTTTAAGTCTAGAATAAAATATTCTTTAAAAATGTAGTATCATTTTTTAAAATGAATTAAATTATATGAATGTATATATATTTTTTCTTATATGGATGTTTAGAAAAAAAAAAAAAAAAAAAAAAAATCTAAGAGGGCCCTCTATCTCATTAGCTCTGCAAGTGTCTCAATATGACCATAGTTTTTCCATGCAACTTTTCTACTTTGCTCTACCACAAAATACACTATTATACGCTATCCACCATTACATAATTGAGAGCGTGGTCATGATGTCCTTCTTAACACGTCTTTACTATTGTTGTATTCATTTATTTATTTATTTATTTATTTATTTTTTAATGTTGACTTTTCAAATATTGAGAAACAATACCTCACTCAATATTAGCTTGAAGATTAAACCTCTCTCTCTTTTTTTGAGAGGTTTAATTGGTCAGGGCATTTCCCAAAAATTTTAAAACTAATTTTAGTATCATTTAAATATTAGATCCAGAAAAAAGAAAGAATTCGCCCTCAAAAGGTGAGAGTCCACCTCCCAAAAGAAAAATTGAACAACTAGCTTAATAATCCCAATAAAGTTGATTAAATGACCTTAAAAAAAGAAACAAAGAAAGCTAGAGTTTTTAATGAAAACAATTGGTCCATTTTTAACCAAAAGTTGGGAGAAGAGTAATTCTAAAATAATGCTTCTTCATTTGAATTAATTTTTCCCTCTTTTTGACTAGCAAGTTATGGTTGTTGATTCCAATAAGTGAATTTTTAATAAAAACCAATTTTCTCTTGCACCTCATAATTTTGAATCATTCGTAGTTTCGAAGATTTAATTGGATCATTTGAAATTTTATTTTATTTTCTTATGGATTATAAATAAGTTTATTTATGGGCCGGGTGTGTAATATAAAAAAATTGTAGAAATGTTTTATATTTTCACTAAGGTTTTTATTATTGTTGTTAAATTTTAATTTTTGTGTTGCCTCAAATTGATTAGGTATTGAATTAATTAGTTTGTTGAGTGTGTTGTGTGAGTGTATGTTTAGTCTCACATCAGTTATATATTATCTCAATTTGGGCTTTATAAACAATTACGATGAACCTTGATTGTCACTAAATTAATCCTTTTAAGTTAAAGCACATATGTGGCAAGTGTTTTTTCTTAGCTCATTAAAAATTGTATCAATTAAAGCCGACTAGGTAACTTTATGTGGGCTTAAAGATATTGCTGAATAAGAAATATTTATAAAAATTATAATTAAAAAAAATGATAATTTTTTACTCAAATATTAAAAACTAGGTATTTTTGTATTCACATTAAGGTTTATAAAATAATTTCTATTCACACATGTTTTTTTTAAAGTTTATTTTGGCACTCAAAATTTTTTTGCATAATTAAAAAAAAAAGGGAAATTAGACAACCTGTGGTTAGACTAGTTTTAATAGTGCCTATCTGTGTTTTGCAGTTTGTCACTTTACCCATCTTTGAATCACTTTACAGACTATGATACACTCCACCAAGCCTCCGTAACCCATCTCACCTCATTCTGTTTGTAAACCTCATTTATTATATTAGCCAACTTTTAGAACAATCTCTTAAAACTCATTGATTCTTTTTTCCTTGAATTTTTATTTCCAATTTTAATTCGTACACAACGATCATTATATTATCTTGTTTTTTAATATAAAAAAATTCATTCAAGTTTTCTAATATGGTCCAAACCAATTCCACCCATGGCCTATCTACCAATTTTCATGACAATCCCCCATCATGGAAAAAAATATTTAATCTCTAGGGTTCATCAAACAAGTCTCTATTAGATCTTTTCTGTTAACGTAATGCATTGATGTACGCACTGTGACAAATTTGCATGCTGCACATATGCATAATATTCTGAATACCACCGTCTAGTTAGTTTCGCGAGTCAATAAATTAGGTCTTTTCCCCCCTTTTGGATTTTATCCAATGAGACTCTTGCTTAAGGATCTGCTATCGACATATAATATATCCAGAGAAAAAGGTCTGAAATATAGACCTGAATCAGCTAATATATGGAAAATAGTGAAAGCATGAAGTCATAAGTCTCATAGAGATTCATCTAGTAACCTTACATATTCATATATATTGCTTATTCTCTGTTAGAGATATGTTAGCCCAATATAATAGGCCCAACCCCAATCCTTCTTAAAAGCTCGAATGTGTGAGAAAATACAAGAGTTGTGTAGATTCCCAAATTAAAAATTATGGCTCGGTTGATTTTACTCTAAGTTAAATTAAGTGCGGAATAGAGTAAATGCGAGCGAACAAACAAAATAATTGCTCTAAGCTATATTCATCAAATATCAACAATAAAATAAAAGCTAAAAGAGTAGGGAAGAAGAATCCAAACACAAGATAACACCCCAATGTGTTATTGAAGAGGAACTTGGTGAAAAACCTCTCCACCGCCCTTCAAGTGGTAAATCAATCTACTAGAGAATAAGTTGGAGTACACGAATAACAAAAGACCCTCTAAGCCTAGTCTACCCCATGTACTTGAGCCCTTCAAGCTCTTGCTACCAACTGACTTAATGAAACCTTGTCTTCTCTAACTCTCCGGATCACGCAATTCAGCCTGATTGTATCCACCAAACAAATGACTTCTTCCAATGCTTCGCAGCAGCACCAAAATCTTACTTTACGCTCAAGATGGGTGTGGTAAGTGTTTGGGCCATCAACCTCTCAAGGATTTGGATATAGAGGTAAAAGTTGAGGAAAACCACAATGGATTGTGTAGAGAATTGTGGGTATGACAATCTTTAACTCTCAAGGGTTATGGCTAGGGTTTTCTCTCTAAAAGCACTCCACTCAATATGTGGATAATGATGGTATATCTAGTGTGGGTGAAGACATAGTGGAGCAGATATGCCAAAATAACAAAACAGAATGTTTTGCGGATATCTCGCGAGAAAGCCTTACTTGCAAAAACCAGCTGTGATGACTTTTTGCATATCTGTCATGTGCTGAGCACATGGCTTCACTTCGCGGGAAGTCTTCTCACGAGCTACACATGAAAAATCTTTTGATCTTCAATGTTGTCTTGAGTTTTCACACTCTTTCTCACATACAAACCATACAATGAAATCCCACATAAAATACATAGTACATAAGATTGAACAAAATTACAATCAAATTTGGCACGGAATTAAAACCAACACAAAATAATTGTAAATAACAACTTTACAACCTCCCCCTTTGGCTATTCCGTGACAAAACCCCTAAAACAAACTCTAGACTTAAACGTGAGTTTGGAACAGCGGTTAAACTCATTCACACCTATTCTAGAAGCTGTGAAGCATTTGCATGTATACACCTGTATCATGAAACACTCGCACACCCTACACTAGAAGGATTAGGCTAACATATCTCTAGCATTCTCAACATTGAAAACAACCTTTAAAACAATGTTGTAGATTGTGTTAGGAAGAATGTCCATGTATTCTCATAAGAACGTGAAACGATTTTATTGTTTATTTGAAAACAGCATGACACTTTTGTAGACACTGCATTTTGTATCCGTTAATAAATTTTTGTCCTTGGTTGCAATGATGAGCTTGAAACATGTCATCCAAGGGTAATTAAAGAGTTCACAATAGTTTGGAAGTAATCACAACTCAAAAGTGCTTAAATCGCTTTGAAATCTATATTGAAAAATGACCTTTGCTCACTATTTTGACCATAACTTTTAATTCTCAAAGAATTTTTCCAGTAAGGTTTGTTTCATTGGAAAGTAGATATCTTGGGTTTCAAATTGAACACAAATTTTGCCTAATTTGGACTAATATTGAATAAGTTATGATCATTTAAAGTTGGGCAAACTGAGCAGTCCGATTTTCTGTGTTTTAAAACTTCATTTTGAGGGCCCAAAACATCATGCTTTGATGTGGGCTGATCCATAAACTCTTGAAAACGTCCAAAGATCATTAAAAAAAAAACCCCAAAAACCCTAATTTTAACTTTTAAATACTCATCTTATATCTCAAATCAAAACCCTAGCTAGAGAGAGTATTTTTTGGCCTCCATATTTTCTAAAACCCCTTTTTTCTCTTTTCAAAACCCGAGGGCAGCACCTTAGAACGTTTTTTTTTACAACATTAAAACCTCTCTTTAGTTAGTTCTAAGGTAGAAACTATTTATCTAAATTGATTTCTCAAAACCCTTTTCAAAACTTTTTGTTCTTGAGTTGTGATTACTAACAATTATTGTATTCTTTGATTATCTTTGTTTTCTCAATCTAATCTTTGTGTTGAAGGCATTGAGCTATCGGTTAAACAACTTCAAATCTGTGATTCTAAAGCAAGATGAGTCTCTTTTCCATGATTTCCCACTTTGTTACATAGGATTCACATGATTCTTTGTTTGATCTTATCTTAAGATTCCTTATCATTTTTTATTGATGTTCTGATCTTTTTGATATGTTCTAATCTGATTTTTGGTTGTTTATAATCTATTCTTTTTGTTCTTATATTGTTATTTCAATTCCTTGGTTAGTTTGATATAATTTAATGTAGTTTATTATACTTGTTGATTTTGGTTCATGTTTATTTGTTTATATTGATGTTTGTTTTATTTGCTTCATGTTAGTTTAAGTGTTTAAGGTTCTAACATGCTCGTTTGATTTTTGTTTTAATATCTTTGAATGTTCAAATCTGTAAAAATGTAATTTTTTTTGAATCTATGCTAAAGGATGCATACACATGATTGAGTATGCGTACGCACCTCGAACCCAGATTAGGGTAAAATCTTGTTTTTATTATTTTAACCACTTTTTAACATGTTATTTGATTCTGTTTGACTTTGTTTAGATTATTTAACTGTGTTTAACTATTTTCCATGCTTGTTTGTGTCATTTCGCCATGTTTGGTTTATTTAATACTTTTCCTTGTGTGTTTTATTTAATTGTTTTCTTTTCCTTTTTTAGTATAATATGTTTTATTGTGTTTTATTTGTTTCCTTTTATATTGTGACGTGATATTTAACGGGTTGTGTGTGTTATTTTCCTTAAGTGCATGGTGTATTTTTAAGTTAAGATTATGGCTCTATTAATAAACTCTTTAATTAAATATGGCCTAGCAATAGATAATGGAGGCCGACCCACAAGCCGGGTGGTCTTGGGTGCCTAACACCTTTCCAAGTCGCACCCAAATTCCGGACCCATAATCTAGTATGTGGACCCATGTATGTAAATGATTTGCCCAAAAGGCCCAATATGGTTCCTAAACCTAATCTAGGTGGCGACTCCGCTTTTCTCCACCATGGTCCACTCCGGCGTAATCTCCTTTGCACCCACAACTTTTTCCCCATGAAATAAGCGTGATAAACTTATGTTTCTTCATATAGAGAATCCACTAAGCTAGTTGACACAAGTTGTATGAAACCATTACAACGAAGAGCACAAAATTCAGGCAGTGATTGCAAGTTGCCTATAATGCTTTTGCTACCTAGAAAAGTAAAAAAAAGAAGCAGAAGCTTCAATTTTAAACACACTAAATTGAGTTATCATATCAATCAGATTCTTGTAATCCATATACAACCTTAATATAAAGATCTACTTAAACTTGATAATACACGCCCATGTTGGAATTCAGAAATTTAGTCAAACTTCTAGTGCACGTGTTGATGATCGCAGTTGTTACTTGTTACAGTTCAGCGTTTACCTGCCAAAAAAATTAAAGCAATACAACTATTATCATGGCAAGAGAAACCAAATACTTGTACTAAAAAACAAAATTAGAAACCATAACAAATTTGTTGGTATAGCCACAATACTAAAAAAACAAAATTAGAAACCATAATAAACTTATTTGTTGGTGTAGCCAAAATACTGAAGCTGTTGGCATGAAATACATATGTGCAGGTGAATGGCAGGACAATTCTCTTTTGGTGAAACATATGTATGCAATATGCATTTCCATGTTCTCTTCTACCAAAGGAGATTTGCACTGTTATTCCTTAACCCCACATCTGCTTTCCTTACTATGCCTCATGTTCAAGTTGCTACTGTAACTCTACTGTGCCTTTTATACCATATGATTCCCACCAAATTTTGAATATGCGGGGGAATGAAACAGGATATCAGGATATGCCTGCAGAAGTGGTATATAGCATCGCTTTCTCATTTTTCATGGCCTCGTGGTCCCAATTCCCACACCATCAGAGCTGGAAACCAAGGATTTTAAAAATAACTTTGTTACATATTCAAGCTCGGTTTCTTGGTACTTTCTACACAATGAAAATGCTGAAGACACCAGCATTTATGGTACCTCAATTTATTATATGACTTTCAGAAGTATACACAAAGTTTATTATCAACAACAATTTTCTATTTTAGTTTTTGTGTTTAACGTTATACTTTATCAATCATAGTGTACCATACGTTTTGTTTTGTTTTTTGTTTTTTTATTTTTATTTTTATTTTTTCATTTTAAACTTCGGTATACATATATGAAAAATAAAAATAATATGTGACAAGCTATAATTAATATAGTATAAAGCAGGACAAAGTTATATTTTTTCTTGTCTGTCCCAAAGTTGACGTAATATGGAACTTAAAACCCTAACATTTTATAAGTTTGAGACATCATAGAATCTCATCTTTCCAGAGTGAATGATGGGGTATGTTGGCTGATCGATGTGATTTTAACTAGGGGATTACACAAAGGGAGACATTATTCAAGTTGTCATTTGTCAATGAGGTTTTTGAAGAGGAAAATAAGTTTTAAACCCCCAAAAAAAATTTAAAGATTTTTTGATTGGGAAAACCGTAAATTTAATTTAATATTTGAAAATAGATTTTGAAGTGAAATATCATGATTAGGATTGGATGTTTGAAAACTGGTTTTTGAAGGAGAAATCCATTACTAGGGTTTAATCTTTGAAAAATGGTTCTCATATTTTAAAAGGTTTTAAATGGAAAACCATTATATCAGAATTTTGGCAAAGTTTTAACAGATTCATGCGTGGTCATATAATATGAGAGCGGCATATCATTTAAGCGCATAGTACTCATACTATGGCATCTAGTTAGCTACTTGTTTGATTGAGCAACAATTATCTTCGAGTTTGATCATGGCACAATAGTAGTTTAATATTACTATAGCTACACTGTTAGGAGCAACATGATATTTCTAGGTACTTTTCAACATTGACTTTGATTTCTGGAGGCTTATTTAGGGTTTTCTGATTTTCTCGGTCTCGAAATTCCACAAACAAGTTACATTTTGAAATTTCATCAAACTATATTTCAAATAAAAACAAGTTTTCATAAATCAAAGCTTAAGATGAGAAGTTATGGCTCCTAAAAGTTGGTTCCTCATAAACTTTTTGGACGTTGAGTTTACCATCGTGAAAGTTTGGGCGTTTGCATGGAAGCCTTACAGAACACAGAATTAGGAGCTCCATACGTTGTTGGAAAGCTTGTGAGATCTAATGTCAATTGAAATTTTAGTTTAGAAAGTTATGGGCCTTTAAAAGTGTTCGGTGCATGTAGACACTCAAAACAAAACTTATCACACAAGCTTTCAAGTTATATACGACTTGCACAATTCCGAGATCATTTGACCGAGTTTTGATCAAATCCTAGTTTTGGCTAGGGATAAGGTTTTTTCTTGTCGGTTTTGGAAGGCCTTTTTTTTTTCCTAGGATATCTAATTTATGGGGGTACATCTGACATTGGAAATCTACAATTATTCCTAGTCATTATAGGTCAAATATGGTCAAACTTGCTTAACCCTCATGTTTTGTTGCAAAATTTTCAAGTTTAGTCTAATCTGACTAATTTCAACGAAGTTGAGGAGTTTGAGGTGTTTTGGGATTGTACATGTCTTGATTAAAATTAAGATTTTTTTTTCAATTTTTGCGTACAAGTAGTGATTTGCTTTCAGGGGGCAAAATGAAGTGGCAACAATACATGTATTTTGGAAAAAAAAAATATAGTTTTTTGATATGTAATGTAGGATTGTTATATCACATGCTTGAATATAATCATGATAATTATTAATGCTATAATTATCTTCTAACTCTTTTTGATATATATATATATATAGATATTTTTTCATTTGTGTAAATTGCCTATTGTATTTTAACAGTTCTAGGAATGAATTTATTAAGAATTGTATTTACATTTTCATCTAAATTTTCAATTTTCTTTAGAAAAAAAAAACGCAACTCAATTCTCTTTTTTTAAGAATTTTTATTTATTATGTTTTATAATTTGGGAGTATTTTGTTAGAGGGGGTCTTAGGCCTAGTTTTAGAGCAGCTCGGTCAAGTGTTGTTGGTAGTGTTAGGAAGAGTGTCAATGTTTTAATATGAACATGAAATGATTTGACTGTTTATTTGAACACAGAATGACACTTTTTCCCACTTCAAATCAATTTGGAAAAGTTCGATATGTTTCTTCATGGAGAAATAAGATCAACGTAAGGTCACTTCATAGATATAACAATAGAATAAGATTTTTGTAATCGTACAAGTCTTATGCTGGTGGTAAACAATACTCAATTCTCTAGCTTTCAATATAAATCACATTCTTGTAATCCATATTACACCTGGATATAGAGATCGATTTAAGCTTGATAGTACGTACCCATGTTGAAATTCACCGATTCATGTCAAACTTCAAGTCCACACTTCACATGTTAATGATCCAAGTTGTTACTTGTTACAATTTAGCGTTACACCCCCCCCCCCCCCCCCCCCCCCCCCCCCCCCCCCCCCCCCCCTTAAAAAAAAAAAATCAACTATTATATTGGCAAGAGAAACCAATTACTAGGGTGGCAAATTAAATCCAAACCCATTTGCCCACCCAAACCCACCTACTCTAATTAAACCCAAACCCACCTAATTATTAGTTGGGTTAAATGGGCATCAACCCAATCGGACCTAATAATTAATGGGTTTTAACTAAAAATCCATTGAACTCCATTTAACCAAAAAAAAAAAAAAAAAAAAATACACACCGAATTCAACCCAGCCATTCCCACCAAAAAAATAAAAAAAATAAAAAATAAAAAAATAAAAAATAAAAATAAAACCAGCCTCGGAGTTTTAGACGTTTCAGGGTTTCAAGTGCTCAGGATGTAGATTTTGCCTCTCTGGTTCTTGATCGCCAATACGCCATTATCGACCATCGTCGATTGCAGTTGAGCTTGAGGCTGAGTTTCTAGCTTGGACTCGGCTACCGGAGCGATTTGCTTGGGGATCCAAAGCTTCTAGTCGTCGTAGCCAAACAGATACTTCGTCTCTAGAATAGAGAAGATTTCGTAGCTTAACTTGTTGGTGTCGATACTCGGTTCTTGCATTTCCGATTGATTCGAATCCATTGAAGAAACAAATAAAAAGCTCTCTGCTCTGTGTAGTTTTGTTTGGTGTTTGGATGAACCTAATAAAGAATCCCACAAGTACTCAATCCTCTCCCTCTCTCTCTGTGAAATTTGAGATTGTACTCTATGTTTGGTTGTTGAGAAAAGGTAGGAAAGTGAACTGGGAAAGGATAGAGAGGGAAAAAAAAATGGATTCTTTTGTTGAATTCTCCTTCTTCTTCTTTTTTATTTATTTATTTATTTATTTTTTTAATTATAAATTGAATCACCTGTTAGGAACTAAACTTTAGTGGCATTTTGGTAATTTTAATAATTGTTTAATTCAGTGGGTTGGGGTGTACCCATAATAATTAGATTGGGTTGGATTTGGATTAGAAGCAATTAGTTAAATGGGTTTTAATGGGCAAATGAGTTTTATATACCCAACCCAATTATACCCACTCCAAACCCACCCATACCAATTACTAATACTAAAAACAAATGTTGAAATGATAAGAAGCTTATTTGTTGCTATAGCCACGATACTGAAGCTGCAAGCATGAAATAATTACGTGTAGATGAATGGCACGGCAATTCTCGTTTGGCGAAACAAAAGTATGCAATATGCATCTGCATGTTCTCTTTTGCCGAAGGAGATTTGCACTGTTATTCCTTAACCCCACATCTGCTTCCCTTGCTATGCCTCATGTTTGAGTTGCTACCGTAACTCTACTGTGCCTTTTATACCACATGATTCGCACCAAATTTTGAATATGCGGGGATATTTGGATATGCCTGCACAAGTGGTATATAGCATCGCTTTCTCATTACTCATGGCCTCGTGGTCCCAATTCGCACACCATTAGAGCTAGAAACCAAGGAATTCAAAATATCCTTGTTACATCTTCAATCCGGGTTTCTAGGTACCTTCTACACAATGAAAATGCTGATGGACACCAGCATTTATGGTACCTGAATTTATTATATGGCTTTGATGTATATGCAAAGTTTATTGTCAAAATCAAATTTTCTATTATATTTTTGTGTTCAATTTTATACTCCATTAATCATGGTATACCATATATTTCTTTTCCTTTTTTTCATTTTAAACTTGGGTAATTTATATGGAAAGTAAGAAGAATATGTGGCAAGTTAAAATTGATAGAGTATAAAATAGGATAAAAAATTTGTATTTTTTCTTGTTTGTCCCATAGTTGATGTAACTAATAATGGGTTTGGCTTACTTCTGGTATTTTTTTAACTAGACATCTGCTGTTATTTTAGATATATAATGACAAGTAGTAGTGAATTTTAATTTACATATTTTATTTAGTTAGTGGGCGATATGTCAGTTTCTCATTAAAACAAAATAAAATTCCAATTAAAAAAGTATTAGAAGTAAGTCAAACTTATTAATAATAAGTGATTTTAACCTATCAGTTAAATGTTTGGGCAAATAAACTAAGTTAACAAAATATTTGAGTACAAATTAAATTAATAGTCATAGTAAAATTTTAGGATTTTATATATATATATATATATATAGAATTTAAAATTCAAATATTTATAAGTTTTAGATGTCATCAGAACTCATGGTGAATGATGGGGTATGACGGTTGATGTGATTCTATTTTATTTTTATTTTTTATTTTTTAGGGGATTACAAAAAGGGAGACATCATTCAAGTTGTATTTTGTCAAGAGGTTTTTAAAGAGGAAAACTTGAACCCGAAATTTTTGTTTCAAGGATTTTTTGATTGGGAAAACCTTAAATTTAAAAATTAATGTTTGATAATCTTTTTTGAAGTAAAAAATTATGATTAGATATGATGTTTGAATTTTTTTTTGAAAGGCATAACTAGGGTTTAATCTTTGAAAAATGGTTCTCATATTTTAATAGGTTTTATATGGAAAACCATCAAACCAAAATTTTGGTAGAGTTTTAACGGATTCAAGTATGGTTATATATATATATATATATATATATTTTTTTTTTTTTTTGGATGGAGGTATGGTTGTATTATATGAGAGTATTTGAGAGCGGCATATCATTTAATTAAGCGCATAGTATTCTGACTATCGCATCTAGTTAGCTACTTAATTGTTTGATAGAGCAATAATCATCTTTGAGTTTGACCATGGCACAGTAGTAGTATAATATTACTATAGCTACACCATTTGGAGCAACATGATATTTTCTAGGTACTTTCCAACGTTGACTTTGATTTTGAAGGCTTATTCAGGGTTTTCTTGGTCTTGAAATTCCACAAACAAGGTACAATTGGAAATTAAATGAAATTTTCTTTCCAATAAAACCAAGTTTTCATAAATCAAAGCTTAGGGTGAGAAGTTGTGACTCCTAAAAGTTAGTAGCCCATGAACTTTTTTGAATGTTCAGTTTATTATTGTGAAAGTTTTTAGGCGTTTGCATGGAAGTCTTACTGAACACAGAATTAGGCACTCCATACGTTGTTGTAAAGCTTGCAAGTTGTAACACCAAATGTCTATGGACATTTTAGTTTAGAAGGGTCGTATGTCGCTTTGGGAAGTTATGGGATTTTAGAAGTGTTTGCTGCATGTAGCCGCTCAAAACAAAACTTTTCACACATGCTTTCATGCTATATATGACTCGAACAATTCCAAGATAGTTTTGACAGAGTTTTGATCAAATCCTAGTTCTGGCTGGGGTTAAGGGTTTTTTCTTCTTAGTTTTGGAAGTTTTTTTAATTATTTTATTATTTAATTATTTTTTTTTCTAGGATAGCTAATTTGGTATATGTATGTCCGATATGGGTGATCGACCATTATTCCTAGTCACAATAGGTCAACCCTCATGTTTTGCTGTGGATTTCTCAAGTTTGACCTAATTTGACTAATTTCAACAAAGTTGAGGAATTTGAGGGGTTTTGGGGTCATACATGTCTCAATTATAATTAAGGTTATTCTCAACTTTTGCATACAAGCAGTAATTTGATTTTGCGGGGGCTAAATGGATGTAGCAAGAGTACATGTATTTTGGAAAAAATTATAGCTTTTTATACATTTAATCTAGGAGTATTTTATCACATGCTTGAGGATATTGTGATAATTATCAATGCTATAATTATCTTCTAACTCTTTTTGCTAAATTTATTTTGTTCTTTTGTGAGAATTTCATGTAAATATCCTATTATATTTAACAGTACTAGGAATGAATTTATTAAGAATTTTATTTAGTTTTTCATCTAAACTTTCAATTTTACTTTTATGAAATATTTTAAGGTTGAGTTGGATTTCTATTAACGTAATATTTTGATGGCTCTCTTAAAGGTCATAAAGGTACGTGGAAAAATACACAACGTAATTATACTTTTTTATTTTTATAATTTGGGAGTTTTATTTGTTAGAGGGGGCCTTAGGCCTAGGCTTAGAGAAGCTCAAACAAGTGTTGTTGGTTGTGTTAGGAAGAGTGTCAATGTTTTAATACGAACGTGAAACGATTTAACTGTTATTTGAACACGAAATGACACTTTTTTCCTACCTGAGATCAGCTTGATAAACTTCGATATGTTTCGTTATATATATAACTAATCGAGCTAGTTCAGTAATCAGAGAACCATAAGAAGGCTTTTCACGGAAGAAAAAGATCAACAAGAGGTCACTTCAGATATAACAGTAAATCATTACGATGAAGAATATAAATTTTATGCAGAGATTTATGTAATTGTACAAGTCTTCTGCTTCCTTGAAAAAGAAAAAGGGGAATAGAAGAAGTTTATGCTGGTCGAAAACAATACTCAATTGAATCAGCTTTCAATATAAATCACATTCTTGTAATCAATATATGTTACACCTTAATATAGAGATCCATTTAAGCTGCCCATGTTGGAATTCACCGATTCACATCAAACTTTTAGTCCACACTCCACACGTTAATGGTCTCAGCTGTTACTTTTTACAATTCAGCGTTTACCTGCAAAACAATTAAAGAATTCAACTATAATCATGGCAAGAGAAACCAAATACTTAAAGCAAAGACAAAGTTAGAAACGATCACAACCTTATTTGTTGGTATAGCCACGATATCAAAGCTGCAGCGATGAAATAATAATTATGTGCAGGTGAATGGCAGGGCAAATCTCCTTTGGCAAAACAGAAGTTTGCAATATGCATAAATCTGCATGTTCTCTTTTGCCAAAAGAGATTTGCACTGTTATTCCCTAACCTCCACATCTACTTCCTTTGCTATGCTTCATGTTTGAGTTGCATTGGTAATTCTATCTAAGTGCCTTTTTATACCACATGATTCGCACCAATCTTTTGGATATGCGAGAGGAATGAAATGGGATATTGGGATATGCCTGCTCAATTGGTATATAGGATCGCTTTGTCATCGTTCAAGGCCTCGTGGTCCCAATTCACTAACCATCAAAGCTAGAAAACTCAACTTCAAAATATCTTTGTTACATACTTTTTAACACATCTTCTAGCTAGCCGAGTCTCTTGGTACCTTCTAGGCAACGAAAATGCTGATGGACACCAACATTTTTTTTTTTTTTTTTGAGGAATGGACACCAACATTTTTTTTTTTTTTTTTGAGGAATGGACACCAGCATTTATTGTACCTGTATTTATTATAATTCTTTCAAACTCATAAGCAAAGTTACTTGTTGAATACAAATATATATTTTTTTATTCCTTTTAAATTTGGATATTTTATAGAGAAAGTAAAAAAAAAAATATGTAGTAAATTATAATTGGTTTCATATAAAGTATGACAAAGTATTTGTATTTTTTCTTGTCCATCCCAAAGTTGATGTGAAAATAAGAGATTTTTACAAGTTAATTAAATGTTTTGGCAGCTGAAAATAATTAACAAAAATATTTCAGTAGAAATTAATACAATCATTATACCATTTCAAGATTATTATTATTATTATTATATATAAAATCAAAACCTCTAAAACTCTCACAATTTTTTACGTCAGTACAATATTTAAATAAAATTAACATTTTATTTAAATAAAATTATTTTTGTTTAGTCCAAACTTAATAAGGAGTGAAATTCTATCTCTCTAACAAGCCCAACTTAAACTCAAACTCATCATTATCATTTTTTTAAACAAAATTATTTTTGTTTAATCAAAACTTAACAAGATGTGAAACTCTATCTCTCTAATAAATCTAACTTAAACTTAAATTCAAACATTGATAATCTATATAAAAACTGTGGGGTCCAATAATTCACGGACCAGGCCCATTTGCCCTTAGAGAGTCCAAAGGCCCGAACTGAGGAGAATTACGGCCCAAGCTCTACAATGCAGAGCACCCAACAGTTTTGTGATGCAGCCGAGGACAACTCAGTCCTCGGCAGATCCAAAACCTCACCAAAAGAAGAAGGGTAAACCCGGTATAAAGCCAAACTTAAAAGAGAATCTAAGAATATCCGGAAAAGCTGCTCTCCTCGCCATTCAATGCCCTGCCCCTGACAGAGCCGTACTCTTCAGCTTTATCAACCATCTCCAACAATTCCGGGATTGGACTGATGGGACAAATGTCAGTCTTGTAAAGGTTGACCCTACACGTGGACGAAGGACAGCGAACGCAGGCTAGTATAAAAGAAGAAGTAAGTGAATCTGGTGGGGGGGACCGGATCCCAGGGAAAAGAGAGAGAAACTCCACAAATGAGAACGCCGGAACAACCCATGCACATAACAGAGAAAACTCACCGTTGGGTAACCGGGATAAGACCTCAACGGTCCTCGGATCAAGTCCGAGGAGCCCAATCTCATAGGACGCGGCGCTTTGGGGCTTAAATGTTCAAGCCCAACTCCTTTCCCTACAGGAATCCTTCTCAAATCCTGACCGGAACATCGCCCCGCGCGTGACCAAAGCCAAGCTTTTCAAGCCCACTCTCTACAAATCATATTGTGAGGGATCTTCCATGTGCGAGCCCAACAACACTATTGGGTCGTAAGAGAATCGTGCCCTTACAATTGGCGCCGTCTGTGGGAAAAGCTTGCGCGTTGGCGCAGGTGGCGGTGGAGTCAACTCTCTGGCAAGCAAAGGTTCGCGGAGATTCCTCCGTCTCCGGCGACATGCAGTGTTTGGTCCGACACAAACTTCTGCTAGGGGCTACGCTCTGCAGTGCCAACAGCGCGGGCAGCCCTAGGGGCTTTGGGCCTCAAGACAGCTCTCCCCACCCTGATCTAGGGGCTTACGTTCAAAAAATAAATAGTAAACAAAAAAAATCTCATAAGTTTTGGACAGAACCAAGGCCTTGTATGGTCCTCGGACTCAAGCCTATGGGGAAACCAAGTACAAGAGAAAAATCATAAGTTTTGGACAGAACCAAGGCCTTGCATGGTCCCCAGACCCAAGCCTATGGGGAAACCAAGTACAAAAAAACAAATCTCATAAGTTTTGGACAGAACCAAGGCCTTGTATGGTCCTCGGACTCAAGCCTATGAGGAAACCAAGTACAAGAGAAAAATCATAAGTTTTGGACAGAACCAAGGCCTTGCATGGTCCCCGGACCCAAGCCTATGGGGAAACCAAGTACAAAAAACAAATCTCATAAGTTTTGAACAGAACCAAGGCCTTGTATGGTCCTCGGACTCAAGCCTATGGGGAAACCAAGTACAAGAGAAAAATCATAAGTTTTGGACAGAACCAAGGCCTTGCATGGTCCCCGGACCCAAGCCTATGGGGAAACCAAGTACAAAAAACAAATCTCATAAGTTTTGGACAGAACCAAGGCCTTGTATGGTCCTCGGACTCAAGCCTATGGGGAAACCAAGTACAAGAGAAAAATCATAAGTTTTGGACAGAACCAAGGCCTTGCATGGTCCCCGGACCCAAGCCTATGGGGAAACCAAGTACAAAAAACAAATCTCATAAGTTTTGGACAGAACCAAGGCCTTGTATGGTCCTCGGACTCAAGCCTATGGGGAAACCAAGTACAAGAGAAAAATCATAAGTTTTGGACAGAACCAAGGCCTTGCATGGTCCCCGGACCCAAGCCTATGGGGAAACCAAGTACAAAAAACAAATCTCATAAGTTTTGGACAGAACCAAGGCCTTGTATGGTCCTCGGACTCAAGCCTATGGGGAAACCAAGTGGTCTTGCTCGGACCCAAGCCTATGGGGAAACCAAGTACAAAAAACAAATCTCATAAGTTTTGGACAGAACCAAAGACTCAAGCCCAAGTACAAGAGAAAAATCATAAGTTTTGGACAGAACCAAGGCCTTGCATGGTCCCCGGACCCAAGCCTATGGGGAAACCAAGTACAAAAAACAAATCTCATAAGTTTTGGACAGAACCAAGGCCTTGTATGGTCCTCGGACTCAAGCCTATGGGGAAACCAAGTACAAGAGAAAAATCATAAGTTTTGGACAGAACCAAGGCCTTGCATGGTCCCCGGACCCAAGCCTATGGGGAAACCAAGTACAAAAAACAAATCTCATAAGTTTTGGACAGAACCAAGGCCTTGTATGGTCCTCGGACTCAAGCCTATGGGGAAACCAAGTACAAGAGAAAAATCATAAGTTTTGGACAGAACCAAGGCCTTGCATGGTCCCCGGACCCAAGCCTATGGGGAAACCAAGTACAAAAAACAAATCTCATAAGTTTTGGACAGAACCAAGGCCTTGTATGGTCCTCGGACTCAAGCCTATGGGGAAACCAAGTACAAGAGAAAAATCATAAGTTTTGGACAGAACCAAGGCCTTGCATGGTCCCCGGACCCAAGCCTATGGGGAAACCAAGTACAAAAAACAAATCTCATAAGTTTTGGACAGAACCAAGGCCTTGTATGGTTCTCGGACTCAAGCCTATGGGGAAACCAAGTACAAGAGAAAAATCATAAGTTTTGGACAGAACCAAGGCCTTGCATGGTCCCCGGACCCAAGCCTATGGGGAAACCAAGTACAAAAAACAAATCTCATAAGTTTTGGACAGAACCAAGGCCTTGTATGGTTCTCGGACTCAAGCCTATGGGGAAACCAAGTACAAGAGAAAAATCATAAGTTTTGGACAGAACCAAGGCCTTGCATGGTCCCCGGACCCAAGCCTATGGGGAAACCAAGTACAAAAAGAAATCCTACAAGTTTTGGACGAAACCAAGGTCTTGTGCGGCCCTCGGACCCAAGCCCTTGGGGAAACCAACTACTTGTAAGGAAAAACTACATTGCATGGAATTTGGATTCATCTGAGGAAAACTCTCCACTAACCATTGGGTCAGTTCCCAAATCGCGAGGATTCTCAAGTCTGCTTTCGGATCTGCAGCACCAAAGGAACCGATGCGATATAGGGCAATATGTCGCCTGAGAAACAATCTGAGCTCTCTACTGCTCGGTCAACTCCTCGGACGGTATTCTCGTACTTATCACAGAATATTCAATTGTTACCTCTGTCAGTTTCCTAAGTTTACCTTACTGTGAATTATCGTCGTAATGCTTGGTAGTGTTGGTACATTAGAATTAATTGGATTATGTTTCAAGATTTCCTGTTCTAAGTATCATTGAAGAAACGCACACCCTTTCGCAAGGTAGTTGTTGCAAAAAAAAAAAAAAAAAAAAGTATGTATGAAGAAATAAACGCATCTTTTATTAAGACAAAAGAACAGTACAGTGTACAATAAAAAGCTGAAGCAAGCTCACATTAGAGTTAACTGCGTAAGCAAAAGAGAAGTACAAGAGAATAAGATAAAGCCGAGGAGGTAGCACAGAGGAGAGGTTGGCTACTGCTTCAAGACCTTGTTTCTTCCTCTATGCTTTCACATGCCCATAACTCAGGCAGCCAAAGAACCTGACCTCAGGCTAACACCATCTACAGAAAAGGTGCAGGGAGCCGGAAGTTGGGAAGCCCTCGCAAAAATTTGCCTGCTACAAGGCAGACGGCGCTGATGGCGGAAATTCCTTCTTCGGACATACCAAAAGTCTGGCATGACCAGAACCTGCTTCGGATTTTGACTAAAAGAGGGAGAAACATCTTCTCCCCTCTGTCAAAAGGGAATATTCTCTTGAATTTATGTCTTCTTTGCCCGTACACCACCCTTTTGAGTCTCAGGAGAACATGGCGCCTCTGCGGCGAAGAGAGTTCTTCTTCCCCAATCCTCGCCTCAAACATGACTAACTAAGGGAGGAAGCTGAAGGAGGAAGCTGAAGGAGTTGTGCGTAGGAAAAGCAATCTGCTCTCCTATTTATTTGAAAAGATGAGGTGATGGCTTTCAATTCACGTAGCGTCCCAAGGAACGCTACAGACAAAACGTCTCTGGCTCGATTTCCAACGCCATCTACAACCACAAGATTAAAGGAGCCTCGTGAAGGTGCACCTCGAACACTGGGACGCCAAAAAGTACCGCGTGACCAAAGACTACGGAAATATCTCCTAACTTGTGGGCCCAGTAAATTCACGGCCCAGGCCCGTACTACATGGGGGCCCAGGGACTGCGACCCACACCGAGGAGTAATCGCTGCCGAGGACAACCTCCTGTTCTGCACCTTGTGAAATACCGGAGAAAAGGGAGAAGTTTTGGACAGAACCAAGGCCTTGCATGGTCCTCGGACTCAAGCCAATGGAGAAACCAAGTACAAATAAGATATCTTATAAGTTTTGGACAGAACCAAGGCCTTGTATGGTCCTCGGACTCGAGCTAATGGGGAAACCAAGTACAAATAAGATATCTTATAAGTTTTGGACAGATCCAAGGCCTTGTATGGTCCTCGGACTCAAGCCTATGAGGAGACTAAGTGCAATAAAGAAATATCAGAAGTTTCGGACAGACTCAAGGCCTTGTATGGTCCTCGGACTCGAGCCTATGGGGAAACCAACTACTCTGATAAGAAAAGGTTTGAATTTCGCAAGATGGGCTACTTGATAAAAATGTCCGGTCACTTCATCCACGGCTTAAACGCCATAAAAAGTTAAGCCCCAACAAGGGTGTAAAGAAGGTGGTGGAGCGCCCCAGTATTCATTAGCCTAGGAGGGCTGTTCATTTGGTGGGTGATATGTCCTCAATTGGTTATTTCTCACACGGCGTCAAGCCTTCGTTTCTCTCCTCGGCTAGCATGGGTAAGTATTACTTTTCACTAGTCGGCCTTATTGGACCAAGCACTTCTATTAGAGTTATGGCGACATCTTTTTATTATTGTCAAGTATTTCGGTCACAGTCGTCATTGATTTAGATGCTACATTATTGTGCCGAGCAGCACTTGCAAATTTATAAAGCATAAAGACAGAACAGGCGAAATAACATAACAGCAATTTTTATTAATATAAAAAATTATTACAATGTACAAAGAAGGGCTCAAACAAGCCTATACAAAAGGTGAACTGCCGAAGCAACGATAACACTCGCAGTACAGATAAGTAAACAGTCAAGCTTCTTTTAAACTCGTCTTCAAAGTCTATCCCATCTCTGCCTCAATGCCGCTCGTATGACTATAAGAACCTTCTTTGGAGAAAAATGAGGAAGAAGGAAATAGTAAGGAAGAAATCAATGAAGAAGATGGAGGCGATGAATGAGGAAGATGGAGGACATGAGTAAAGAAGGGGGAGAAGAAGAGAGAAGAGATGAAAAGAAAGAAAAGGAGCAAAAGAGGGAGAAGAGAAAGCACCAGAACGGAACTGGTGTTGGGAAGACTATAAGAGGAAGGCGGAGGAGGGCACCAGTGAGCAAAGAGAGGGAGAAGCAGAAGCACTTAGCCCCTGCCTCAGCCCTGACTCCTAACACACTGGTGCCATGTTAGGTACGCTCGTGAGGAGCCGGGTGGTGCTAATATTGGGTGTTCTCGACTCAGTCACGCCAAGAGTTCGACGTGACGAGCCCCTGCTTCGGATTTTGGCTGAAAGAGAGTCAGGACAGATCTTAAGTCTGCGCCACCCTTGCCCTGATCGAGCCATTTCAAGCTTTATCAGAACATGGTGTCTCGAGGAAGGGCATGATTCCTTCATCATTCGTTATGGTAGGCGTATACTGATGTGGTGTATAACAAACGGGCAAAACAGACGCTAAAGAAGGCTACGGGTTTCAGATCTCAGAAGGAAGGAAAGGAGTCTGCATGAAAGTGATGGCCTCCTACTTGCCTTCTTATAGGAAGGGCAAAACGGAGGGTATTAAATGCATTCAAGTTTCCAAAAGAATCTGAAGAAAAAAGAGGCGTCCGTTCCATTTCTCCACCTTATCAAATGAGCCGCCGGACATAAATGAGCCTCGTAAAGGGGATTCATTAAGGGCGCGTCTGGGACAGCCAAGCGGCAGGAGTAGATCGCGAGCAGATTAAACGGAATCCCTTGAAAACCGGCTAACTTCCTGGACAGGTGGAAAACCGCTCACATAAATGCGGGGTTGAACCAAATAAGCCATATTAAGGGCCCGGGTTTGCCAAAACCCTCCTTTCCAACCCGGAAGTCGGAATAGAAGGGTTTTGAGGGGCTATTGTGGGGTCCAATAATTCACGGACCAGGCCCATTTGCCCTTAGAGAGTCCAAAGGCCCGAACCGAGGAGAATTACGGCCCAAGCTCTACAATGCAGAGCACCCAACAGTTTTGTGATGCAGCCGAGGACAACTCAGTCCTCGGCAGATCCAAAACCTCACCAAAAGAAGAAGGGTAAACCCGGTATAAAGCCAAACTTAAAAGAGAATCTAAGAATATCCGGAAAAGCTGCTCTCCTCGCCATTCAATGCCCTGCCCCTGACAGAGCCGTACTCTTCAGCTTTATCAACCATCTCCAACAATTCCGGGATTGGACTGATGGGACAAATGTCAGTCTTGTAAAGGTTGACCCTACACGTGGACGAAGGACAGCGAACGCAGGCTAGTATAAAAGAAGAAGTAAGTGAATCTAGTGGGGGGGACCGGATCCCAGGGAAAAGAGAGAGAAACTTCACAAATGAGAACGCCGGAACAACCCATGCACATAACAGAGAAAACTCACCGTTGGGTAACCGGGATAAGACCTCAACGGTCCTCGGATCAAGTCCGAGGAGCCCAATCTCATAGGACGCGGCGCTTTGGGGCTTAAATGTTCAAGCCCAACTCCTTTCCCTACAGGAATCCTTCTCAAATCCTGACCGGAACATCGCCCCGTGACCAAAGCCAAGCTTTTCAAGCCCACTCTCTACAAATCATATTGTGAGGGATCTTCCATGTGCGAGCCCAACAACACTATTGGGCCGTAAGAGAATCGTGCCCTTACAAAAACAAAAATTAATTATCATTTTTTTTAAACAAAATTATTTTTGTTTAACTAAAACTTAACAATGAGTGAAATTTTATCTCTCTAATAAGTTTAATTTAAACTCAAACTTAAACGTTGATAATCTATATAAAAACTAAAATTCTGATAGGACTCAAAAAAAAAAAAAAAAAAAAAAAAAAAAAAAAAAAAAAAAAAAAAAAAAAAAAAAAAAAGAGACTCATGTTGAAAATAGGACTCAAAAAAAAAAAAAAAGACTCACGTTGAAAAAAAAAAAAAATTTAGGTTTAAGAAAAAAAAAAAAAAAAAGAGAGAGAGAAGGACTCCTCTTAGAAGTCTTTTTTCCCTCCTCAAAATTTTAGCAATTACCACCTTAAAACCCTATACTTTACTTTAGGATTAAAAAAAAAAAATGCAAGCAATCTTATTCAACTTTCTTTTTTTATTAATGAATTTTATATTGAACTTGTTTATATTGTTATTATTAATTAAATTTCAATTCAACATATGGGGATATTTGTTTATATTGTTATTACTGAATTTTATCTTTTATGCCAAAATTTTTATTTGCTTTGATATGTGCTTGAGATTTTCTCTCTATCTTATTCTTTTATTATGTTTAGAATTGATTTTCATTTGAGTATTTGGGTTAATCTCCATATTTATATTAACATTGTTTTCATGGGTTTGGTTTTTGGGTTGAAATTTCTACTAATTATTTTTTTATATTGTACATCGCAAATAAAACATCTCTATTTTTTTGGAGAAAACTCAACGCTGTAACTTATGTCTTTTAGCCTAGGGAACGATAAATTTTTATTTGGTATGTTATATATAAATTTGTTGAATTTGGTTTGGTTTTGAAGTAGAATTTCAATTAATTATTTGTTTAGATTCAACATAAAAGATAATGGAATTAGGTATTATAATTTTGATATTGTTCCATGTTTTGAATTGTTTATATTGTTATTACTACGAGAAAGTCATATTGCTACTCAGATTTGAAATTTAGTGTGTCCTCATATCATGATCTTTGTTTATATTAATTTTGAGTGTGTGTGTATATGTAACTATTGGGAGTTTTACTTTATTAATTTAAGAATTGTAAATTACTTTTTAGGTTTTGGTAACTATGTACTTGATCTTAATAACGTTCAATGTTAGATAACACTTTTGAATTATGAAAAAGTATAGAAGTTAAATATTTTATCATTTTTTTTTAGAGTTAATAGTTTTTTCATATATCGCACGAGTTAGCGACTTATTATTATTATTATTATATAAAAACTCAAACCACATATTTTATAAATTTTAGACGTCGTCAGAATTTCATATTTCTATGGTAAATAATCGGTATAGCGATTGATTTGATTTGAACTAGAGAATTACACAAGGAAAGACATCATTGAAGAGAAAAACCTTCAAACTCGTTATTTTTGTTTGAAGGATTTTTTTAGTGGAAAAACCAAAAATTTAAAATTTAATCTTTGAAAATGGTTTTTGAAGTGAAAAATCAATGATAGGGTTGATGTTTGAAATTAAAACGGTCTTTGAAGAGGAAAACCATAACTAGTGTTTAATCATTGAAAATGGTTATGACATTTTAAAAGGTTTTTAATGGAAACCATCAAACCAGAATTTGGGTAGAGTTTTGACAGAATCATGCATGATCATATTATATGAGAGTATTTGAGAGTGGCATATCGCTAAGCGCATAGTACTCCAACTATTGTTTATACATATCATCTACTTAGTTACTTCTTTGGTAGAGCAGCAGTAGCTTAATAGCTTAATGTTACTATAGCTATTGCGCCATGGTCAATATTAATCTACTTGCCGAGGTCTTCAAGTTTGACCATGGCGCAATAGTACGTAGATTAATATTACTATAGCTACACCGTCAGGAGCAACATGATATTTGGTAAGTGCTCAACAATTAAGCACCTTAGCAGCACTTTGCTAGTAATTCAGCAGAATTTTGACCATATCCTAGCAGAATTCTTAGAGTGTCTCAGACCATGCGTGTATTTCAATAGTATCTCGTTAGTAGTGCGTCAACTCATACGAGAATTTCGGCAAAGTCATAACAGAATTTAAATTGTCCCTCAACTCATACATGTATATTGGGAGTAACTCCATAGTATTTAAGTACTGACTTACAACAGTGTCTCACAGTGAATTTTGGTAACCATCTACTCAAAAAATGACCAATACACACACATACACAGATATATATATATATATATATATATAAATTTATATAAAGACTTTGAAGGCTAGAAACCTTGTCTGAATTGAGATGGGGGAGGGGGTACTTATAGAAGACCAAAATAGAGGAGCAAGTGATCAAGGCAAGCTTGTCTAGGGTAAGGTTGGTAAGCCTTACGTGCCCCTGTTCTTAAGGTTTGTGAGCCTAACATGCCTCATTTTTGAGACATTCCAATTTAACATTGATTTTGAAGGCTTATTAAGGGTTTACTTGGTATTGAAATTCCAAAAATGAAGTACCATTGGAAACTTCATAAAATTCTCTTTCCAATAAAACCAAGTTTGCATAAATCATAGCTCGGAGTGAGAAGTTATGGTCCCCAAAAGTTGGTACCTCATAAACATTTTTGCGCATTGAGTTTTTCATTTCGAAATTTTACCCATTTTCATGAAACCTTACTGAACACGGAATCAAGCGCTTCATATGTCGATGAAAAGCTCATGACACCAAATTTCTATTGACATTTTGGTTTAGGAGGATTGTCTATCACTATGAGAAGTTGTGGGGCTCTAAAAGTATTGTTCGTTTATATATTTTCGAGGTTTCATTGCATGACATATACATGTGAATTTCTTAGATATTTCACAACAAGGAGCCACTCAAAATGATCCTTACAGAAGCTTTCATGCTATATGTAACTTGCACAATTCTTAGATAGTTTGAATCAGTTTCGATCAAACCCTAATTTTAGCTAGGGCTGAAGTTTTTTGTTTTATTTTTTATTTTATATATATATATATATATAATATCACATTTGGTATGCATCCGATATGGGCTATCCACCATTATTCCTTGTCACAACTGGTCAAATGTCGTCAAACAAGGTCAACCCTTATGTTTTGCTACTAATATCTCATGTTTGACCTAATTTGACTAATTTCAGCAAAGATGAGGAATTTAAGAGATTTTGGGACCAAATGGTTCATTTCTTGATTGAAATTACTTAGTTTTTGGTGTTTTTGTTGGGGGGGGGGGGGGGGGGGGGTGAGGGGCAAATTGGAGTACCAACAATACATACATTTGGGAAAATCATATACTTGAATATCATTTGGATAATTATCAAAGAACTCTTAGAAGGCTCTTCATGGAGAAAATAGATCAATGCGAGGTCACTTTTGAGATAACAGTAAACCATTACAATGGAAAATACAAAATTCATGTAGAGATTCCTGTAGTCGTACAAGTCTTACGCTCCCTAGAAAAAGAAAAGGAGAAAAATAAGAAGCTTATACTGGTCGCAAAAAAAAAAAAACTCAATATATTGAGTATCAATCACATATATTCTTGTAATCCATATTTCACCATATATATAGAGAGAAATATTTAAACTT